>NC_136335.1:1224044-1301544 GCF_964198595.1 Lampetra fluviatilis | reverse complement strand
CGGATTTCTACCGCTGCGATATAACTGGTGGGGCTAGATGGATGTGCTTCCCAGGATTTCTACCGCTGCAATACAACTGCGGGGTTCGATGGGGGGGAGGAGGGAGGGGGTACAGAGTAAATGAATGGGGGGGGGGGTGAAGGTTCAGACTCACCGTCTCACCAGGTGGGCCCGGAGATCCCTGCCAGCCCTCCTGACCCTGCGTCAAACACGCAAACGAAGGTCACATTACTTGAGAGGACTGCGACGATAAGACAAAGATCCCTCCCCCCTCCCCCTCGTCCCCCCCTCACCCTCCCCTTGCCCCCCCACCCATTGCTCCCACCACCCGCTTAGCCTCAAGCAGACTTTTAGGGCAAGTGCCCATGGCAATCGCGTTGGGTGGGTGGTGACGCGCACGCCACGTGTCCTACACACAGCAGCGGGGTACTCATTTGAGGCTGAGTCGACCTAGGGGGGAGGCCCAGGAACCGGTTCACCTGTGAAGGCCGGCTACAGGCACGCGATTGGTTGGGTGGCCACACAGCCACCACCAGCATTTTTACCCACAGCACCAGGTTACTCGTTTGAGGCTGAGTCGACCTAGGTGGAGGTGCAGGAACCGGTTTCAAGATAATCGTCACGTGGTGTTGGCTGTCAGCGGTCACGTGGACTTCGGTGTCCGCTGGGTTCGTGGCGCAGCGCGCTAACCGCTGCGCCACCGCTCTGCTTGGGCAGAAAGTTGAACACGCGCAAAGACAAAGGCAGAGACGCCCCCCGCGTAGCCTCAACAGGCTGTTGGGGCAAGTGCTGTTCGCGGGCGCCTATAAAGGCCGGCACGGCACACGAGGGGGTGGGTCGCCAGCACCACGCCTAGCCACCTTTGTTTCCCACATCGCACCAGGTACTCGTTTGAGGCTGAGTCGACCTAGGAGAGGCCCGGGACCGGTTCAGATAATCGTCACCGGTGTTGGCCGTGAGCGGGAATCGAACCCCGGGTCACCGGGTTTGTAGCGCAGCGTAGCGCTAACCACTACACTACCGCTCCCCCCCACACACAGACACACACAAACACGCACAGACACAGGGGCACGTGCGGTACATTACATCGACACAGACACACACACAGACACACACATACCACACACACACCACACACACACAAACACACACACAAGCACACACACACATAATTGTGCACATACACTCCAAACACACGCGCACCACAGGGAACTCTGCTCGCCAAATTGCAAGGTCATGTACACTCGGGTTCTTTTTATTAATGTAATTCTTTGACACATTGCCAAAGCGCGTCACACACGCTCACGTGACCACGCACACACTGCTGCACGCACACGTGGTGCGTGTGTGCAGCGGTGTGCGTGTGTGTGTGAGTGCAACGGTGTGTGTGTGCGTGCGTGTGTGTGTACAACGGTGTGTGTGCGCGTGTGTGTACAACGGGTTGTGTACAACGGTGTGTGTGCGCGTGTGTATACAACGGTGTGTGTACAACGGTGTGTGTGTGTGCGTGTGTGTGCGTGTGTGTGTATGTGCGTGTGTGTGTGCTTGTGTGTGCGTGTGTGTGTGCAACGGTGTGTGTGCGTGTGTGTGCGTGTGTGTGTATGTGCGTGTGTGTGTGCGTGTGTGTGCGTGTGTGTGTGCAACGGTGTGTGTGCGTGTGTGTGTACAACGGTGTGTGTGCGTGCGTGTGTGCATGTGTGTGCGTGTGTGCATGTGTGTGCGTGTGTGTGTGTAGCCGTGTGTGTGCAGCGTGTGTGTGATACAAGACAAGAGATCCCCCGTGTTAGCCTTGACAGACCACGCACACACACACACCGCTGCATACACACACACACACCGCTGCACACACACACACGCCGCTGTACGCACACACGCGCACGCGCCCGCCCGCACACGTGATGCGTGCGTGCAGTGGTGTTTGTGTGTGCGTGTGTGTGTGTGCAGCGGTATAGGTGCAGCGGTGTGTGTGTGTGCGTGTGTGTGTAGCCGTGTGTGTGCAGCGGTGTGTGTGTGATACAAGACAAGAGATCCCCCGTGTTAGCCTTGATAGACGACGCACACACACACGTGTGCCCATGTGTGCTTCTTCACACGCGTGTTGCTTCACACACACACGCGTGTGTGCGTGTGTGTGTGTGTGCGACACAAGACTAAGATCTCCCGACTGTTGGGGCAAGTGCTGTTGGCGAGCACCGCCGATGAAGGCTGCCGGCACGGCACACGAGGGGGTGGGTGGCCAACAGCGACTTCTCTCTGAGGCTGATTCGACCAACTTGGTCACTCACTCACTCACCCGCACACAAAGACAAAGACCCCCCGTGTAGCCTGTAACAGACTGTCGGGGCAAGTGCTGTAAGCGAGCACCTAATGAAGGCCGGAATGGGATGGCCAACACCACGCCCGGCCGCCTTTGTCTCCCCAGTGGCGATGTTTTACGCACAGCACCAGGTACTTATTTGAGGCTGAGTCGACCTAGGGGAGGCCCAGGACCGGTTCAGATAATCGTCACCGGTGTTGGTGGCCGTGGGAAGGAAACGAACTCGGGTCGCCGGGTTCGTAGCGCAGCGTGCTAACCACTACACCACCGCTCCCCGCCCGCACACACACACACATGCTGAGGAAGACACACACACACTGATGAAGACACACACGCGCACAGCACGCGTCCACTCGCTTTATCTCAGAGCCAAACTCTTTCTGTCAAAAGGCGAGCCCATACATCGGCATTATAGACATCTGACTGTTGGGCCAGCTTTGTTAGCAAGCTCCTATTAAGGCTGACGAAGAGCCGATAACACGATTGTAAGACGCACTTCATGAATCCAGACAAGCCTTGCCAAGTCTCCCTAGACTCTTCCTCGGGAAGGTTATGCTGCTGCTGCTGATCCACTGAGAGGTTTTGGACGTTAGCTCCATCAGTTAATGGGAGTTTGACTTCGTGTAGGAGGAGGAACGCAGAGACACAGAGACAACCCAGCACCCTGCTGCTGCTGCTGTACACGAGGGGGAGACACACAGAGACACAGAGACAACCCAGCACCCTGCTGCTGCTGTACACGAGGGGGAGACACTCAGAGACACAGAGACAACCCAGCACCCTGCTGCTGCTGCACACGAGGGGGAGACACTCAGAGACACAGAGACAACCCAGCACCCTGCTGCTGCTGCACACGAGGGGGAGACACTCAGAGACACAGAGACAACCCAGCACCCTGCTGCTGCTGCTGTACACGAGGGGGAGACACTCAGAGACACAGAGACACAGAGACAACCCAGCACCCTGCTGCTGCTGCTGTACACGAGGGGGAGACACACAGAGACACAGAGACAACCCAGCACCCTGCTGCTGCTGTACACGAGGGGGAGACACTCAGAGACACAGAGACCCCCAAAGAGAACCCAGCACCCTGCTGCTGTTGTACACGAGGGGGAGACACTCAGAGACACAGAGACACAGAGACAACCCAGCACCGTGCTGCTTCTGCTGCTGCTGCTGTACACGAGGGGGAGACACTCAGAGACACAGAGACCCCGGGGACAACCGGTGGGGGAGACACCTCACTGCAGCCCCCCCCCCCTCATGCATACAGCACCTGGCAAGCCCTGGTGGCCCCCCATTCGACTACTGCACTAACCAGGCTCAAAGCTGTGCGTCTGAGATCAACTCAAGAGCGTCTTCCCTTCTCAAATCAACAATGGGGGCAGCACGCTGTTGGCAGTGCTGGGCCAGTGGTGGGAATTCCACGTTCCCATGGCAGGAACCAGACCAGCCACAGGGCAACGAGTGAGTGCGCAGAGCGGCTCACAATCTGAAGCATCTTCTTGGTTCTTTCGGTAAAGTCACGTAGAATGGAAACAATAAAATAATAAAAATAAAACGTAATAAAACAATCCTCACGACGTTTCGGCCACAACGCAAGCAGCCGTCCTCAGGTGGAGAACAGGTCTGTTATTGTATTGTTTCCATTCTACGTGACTTTACCGAAAGAACCAAGAAGATGAATCCCTGCAGTCATGAAAGCTTTAAATCGAAATATAACATTATATAATGATATTATTATTATTTTCTTATCCAATATTATTTTATTATTTTAATTTATTATATTATTTTGTTATTATGTTGTATTATTATTATTTTATTATTTCCATTCTACGTGACTTTACCGAAAGAACCAAGAAGATGAATCCCTGCAGTCACGAAAGCTTTAAATCGAAATATAACATTATAAAATGATATTATTATTTTCTTATCCAATATTATTTTATTATTTTAATGTATTATATTATTTTGTTATTATGTTGTATTATTATTTTATTATTTCCCTTCTACGTGACTTTACCGAAAGAACCAAGAAGATGAATCCCTGCAGTCACGAAAGAAGCTTTAAATCGAAATCTGAAGTATGTGAGTTCAAATCAGGGTTGGGGGATTGAAGAGAGTTGAGGAGGTTGACTTAGCCCATCATCATCATCACCATCCCTCCATCCGGGGTCGATAAAATCAGTACGACTTTGTGGTGAAGTAAACAGTGTGGAGTGGGTTGTCTTGTGGATAGACGCGCTCCCACCACGGGAATATGTAATTTCAATCACCGGCTCTGGAAACGGGGGATGAGCTCCAATGGCTCGTGGGAGCGACAGGAAATGACTCACTTTAATATTTAAAAATATATCGCCTTAAACTGTTGAGTAAACAGGAAAGTGTGCATTTGTAAATTTCCAAATGGTACGTATCAAGCATTTTAAACATGTTGTGTAGACGTTGAATTTCAGTGTTGAGTCTATGGGTAGTGTTAGTCTATGTGCAGTATTGAGTCTATGGGCAGCGTTGAGTCTATGGTCAGTGTTGATTCTATGGGTAGTGTTGAGTCTATGGGCAGTGTTAGTCTATGGGTAGTGTTGAGTCTATGGGTAGTGTTGAGTCTATGGGCAGTGTTGAGTCTATGGACAGTGTTAGTCTATGGGTAGTGTTGAGTCTATGGACAGTGTTGAGTCTATTGGCAGTGTTGAGTCTATGGGCAATGTTGAGTCTATGGGTAGTATTGAGTATATGGGTAATATTGAGTCTATGGGCAGTGTTGAGTCTATGGGCAGTGTTGAGTCTATGGGCAGTGTTGAGTCTATGGGCAATGTTGAGTCTATTGGCAGTGTTGAGTCTATGGGCAATGTTGAGTCTATGGGCAGTATTGAGTCTATGGGTAATATTGAGTCTATGGGCAGTGTTGAGTCTATTGGTAGTGTTGAGCCTATGGGCAATGTTGAGTCTATTGGCAGTATTGAGTCTATTGGTAGTGTTGAGTCTATGGGCAATGTTGAGTCTATTGGCAGTGTTGAGTCTATGGGCAGTGTTGAGTCTATGTGCAGTATTGAGTCTATGGGCAGTGTTGAGTCTATGGGCAGTGCTGAGTCTATGGGTAGTGTTGAGTCTATGGGTAGTGTTGAGTCTATGGGTAGTGTTGAGTCTATGGGCAGTGCTGAGTCTATGGGCAGTGTTGAGTCTATGTGCAGTATTGAGTCTATGGGCAGTGCTGAGTCTATGGGCAGTGCTGAGTCTATGGGTAGTGTTGAGTCTATGGGTAGTGTTGAGTCTATGGGCAGTGCTGAGTCTATGGGCAGTGTTGAGTCTATGGGTAGTGTTGAGTCTATGGGCAGTGTTGAGTCTATGTGCAGTATTGAGTCTATGGGCAGTGCTGAGTCTATGGGCAGTGCTGAGTCTATGGGTAGTGTTGAGTCTATGGGTAGTGTTGAGTCTATGGGCAGTGCTGAGTCTATGGGCAGTGCTGAGTCTATGGGTAGTGTTGAGTCTATGGGCAGTGCTGAGTCTATGGGCAGTGTTGAGTCTATGGGTAGTGTTGAGTCTATGGGCAGTGCTGAGTCTATGGGCAGTGCTGAGTCTATGGGTAGTGTTGAGTCTATGGGCAGTGTTGAGTCTATGGGTAGTGTTGAGTCTATGGGTAGTGTTGAGTCTATGGGCAGTGCTGAGTCTATGGGCAGTGTTGAGTCTATGGGCAGTGTTGAGTCTATGGGTAGTGTTGAGTCTATGGGTAGTGTTGAGTCTATGGGCAGTGCTGAGTCTATGGGTAGTGTTGAGTCTATGGGTAGTGTTGAGTCTATGGGCAGTGTTGAGTCTATGGGCAGTGTTGAGTCTATGGGCAGTGTTGAGTCTATGGGTAGTGTTGAGTCTATGGGCAGTGCTGAGTCTATGGGCAGTGTTGAGTCTATGGGCAGTGTTGAGTCTATGGGCAGTGTTGAGTCTATGGGCAGTGTTAGTCTATCGGCAGTATGTACTGTATCAATGTATAACTTTTCGCACCCTATGTAGCCATCCGTGCTAATTAGAAGTGCGGGGGATAAGGACAACAAACTAAACACAACAAAAATAAATTCTAAACAAATGAGTTTTCACTTGAGATGATTACTTTAAAATGCAAAGCTCAAGTGGATTCCGAATATCCGGAAGGGAAGAGCGTTCCAGACGGTCGCAGAAGCGCATCTGACCGCTGAGCCAAAAGCCGCTGCTGCCGCTGCCGCTGCTGCTACTGCTGCTACTGCTGCTGCTGCCGCTGCTGCCGCTGCCGCTGCCGCTGCTGCTGCTGCTGCCGCTACTGCTGCTGCTGCCGCTGCTGCTACTGCTGCTGCTGCTGCCGCTGCTGCCGCTGCTGCTACTGCTGCTACTGCTGCTGCTGCTGCCGCTGCTGCCGCTGCTGCTACTGCTGCTGCCGCTACTGCTGCGAGGATGAGCGGAGTTCGCGTGATGATGGTTTATCCTTCCTTGACGAGATCAGCAGCGAGGTATTGTGCGGTTCATTTCTAGCGAGCACTTTGTGTGTGTGTGTGTGCAAGGTTGTGTGTGTGTGTGTAACGTGTGTGTGTGTGCTACGTGTGTGTGTGTGTGTGCAATGTAGTATGTGTGTGCAACGTGTGTGTGTGTGCAACGTGTGTGTGTGCTACGTGTGTGTGTGTGCTACGTGTGTGTGTGTGTGCAACGTGTGTGTGTGTGTGTGCAACGTGTGTGTGTGCTACGTGTGTGTGCAACGTGTATGTGTGTGTAACGTTGTGTGTGTTCAACGTGTGTGTGTGTGCAATGTAGTGTGTGTGTGCAACGTGTGTGTGTGTGTGCAACGTGTGTGTGTGTGCAAGGTTACGACGGAGCGGTGGCGCAGTGGTTAGCACACCGCGTTGCGAGCCCTCCGCTTGCCTCCTGAGTTTGATTTGCGAACTGTTTATCAATAAATAAACGCAAATCAAGCAGCCTGTGTTCTCGATTTCCGCGTGAGAGTAATTATTTAAATTTGTTGTTCATTTTTTATTTTTTGCCTGCCTGTCCTAATGGCTTTCTTGACGAACGTTATCCACTGACATTTGTTTAAGCATTCAAATTCTGGGCTGGTTTCGACCTCCTGGGTCTCATCAGCAGTCAGCCGTGCAGAACAAATACTTTTGGATCGGCAGATGTCATTGGCACCGAGCACTCCAGCTATACAATGGCGCCCTGTTCGACAGAAAAGATATTTATTGCAGGAAAAAAAGATCTTTTAAAATATATATTCCTGATTAGCACAAACGGTATTCATCAGAGACACCCACATCTATAGCTCGAACCCAGATGTTCATGGGTTGCTGTGCCAATGTTCAAACACATACATTATCCTTTGGAGACAACCAGACCCAGTTTCGAACCCAATATTTCCGAGGTGGCTCGCACAACTTTTAAACACATACATTATCCTTTGGAGACATGCAGACCCAAGGCTTGAAAACCAGCTGTTCAAAAGTATTGCTGGTTCGGTGACCTTACACAGAGACACCCAGACACAGGGTTCGAACCCAGGTCATCATCGTTTGGTGGTTCAGTTGTGACCAGGGGCTCAAGTGGCACCGCCGAAGTCGATCGATATTTGCCGCGTCGCTCGATTCCACGAAAGTTATGATCGGAGAGAAAAAAAAATAAGAGAGAGAGGAAAAAAAGGAAAAAAACCGCCGAGGGTGATAAGTCATCGGAGACATTGCGGTGAGCTCATTCGTCTCTGTCCCAAACGCAGCGGGCTCCGTCGCTGGCGAGGAAGGGGCATTTCATTCCAAGCTGAAATCTAAATGTGTTACGGGTTACATCTCGCCACTGTGCGAGATGTTAACTACCTCGCCTGGTATGCAGGAGGTTGTCGGATCGTTCCCGACCCTGACGCCTGCTGCTGCTGCTGTCTATTTGATAATTCACTGGTCAACACACTTTTTTTCTGGCATAAGGTATTCCAACGGTTTTAAGGTAATTTTGGGGTGCTGATTCCAAATCTGGCATCAGTTTTTGTCTATCACATCAGGTTTTTTGAGATATCAAATATTGCATTTTCAATAAAAACTGCGGAAGAAAAATATTAAATAAATGTGGATATCTACATAAAATTATATTATAAACACACTATCCTAAAAATACAGCACCATATTTTTACATATTTTAACACTAAAGCAGTCACTGACTCGCAACAACTTGCAATCATAAGTGACAGATTTAATTTCAGGTAAAATCAATGAAAATGGGGTATGCCGATAGCATAAAATGAGATGTGATAGAGCAAATCTGAGATCAGATTTGGAATCAGCACCCTGAAATTAGTCTAAAACAGCTGCAAAAGTCCAGGCCAGAATTTTTTTTTATTTTGTTGACCAGTGAAATGAATTGATATTGCGTCATTGACGCCTACAGCAATATTTTGAGTGTCCATGTCTCTCTCTCTCTCTCCTCGTGGTCGCGTGGATTTTTCTCCGGCTCCTCCGATTTTCCCCCTCCACATTTAGAATCAACGTCACGCGTTTACAGTATTTGCCCGCTGTAAATGTTCACGTGATGAGCCACTTCAATGAGCTATCATTTGTGGCGAGGTTGCTTCTGAGTAACAAGTTAATAGGTCAGTGGGCTTCATCTGGGCTTCACGTGGTAAGAGGTAGTTGGTCTCGGGGTGAATAATACGACCTAAATAATAATAATCTTCTTGGTTATTTTGGTAAAGTCACGTAGAAGGGAAATAATAATAAAATATATTATAATGTTTTATTTTTATTATTTTATTATTTCCCTTCTACGTGACTTTACCGCAAGAACCAAGAAGATGAATCCCTACAGTCACGAAAGCTTCAAATCGAAATAATAATAATATTATCAAACCCAACCCGAGCAAAGCCCAAATCCGTGCCTTCCACCTGAGCAACGGTGATACGGAGCGACACCGAAACGTCACCAGAGCCTCGAACACCAGAGTCACCCTGCTGTGCCTCGGGGGGGGGGGGGTAACCCCGCATCGTACACTCGGCTACAAAGAAAGCTCAACTTTAAACGCCGAGGCCAAGGTTGACGCACGTGGAACGAAAATCTCAGAGTGGCGAGGCAGCATCGATCCACTCGCCGCCGTCTTAGCGCTTTGCGTCTCCGTGGCCGAATCCGCACGATGGACCTGGAAACGCTCGACGCGAAGTGAGCGTGGCGAAGCCACCATGAAATAACACGTGCTGGATAGACTAACACTGCACCATAGACTCAATACTTCCCATAGACTCAACACTGCACCATAGACTTAGCACTGCACCATAGACTAATACTGCCCATAGACTCAACACTGCCCATAGACTCAACACTGCCCATAGACTCAACACTGCCCATAGACTCAACACTACCCATAGACTCAACACTGCCCATAGACTCAACACTGCCCATAGACTCAACACTGCCCATAGACTCAACACTGCCCATAGACTCAACACTGCCCATAGACTCAACACTGCCCATAGACTCAACACTGCCCATAGACTCAACACTGCCCATAGACTCAACACTACCCATAGACTCAACACTGCCCATAGATCTTCTTGGTTCTTTCGGTAAAGTCACGTAGAAGGGAAGTAATAAAATAATAAAAATAAAACATAATAAAACAATTCTCACGACGTTTCGGCCACAACGCAAGCAGCTGTCCTCAGGCGAAGAATGAGAACATTATCAAGCTAGGAGCTTATATAGGTGTAGCGAGGAGGAGCGCCTTAACAAAAGAATGTGCATATGAAGAGGAATTTAGCATACCAATGGACAATGCGTAGGAGGGGGGGCGGAGGGGTTTCAAAGTCCCATTATGCCCATGCATTATGCAGGATCAACAGCACCACGGGGGGGGCGCAAGGAACAGCGTTAATAAAGGAAAGGAATGTTAGTGATATGTAGCTGCATTTACCAAACAACCACGTAGAAAACCAAAGTAAAAACTACATAAAAAACTAAAATATTAACTGAAACTTACTATACTCTACAATAAGCTGAGTTACTAACAACAAATAATAAATTACAATTCTACGTCGTAAGAAGTATATAATATACTTCCATCTAAACTTTATTCTCTTAGCATATACAGTACTATATACTGCCATAGATAAACCCAACATTAAATTATATACTGTATTGCTGTAAACCACCCTATACTTTATACATTTTAATATAACACTATCGAAACTGCCCATAGACTCAACACTACCCATAGACTCAACACTACCCACAGACTCAACACTGCCCATAGACTCAACACTACCCATAGACTCAACACTGCCCATAGACTCTACACTGCCCATAGACTCAACACTGCCCATAGACTCTACACTGCCCATAGACTCAACACTTCCCATAGACTCAACACTGGACATAGACTCAACACTGCCCATAGACTCAACACTGCCCATAGACTCAACACTGCCCATAGACTCAACACTGCCCATAGACTCAACACTGCCCATAGACTCAACACTGCCCATAGACTCTACACTGCCCATAGACTCAACACTTCACATAGACTCAACACTGGACATAGACTCAACACTACCCATAGACTCTACACTGCCCATAGACTCAACACTGCCCATAGACTCAACACTACCCATAGACTCAACACTGCCCATAGACTCAACACTGCCCATAGACTCAACACTGCCCATAGACTCAACACTGCCCATAGACTCAACACTGCCCATAGACTCAACACTGCCCATAGACTCAACACTAGCCATAGACTCAACACTGCCCATAGACTCAACACTACCCATAGACTCAACACTGCCCATAGACTCAACACTGCCCATAGACTCAACACTGCCCATAGACTCAACACTACCCATAGACTCAACACTGCCCATAGACTCAACACTGCACCTCCGATCAGCACGGTTGGCTACGTACGGTGTGAAAGAAGTTCAATGCGCGTGCGTCTGGCTCAGCTGGGAGCTCAGCTCCCCCCACGTACGCTCAGAAACCTCGAAGCCATTCAAATATGTGCCCCAGATTAATATACATCGATTAATATTCATACATCATTAATATACACGTAAATTAAAGTATTTCTCTGGCAAATGTCAATGGCAATTCACCAAAATTTTGGAGTGCCGGCAATGGTGGCGGTGGCGGCGATAATAAAAATATAAAATCAACACAAAACGACCGCGCGCATATTTGGTCGTGAAGTTTTGGCCGATGCCGGGCCCAGCGTTCGATTTATGGAGGAGAGGGAGGGAGGGGAGGGGGGATACATCGGGACACAAATCCGTGGTTTGCTCCGCACGTGTGTCAGAGCATGGCAGAGGAAATTAGTTTAGCGGTGACGTAGAGAAGAGATATATTTTATTTATATAGATTTTTATATAATCACACATACATATATAAAGTAAAATCAGGCTTTCATCTTCTTGGTTCTTTCGGTAAAGTCACGTTGAAGGGAAATAATGAAATAATAAAAATAAAACAAAATAAAATACAATTCTCAGGAAGTTTCGGCCACAACGCAAGCAGCCGTCCTCAGGTGAAGAACAGGTCTGTCGGGAAGACATTCAGACGCTGTCTTTCCGACAGACCTGTTCTTCACTGCCCATAGACTCAACACTGCCCATAGACTCAACACTACCCATAGACTCAACACCGCCCATAGACTCAACACTACCCATAGACTCAACACTACCCATAGACTCAACACTACCCATAGACTCAACACCGCCCATAGACTCAATACTACCCATAGACTCAACACTACCCATAGACTCAACACTACCCATTGACTCAACACTACCCATAGACTCAACACTGCCCATACACTCAACACTGCCCATAGACTCAACACTACCCATAGACTCAACACTGCCCATAGACTCAACACTACCCATAGACTCAACACTACCCATAGACTCAACACTACCCATAGACTCAACACTACCCACAGACTCAACACTGCCCATAGACTCAACACTACCCATAGACTCAACACTGCCCACAGACTCAACACTGCCCATAGACTCAACACTGCCCATAGACTCAACACTACCCATAGACTCAACACTGCCCATAGACTCAACACTGCCCATAGACTCAACACTGCCCATAGACTCAACACTACCCATAGACTCAACACTGCCCATAGACTCAACACTGCCCATAGACTCAACACTGCCCATAGACTCAACACTACCCATAGACTCAACACTACCCATAGACTCAACACTGCCCATAGACTCAACACTGCCCATAGACTCAACACTACCCATAGACTCAACACTGCACATAGACTCAACACTGCCCATAGACTCAACACTGCCCATAGACTCAACACTACCCATAGACTCAACACTGCCCATAGACTCAACACTACCCATAGACTCAACACTACCCATAGACTCAACACTACCCATAGACTCAACACTACCCACAGACTCAACACTGCCCATAGACTCAATACTACCCATAGACTCAACACTGCCCACAGACTCAACACTGCCCATAGACTCAACACTGCCCATAGACTCAACACTACCCATAGACTCAACACTGCCCATAGACTCAACACTGCCCATAGACTCAACACTGGCCCATAGACTCAACACTGCCCATAGACTCAACACTACCCATAGACTCAACACTGCACATAGACTCAACACTGCCCATAGACTCAACACTGCCCATAGACTCAACACTGCCCATAGACTCAACACTGCCCATAGACTCAACACTGCCCATAGACTCAACACTGCCCATAGACTCAACACTACCCATAGACTCAACACTGCCCATAGACTCAACACTGCCCATAGACTCAACACTGCCCATATATTTCGATTTAAAGCTTTCGTGACTGCAGGGATTCATCTTCTTGGTTCTTTCGGTAAAGTCACATAGAAGGGAAATAATAAAATAATACGAATAAAACACAATAAAATACAATTCTCACGACGTTTCGGCCACAACGCAAGCAGCCGTCCTCAGTGAAGAACAGGTCTGCCGACAATTCTCACGACGTTTCAGCGTTGTGGCCGAAACGTCGTGAGAATTGTATTTTATTATGTTTCATTCTTATTATTTCCCTTCTACGTGACTTTACCGAAAGAGCCAAAAAGATGAATCCCTGCAGTCACGAAAGCTTTAAAATCGAAATTTAAAATCAGGCTCTTTGCTTATACGGCCGTTTGTAATTAAAAGCTAGAATGTTGAACGTTGCATTGTCATCAGGTAAGGTCCCACTGAGTTGCTACGTTGCTCTTCTTCAGAAGCGAGCCTGTCCGTCACAAATGATTAGCGCCAACGAAGTGGTCTCATCGTCATCACCATCACCGTCGCGTGGGAATTTAATAGCGGCGGGCCAAATGCTCTCAAAGCGTGGTGACGTTGGTTCTAAATGCGGAGGGTGAAAACCCGGAGGACCCAGAGAAAAACCCAAGCAGCCACCACGGAGAGACACGTGAATTACACATATGCAGCAGCAGGCGTCAGGGTTGGGATCGAACCCACAACCTCCTGTAGACCAGGCGAGGTACTTAACATCTCCTAGCCACCGTGATGATGATGAGAGAGAGAAACACCACAAATTCCAAATATACAGCAGCAAGCGTCATGGTCAGGATCGAATCCACGACCTCCTGTACACCAGGCGAGGTAGTTAACATCTCCTACCCACCGTGATGATGATGAGAGAGAGAAACACCACAAATTCCAAATATACAGCAGCAAGCGTCATGGTCAGGATCGAATCCACGACCTCCTGTATACCAGGCGAGGTAGTTAACATCTCCTAGCCACCGTGATGATGATGAGAGAGAGAAACACCACAAATTCCAAATATACAGCAGCAAGCGTCAGGGTCTGGATCGAATCCACGACCTCCTGTACACCAGGCGAGGTAGTTAAGATCTCATAGCCACCGTGATGATGATGAGAGAGAGAAACACCACAAACTCCAAATCTACAGCAGCAGGCGTCAGGGTCGGGATGGAGCCCACGACCTCCTGTACACCAGGCGAGGTAGTTAAGATCTCATAGCCACCGTGATGATGATGAGAGAGAGAAACACCACAAACTCCAAATCTACAGCAGCAGGCGTCAGGGTCGGGATGGAGCCCACGACCTCCTGTACACCAGGCGAGGTAGTTAAGATCTCATAGCCACCATGATGATGATGAGAGAGAGAAACACCACAAACTCCAAATCTACAGCAGCAGGCGTCAGGGTCGGGATGGAGCCCACGACCTCCTGTACACCAGGCGAGGTAGTTAACATCTCATAGCCACCGTGATGATGATGAGAGAGAGAAACACCACAAACTCCAAATCTACAGCAGCAGGCGTCAGGGTCGGGATGGAGCCCACGACCTCCTGTACACCAGGCGAGGTAGTTAACATCTCATAGCCACCGTGATGATGATGAGAGAGACACGCAAACTCCGAATATACAGCAGGCGTCAGGGTCGGGATGGAGCCCACGACCTCCTGTACACCAGGCGAGGTAGTTAACATCTCATAGCCACCGCGGTGCCCCAAATTACCTTTGGCCCTTCTTGTCCCGGAGGGCCCTTTGGGCCCATGGGTCCTGGGTAGCCCTGAAACATAAAAGGATAGAGACGTGATCATTTACCGTGAATGTATCTATATTTTTGCTTCACTAAAAGTTATATAGACGCAGAGCCAACAACGACGATTTCACATTCAAGGTGGTCAGGCCGTTGGATAACCGCGTCAGGAGCCAGCGGTGTAGCAGTTACATCATCGTCGTCGCCGCCGTGATGTCTGCTTCGTATTTGTGGATCGGGGCATTGCCTCGTCGCGCGTTGCACGACGGTCCGTTCTGGATGACCCACAGTCGCCACGCTACTAACCGGAGGCCTTTTAAATTCCCCATTCGTGCGTCATCCGTGCGTCATCGGTATCTACTGCCGCTGCCATGGTTTTGTGCAGTGGGTGGTCCTGTTGATGGGTTGTGGGACCACGAGCAGCTCCGTAGAAGATCAACCATCCGCCCCCTACCCTGGGCGGGGGTCTTCCGACACCCTCCGCGGATGTTCGTCCCGCGACTTCTTCCGAAACGCCGGCTCCGGTAGCGACGGGCCGGGCGCGTCGAACCCGTGACGACGCCGGAGGAGGTTGGGTTCGTCGGCGGTCAAGAGTTTGCCAAAGTTTTTTGTTGAACCGAAAAAAATTAAAAGTAATCACGTCGCCAAATGACTCGATGGGGACTCGCGCAACGGCGTAGATCATCTGCACGCCGCCGGCAGACTGAAAGCCCGGCTCGCTGAAGAGTTTCCGTGCCACCTTACGGACAGCTGCCACTGGGGGTGCCCCTTCAATGGGCGCCACGGTGGCCAGGAGATGTTAACTACCTCGCAGGAGGTTCGTTTCAGTGAATGCTTTGCAGACGTAAAGTTGCCAGCGTAAGGGAGGGCAGCTCCATCGACACACCTCATCAACGTCGTCACTTCTGCTCCAACATTCACGTCGCGAGTGTAGTTCACGGTCCGAGCCCCGGGTGCAAGGGGTTGATGGGACACTCACCTTCTTTCCTGGGGGGCCCCTCGGGGCCTCCATGCCCGGGTCACCGGTGAGTCCCTGGGGTGAGAGAGAGCCGGGTTAACCAACGACACCGGGCGCGGATCGCACGGACCGCACGTTGGCGCAGGACATCAACGGCGTCGTCAGCCTGGGCGTCGTTCTCGCGGAGAATTCAAGCGGCGATGAACACGTGGACGCCTACCACCGCCCCGTAATTTTGTGGCTATCCACGTGGCCAAATTTCTTGTTCGGTTGAAACACGTCCCATCGGCCGCACGTCCTTCTGGGGCGAGTGCGTCTCATCAGCGTCGAATCGTTCGATGGGCAGCGAGTAAATTGACACTCGTCAACTGGTCGAAAAATAAGTAATGTAAAAAAAAAAATTAAACACGCTTTTATGAAATGTGCTAGTAATGGAAGAACTCCACGACTCCAGGAAGTGGCCCCGAAGCTTGCCAAACGTAAGGAGACCGTGGCCAATCACAGCCAACGTCAGTTGACCGTGGGCAATTAGACCCAAGCCGAAACATAACATCTAAAAAAGAACGTTTAAAAATATATATGTTTTATGATAGAATATAGTATTGTCATCAGTATGACATCAGTATAGCAATTTTGCAGGCGATACCACATTGGGAAGTGGGTTAAAATTTAGTTACAAAATTTGAGGATACAACAACAGCAGACAGAGTGAGTTAAATAAAAGTGTGTAAAAAAACACTTGAATATATAGAGGACATCAGAGCTCGGTGCCGTTTTATCACGTGGCAGCTGGCTTCCCGTTTGTCTTTGGTTCTAGAGACGTCTCTCAACGAGTGTGAGCGAATAAACACTGCCCATAGACTCAACACTACCCATAGACTCAACACTGCCCATAGACTCAACACTACCCATAGACTCAACACTACCCATAGACTCAACACTACCCATAGACTCAACACTACCCATAGACTCAACACTGCCCATAGACTCAACACTACCCATAGACTCAACACTGCCCATAGACTCAACACTACCCATAGACTCAACACTACCCATAGACTCAACACTGCCCATAGACTCAACACTACCCATAGACTCAACACTGCCCATAGACTCAACACTGCCCATAGACTCAACACTACCCATAGACTCAACACTGCCCATAGACTCAACACTACCCATAGACTCAACACTGCCCATAGACTCAACACTACCCATAGACTCAACACTGCCCATAGACTCAACACTACCCATAGACTCAACACTGCCCATAGACTCAACACTGCCCATAGACTAACACTACCCATAGACTAACACCACCCATAGACTCAACACTACCCATAGACTCAACACTGCCCATAGACTCAACACTGCCCATAGACTAACACTACCCATAGACTAACACCACCCATAGACTCAACACTACCCATAGACTCAACACTACCCATAGACTCAACACTGCCCATAGACTAAACACTGCCCATAGACTCAATACTACCCATAGACTCAACACTGCCCATAGACTCAACACTACCCATAGACTCAACACTGCCCATAGACTCAACACTACCCATAGACTCAACACTGCCCATAGACTCAACACTACCCATAGACTCAACACTGCCCATAGACTCAACACTGCCCATAGACTAACACTACCCATAGACTAACACCACCCATAGACTCAACACTACCCATAGACTCAACACTGCCCATAGACTCAACACTGCCCATAGACTAACACTACCCATAGACTAACACCACCCATAGACTCAACACTACCCATAGACTCAACACTACCCATAGACTCAACACTGCCCATAGACTAAACACTGCCCATAGACTCAATACTACCCATAGACTCAACACTGCCCATAGACTCAACACTACCCATAGACTCAACACTGCCCATAGACTCAACACTACCCATAGACTCAACACTGCCCATAGACTCAACACTGCCCATAGACTCAACACTGCCCATAGACTCAACACTGCCCATAGACTCAACACTGCCCATAGACTCAACACTGCCCATAGACTCAACACTACCCATAGACTCAACACTGCCCGTAGACTCAACACTGCCCATAGACTCAGCACTACCCATAGACTCAACACTGTCCATAGACTCAACACTGCCCATAGACTCAACACTGCCCATAGACTCAACACTGCCCATAGACTCAGCACTACCCATAGACTCAACACTGCCCGTAGACTCAACACTGCCCATAGACTCAACACTACCCATAGACTCAACACTGCACCATAGACTCAACACTACCCATAGACTCAACACTGCCCGTAGACTCAACACTGCCCATAGACTCAGCACTACCCATAGACTCAACACTGCCCATAGACTCAACACTGCCCATAGACTCAACACTGCCCATAGACTCAACACTGCCTATAGACTCAACACTGCCCATAGACTCAACACTGCCCATAGACTCAACACTGCCTATAGACTCAACACTGCCCATAGACTCAACACTACCCATAGACTAACAGCACGACACGTGCAATGTTGCTCACCATCAAGCCTGGTGGACCGGGCACGCCAGGATTACCATGAGGCCCACGCAGTCCCTTAGGAATGATAAACACAAACAAGCAGACAGTGACATCTCATTCACCCACAGCAAGACGGGTTTGTTGTTGTTGTTGTTGATCACCACGTGAATAACCCAACCAGTTAAAGAGGTCCATTGTAATTTATGTGCATACATTACACCCCCCCTCCCCCGCCGCCTCTGGCCTCCGTCCCTGATTGGCTCACAAGTAATGACATCACAACTCTGTGGCTGTCGCCTGATGCTGCTGCTGCTGCTGCTGGTTGTTGCTGTTGTTGCTGTTGTTGTTGTCGTAATCACCGGTGAAACGTCGCGGCTACTCGAATTGTGAATGTTGTCGTGGGTTTTACTCTCCAGCTCACCACCCGTGGGGTGCTGCACTAGCAACGAATTGGCCACGTTTTGCTTACGTGACACAACCTTCATAATTGGCTGTGTCGGGTGGTGGCGGGCTTAACTACACAACATTTATATTCACTCAATCTTACCCCCAAAACCTCTATTATGGAAAATATTGGTTGCGAAAGCAACCTCCTACTACTACTTGTTAAACAGATCTCATTCAAATTGCAAGGCAGGCCTCCATCTCCCCTTATCTCAATTCACAGCTGATGTTTGTTGTTGGGTCACTATTCATGGATCGCGAAGGCTTCTAGGAGATGTTGACTACCTTGCCTGGTGTACATGAGGTCGTGGGGTCGATCCCGACCCAGATACCTGCTGTATATTTGGAGTTTGCGTGTCTCTATTCTCTCTCATCATCATCACGGTGGCTAGGAGATGTTTACTACCTCGCCTGGTGTACAGGAGGTCGTGGGTTCGATCTCGACCCAGACGCCTGCTGCTGTATATTTGGAGTTTGCGTGTCTCTCTCATCATCATCATAGAGCCGAGGAGATGTTAACTACCTCGCCTGGTGTACAGGAGGTCGTGGGTTCAATCCCGACCCAGAAGCCTGCTGTATATTTGGAATTTGCGTCTCTCTCTCATCATCACGGTGGCTAGGAGATGTTTACTACCTCGCCTGGTGTACAGGAGGTCGTGGGTTCGATCTCGACCCTGACGCGTGCTGCTGTATATTTGGAATTTGCGTGTCACTCTCTCTCTCTCCCCGTGGTGGGCGCGTGGATTTTTCTCCGGGTCCTCCCGGTTCTTCTCTTGCACATTTAGAGAATGGACGTCACGCGTTCAGGATTATTTGGCTGCCGCTTGAAATTTCCACGACGGGCCGCTTTTCTTGAGCTGCCGTTTGTGACGGCGAGGTCGCTTCCGAAAAAAGAAAACTACGTAGCTCAGTGTGGCCTTACCCGGTAACAATATATATTTGTTGAATAGTCAAGTGGTCAAGTTCATGCCGTCAAGAGCCTCCACCCACCCAACCACCCACCCGGCACGGCCAGACCCGAATGGTCATCGTTGCTGTGGCCCAACGCGCTGTGAGCAGACGGATCTCTTCACGCGTCCGGCAAAAAAAACCGCCCCGCGTTTCTGGACGCAGTCACCGGCGATCACGTCCGGGCAACGCGAATTGTTAATGTTGTGGTGGGATTTACTCTCCGACGCGCAGCCGGTGTGTGGCCCGAGTAGTTACCAATTGGCACGTTTTGTGTAAGCGACACAAACCTACCGGCTGGCTGTGTCGGGCGGTGGTGGCGGGCTAACGACGCAGCCTTTAGACTTGCGTGGTCGAACGCAAGGAAAACTTGACTACGTGAGCTAAACGTTCTCACGTTCACGCGCGGAAGCGGATGTTACAGAGCTACCTCTGAAATCCCTTCTTATTCTTCTTCAAGTGACGTTCTGGTGCACACAGAAAGGCCCGTGGAATCGGATATTACAAGAGCTACCTCTGAGAGCCCAGTGGACAAGGGGGGGGGGGGCAGGGGGAGGGTGGCCCACATCTAGCAAGCATGGCTCATGATCGACCGCGGGCAACTTACGTTGGGTCCTCTCATTCCCTGCACTCCGCGTTGGCCAGCGGGCCCAGGCGGTCCCTGCACACAACCGCACATTCCGGCGTTGGCGTTAGAGAGCGGGCGAAGGAGCGGGCCCGCGACCGCCCGCACAGGCCCGCTGCTGGTGGAGAGGGGGGCCCTCCGCTAGGGCGAGCGCTGGAGGGACAGAGATATAGAGACAGAGAGAGAGAGAAACAGAGGGAGAGAGACACAGATAGAGAGAGAGAGAGCGACAGAGAGACAGAGACAAAGAGAGAGAGAGAGAGAGACAAAGAGAGACACACATAGAGAGATAGAGGCAGAGAGAGAGAAAGAGAGACAGAGAGAGACAGAGAGAGACAGCAAGAGAAAAAGACAGAGAGAGACGGGTAGAGAGAGAGACAGAGAGACAAAGAGAGAGACAGAGACAGACAGACAGCGAGAGACAGACAGAGAGAAATAGCGAGAGACAGAGAGACAGAGAGAGAGAGACAGAGACAGACAGAGAGAAACAGCGAGAGACAAAGACAAAGAGACAGAGAGACAGAGAGAGACAGACAGACAGAGAGAGACAGAGACAGACAGAGAGAAACAGCGAGAGACAGAGAGACAGAGACAGAGATAGAGAGACAGACAGCGAGAGAGAGACATAGACACAGAGACAGTGGTCTTTGGCTGACCGGTACGTCTTGGAAGAAGAGGTTGCATGCGTGTAAGTGTACGCTGAACTTCTTTTGCACCGTACGGAGCCAACCGCGTTTAGCGGAGGCCCGGGGTGGGGGGGGGGAGGACAACAAACTAAACACAAGAAGCAGTTCTAAACAAATGAGTTTGTCAATCTAAACGACGATGATGTAAAAGTTGCATAGCTAGTAGTGGCTTCCTAATATCGGAAGGCAAGAACGTTCCAGACGGCCGCAGAAGCGCATCTGAAAGCGCCACGCGACGGCCGAGACGGAAGCTGCCGCTGCGAGCGTCAGCGGAGTGTCGCGTGACGATGCTTCGTAGCCAAGGTATTGTGGTTCATTCGTGGCAAGAACTTCGTGTGAAATAAGAATAATGATCTTGATAATTGGTTTTTTTACCCTTCTATCTGGCAACAAAACTGACACTTTTTTTTACAAGGAGGCATGTTTGCATAGACCACAATACCTGCAGCCGTAATGCAAACAAAAAAACATAACTCTGATAATATATGCACTTATAATATGTGCACTTATCAGAGATGATGACGACGATGACGATGATGCTGACGATGATGACGATGATGATGACGATGATGACGACGATGATGACGATGATGACGACGATGATGACAATGACGATGATGACGATGATGACGACAATGATGACGACGATGATGACGATGATGACGACGTTGACGACGATGATGACGACGATGACGACGATGATGACGACGACGATGATGACGTGGGCTGTGTTCTCACTCTGTGTGGCCCGCGGTGGCCTTGCGATGAAGAACGCCGCCCTAGATTGAGCTCTCAATGGCTCCCTCTAGTTGAGGCCCTTTGCGGTAGCACTCTGGTCCACACAGAATGGCCCAGGGAAGCGGATATCACAGAACTACCTCTGAGCGGCGTGAGCAAGCTGTTGCAGCGCTGGGCCTTTACCATGATGACTGCGCTACCGCTCCCTGATCACGCAAGTACAAAGATCCCCCGTTTAGGCCTTCAACGGACTGTTGGGGCAGCACCTATGAAGGCCGGAACGACACACGGGGGGTGGGTGGCCAGCGCCACGCCCGGCCACCTTTGTCTCCCTCGTGGCACATTTACACACCGCACCGAGTACTCAATTAAGGCTGAGTCGACCTAGGGGAGGCCCAGGACCGGCTCAGATAATCGTCACCGGTGTTGGTGGCCGTGAGCGGGAATCGAACTCGGGTACACCTTGGGTTCGTAGCGCAGCGCAGCGCTAACCGCTACACTGCCACGTGTAACAACAAAAGACAAACATCCCCCATATAGCCTGAACAGGCTGTTGGTGCAAGTGCTGTTAGCGAGCACTCGCAGGCACAAAGACAAAGATCCCCCGTATAGCCTGAACAGGCTATTGGTGCGAGTGCTGTTAGCGAGCACTCGCGCGCACACACAGATGCACGCACGCCGCGCGCGCATATACTCACAGGAGGCCCAGGGTCTCCACGGGGGCCTTGGAGGCCCTCCAAGCCACGCAGCAGCACCATGGCGTCGGTGGCGTCGTGGCCCACCGAGTAGCCGTCGCCGCCCAACATCGTCTCGACGCTGGGGGGGGGCGTCTCGATCTGCGTCGCGTTGCCGAAATCCGCCGGGCTCCTCGTGACCGTCGCGCCGCTCGCCCCGCTGCCCAGAATCTCTACGCCGCCGCCGCCACCGCCGCCGTCGCCCCCACCGATGGCGTCTCCCGGCAGGCCGTCCGTCCGCCCGTCCGAAGCGCCTTCTGCTTCGTGTCGCGTCTCCGGCGGGCTCTCGGATGTACCGCTTCTCCCACGGGCGGCGCCCGGGCGAAGCGAGCTCGACACTTCGGGCCTGGGACTTTGGGGCGTCGTTGGAGCCGCCGGTTCGTTGATTCCCTCAACTGTCACCACTGCCGTCGACGCCACTGCCGTAGTTCCCCGACCGGCGGATTTTAAACGGCCGACCGCTTTCTCCGAAGGAGCGGTCGGCTTTGTGATCGTTGATGACGACGACGACTGCGGGCCCTTGTCAGCCTTCTTCGGCGTTCTGTCGCCGCCGCCACCGCCGCCGCTCGTAGAAGCCGCCGGCTCCTTCTTCGCCGAGGCCGTAGGCTTCTGCGAGGCCTGGTTCTCGCTCGCCGTCGTCGGAGCCCGCTTGGCCGCCGCCGCCGGGGGCGCGCGTCCCCACCGCCTCCCACCTTCCGCCGCGTGACGCGGGGTCGCCGTGGCCCGGAGAGCGGCCGCCCCCCGGGCCTCCGTTCCGTTGGCGTCTGTGGCGAAGCCTTCGCCGGGCCGCCGCTCGCCCGGCGAAGACGGCGGCGGAATCGCGTCGCTTCTTTCGCCGCCGTCTTCGCCGGCGTCGCCTCGGCACTCCTCGCGAACGACGGCGCAGTAGTCGGCGGCCACGGTGGCCGAGGGGAAGAGGTCGAGCTGGCAAACGAGGCCCTCGAAGGGCACCGCGCGGCGGGACAGCCTTCCGAGCCTGAACAAGGCCTCGGGCCCGACGGCGGGCCTGGCGGCCGCGCTGACACTCCTCCGCAGGAACTGGCGGCCGCAGCCGGTGTAGAGCGTCACGCTCCGCTCCGTCACGGCCAAGGCGACGCTGTGCGGCCTCGGCTCGTGCAGGTTGACGCCAAAGTGCAGCGGCTTCCCGTTGGACAGGTGGACCGCCACCTTCCGCGGCAGGAGCTGCAGGCCGAAGAGGAGCGCGGGGGCCTCAGCGGCGAGGGCCTCCCCCGCCCCGCCCGCCGGCGCGGTGACGCTGAGGAGGAACGCGTGGCTCGGCCGCAGGGGGCGGACGCTCAAGACGATGGAGAAATTGCCAGCGAAAAAATCTGGCGGAACGACGTCGGAGACCTTGGCCTCCACCTGGGATTTCTTGGTGAGGATGACGCCGGGCAGTGCGAGCGTGGCGCCGTGAGGTGTCACCGGCCTGGCGGGTGGCGGCATCGCCGTCGCCAGCGTGATGTTGGGTGTCAAGCCTAGCCTTTGGAGAACGTCCACATCTGCGGAAGAAAAGAAATGCATTTTTTTCGATTTAAAGCTTTCGCGACTGCAGGGATTCATCTTCTTGTTTCTTTCGGTAAAGTCACGTAGAATGGAAATAATAAAATAATAAAAATAAAACATAGTAAAAAAATTCTCACGACGTTTCGGCCACAACGCAAGCAGCCGTCCTCAGGTGAAGAACAGGTCTGTCGAGAAGACAGAAGACAGAAATGGAATGCATTCAGACTGTCTTCTCGACAGACCTGTTCTTCACCTGAGGACGGCTGCTTGCGTTGTGGCCGAAACGTTGTGAGAATTGTTTTATAATGTTTTATTTTTGTTATTTTATTATTTGCATTCTACGTGACTTTTCCGAAAGAACCAAGAAGATGAAAAGAAATTTATTGAAGAGAAAAAATAATCCATTTAAGGATTTTCTTTACATCAACGGGCCACATAATTGTTACTCTAAGGCGGTCGAGAGGGTGGAGAAACTCGCGGTGAGCGCGCTTCGGCCATCGAAATAAAAATCTTCATTTAGACCAGCGGAGGGAGAGGAATCTGATGAGCCGTGAAGCTCTTTGTTCGCAGGTTTCCTGCACAGGCACGGGGTCAGCGAGGTGCATCGGCGAAAGCGGTCACGTGCCCGTACCGTTAAGCGAATACATTGCACAATACAACGGGTATACGTGCCTCTCATCCTCGACAGCGGTGCGGATGGTTAATTTTCGCTCTGCATCCACTAAGAGTTGCACCATTCAACTCGGACCCACGTCTATGAATATGTCCACCCAGAACTGGTGTCAAGCTGATTCGCACACCAGATGTTGAAAACCGATCCACGGCTTTGCCGATGAGATGTGCTCCTAGGAGGCCGTGGCGATGATGGGATGTGTACAAAAACATACTTTTATCACGACGATGTTTTACCTACGTGACTTTACCGAAAAAACCTAAGAATATGAATCCTTGCAGTCACGAAAGCTTCAAATCTAGAATTAATGCCCTCTACGGGGAGGAATTCCACCTATCTGTTAGAGTTTTTAACAGACAACGAGACAAGAAGTCACAGCTTCTCGAGACGCTGGCCTTCCTCAAGAGATGCCGAGATAACAAGGTAATACCCATCGCTTTCACACTCACATCCGCTGCTGTGTCCTCACCGATATATACGGAGTGGTATCTCCTGTAATCTCTCATTTACTTGATACAGCTGTCGGGCTGTGACGGTTCCACCTGAAGACGGAAGCTTGTGTTGCTTCCGAAACGTCGTGATTTTTATTTTATTTTACTTTTATTAATTTGAATGTTTTACCTACGTGACTTTACCGAAAAAAACTAAGAATATGAATATACTTTTATCAGACTATTTATTGAGACTGCAGGAGGAATCTCATGCTATGTAAAGCTCTTTTTGTTCATAGATGTACAGTAGGGGGCGGTTACGACGACAAAGAGTATACAAATCATGATAGTACCGCAAAGTACAAGAATATTTGACGTGGAGGGATAAATATGGCAAGGATATGCATTGATTATAACCCTTTCCCATTCCGTATGTGAACGTCATCAGTTTTTCTTTCGATTCCGTTCCAATGACGTACGTGTACGTGTTAGTCTATGGCTAGTGTCAGTGATGACGTACGTGTTAGTGTATGGGTAGTGTCAGTGATGACGTACGTGTACGTGTTAGTCTATGGGCAGTGTCAGTGATGACGTACGTGTACGTGTTAGTCTATGGCTAGTGTCAGTGATGACGTACGTGTTAGTGTATGGGTAGTGTCAGTGATGACGTACGTGTACGTGTTAGTCTATGGGTAGTGTCAGTGATGACGTACGTGTACGTGTTAGTCTATGGTTAGTGTCAGTGATGACGTACGTGTTAGTGTATGGGTAGTGTCAGTGATGACGTACGTGTACGTGTTAGTCTATGGGCAGTGTCAGTGATGACGTACGTGTTAGTGTATGGGTAGTGTCAGTGATGACGTACGTGTACGTGTTAGTCTATGGGCAGTGTCAGTGATGACGTACGTGTTAGTGTATGGCTAGTGTCAGTGATGACGTACGTGTTAGTGTTAGTCTATGGGTAGTGTCAGTGATGACGTACTTGTACGTGTTAGTCTATGGGTAGTGTCAGTGATGACATACGTGTTAGTGTATCGGTAGTGTCAGTGATGACGTACGTGTACGTGTTAGTCTATGGGTAGTGTCAGTGATGACGTACGTGTACGTGTTAGTCTATGGCTAGTGTCAGTGATGACGTACGTGTTAGTCTATGGGTAGTGTCAGTGATGACGTACGTGTACGTGTTAGTCTATGGGTAGTGTCAGTGATGACGTACGTGTTAGTGTATGGGTAGTGTCAGTGATGACGTACGTGTACGTGTTAGTCTATGGCTAGTGTCAGTGATGACGTACGTGTTAGTGTATGGGTAGTGTCAGTGATGACGTACGTGTACGTGTTAGTCTATGGGCAATGTCAGTGATGACGTACGTGTTAGTGTATGGCTAGTGTCAGTGATGACGTACGTGTTAGTGTTAGTCTATGGGTAGTGTCAGTGATGACGTACTTGTACGTGTTAGTCTATGGGTAGTGTTAGTGATGACGTACGTTAGTGCATGGGTAGTGTCAGTGATGACGTACGTGTACGTGTTAGTCTATGGGTAGTGTCAGTGATGACGTACGTGTACGTGTTAGTCTATGGGTAGTGTCATTGATGACGTACGTCTCCGTAGGTGTACGTGTTAGTGTATGGGTAGTGTCAGTGATGACGTACACGTGTTAGTGTATGGGTAGTGTCAGTGATGACGTACGTGTACGTGTTAGTCTATGGGTAGTGTCATTGATGACGTACGTCTCCGTACGTGTACGTGTTAGTCTATGGGTAGTGTCAGTGATGACGTACACGTGTTAGTGTATGGGTAGTCTCAGTGCTGATGTCACGTGTCAGTCTATGGGTATATGACGTCACGAAGCTCTGCCCCCCCCCCAAAATAAAACATGCTTCAAATTGCTTTAAACTATTGTCATTGTAGCTCGTATTTAATGTGGCGCTGCACTCTGATGTTGTAGGAGAAAACATTTATTAAAAAGTCTATTTAATTAATTAGAACGTGTTGTCCATATTTTTTTAAAGTTGCGCATTTCGACGTGACGTCACATTTCTCACCCCCCCCCTCCCCCCTCGTCACACATCGTCACAAATGTCTGACCCCCACAGCCCCCCCTAGGTGCGTGACGTCATTCCCTGTCCTCGCTTAACGGGCGGCGTCCTGGGGCCAGACGCAAAGTGGTTGCCGCTGTCAGTCGAGACGAGAAGACGACACGTGGCTCGAGGCCAAGGCAGCGACGCCTCCAGGGCACGCGGCCCCAGCCCGCCAGCCCCAGCTCCCAGCCCTAGCCCCTAGCCCCCACCCCCTAGCCCCCACCCCCACCCCCAGCCCCAGCCCCCAGCCCCAGCCCGCCCACCCCCAGCACCACCCCCAGCCCCACCCCCAGCCCTAGCTCCCAGCCCCCACCCCCAGCCCCCACCCCCAGCCCCACCCCCAGCCCCCAGCCCTAGCTCCCAGCCCCCACCCCCAGCCCCCAGCCCTAGCTCCCAGCCCCCACCCCCAGCCCCTAGCCCCCCACGGGGAAAGCAAACTCCGATCGAGGGGGGTGGAGGAGTTGGTGAACAATCCTGGGGGGGGGTGGTGGACAATCGGGTAACGACGACGCTGCCGTGTAAACGCTCTCTCTCCACCACCCCCCCCACCACCACCCCACCAATAATTGACTCCATACGGCCATATGTGCAGCAGATACCGTAAAAGCGAGCTGATTACTAATATTGTATTTAAAACCACGCTCGCTCGCTCGCTCACGCGGGGGGGGGGGGGGGTGCTGTGTGGGGAATGAAGTGAAGAATACACAAAAAAAGAATCCGGGCCATTGCGTACAGTGTTGCAACATGTGGTGTGCCACGTGTGTTTTGTAGCAACACAGCGGAGGGCACACGCGCACGAAGACGGAGGAGGAGGGAGACTTCACTCAGCCTCGAGACGAGCCACCGCGTGGGCGAGTGTCGGAGGTCGGCGTCGCCCCCTGCCGTCTTTGTATCCCCCGGCGACGGTGTTTTATAACACACAATTGGTCCCATATATATGTGTGTGTGTGTGTGTCTCCGTGTGTGTGTGTGGCCGAGTGCGGAGCGGTGGTGCAGCGGTTAGCGCTGCGCTACGAACCCGGCGAACCGAGTTCGATTCGCGCTCACGGCCAAGACCGGTGACGATTATTCCCCTAGGTCGACTCAGCCTCAAATGAGTACCTGGTGTGATGTGTAAACATCGCCACTGGGGAGACAAAGGCGGCCGGGCGTGATGTTGGCCACCCACTCCCTCGTGTGCCGTTCCTTCCTTTCCTTCATAGGTGCTCGCTAACAGCACTTGCCCCTACAGTCTGTTAAGGCTACACGGGGAATCTTTGTGTACATGTGTATGTGTGTGGCCGAGTGGGGAGCGGTGGTGCAGCGGTTAGCGCTACACTGCGCTACAAACCTGGCGACCCAAGATCGATTCCCGCTCACGACCAACATCGGTGACGATTATTTGAACCGGTCCTGGGCATCCCTTAGGTCGACTCAGCCTGATGTGATGTGTAAACATCGCCACTGGGGATACAAAGGCGGCCGGGCGTGATGTTGGCCACCCACTCCCTCGTGTGCCGTTCCTTCCTTTCCTTCATAGGTGCTCGCTAACAGCACTTGCCCCTACAGTCTGTTACAGGCTACACGGGGGATCTTTGTCTTTGTGTGTGGCCCAGTCGACCTAAGGGAGGCCCAAACCATGCACACGAGGAACCGGTTCGAATGGCCGTCTCGCCGGGGCCGCCTTTGTCTCTCCCAGTCGGGGACGTTCACAGCACAACAGCGACTCATTTGAGGCCGAGTCGACCTAGGGGTGAGTACCCCAGGGACCGGTTTCAGATAATCGTCGCGGGGCGTTGGTGGCCGTGAGCGGGAGTCGAACTCGGGTCGCCGGGTCCGTAGCGCAGCGTAGCGCTAACCGCTGCACCACCGCTCCCCCCACACACACACAGAGACGCAACGACACGCGGATTGTGTGTATCCCGACCTAAATATCTCCATCTGGAGGAGGAGAACGGAAGACCCTCTCGTTGAAGGTCACGTACGTGCAGCCGTCATCATCATAGGCACATGGTCGATCCATGAACCGGTCCTGCGCCTCCTCTAGGTCGACTCAGGCTTAAATGAGTACCTAATGCCATGCGTGCTATCCTAACAATACTGCCCACAGACTCAACGCTGCCCATAGACTCAACACTGTCCATAGACTTAACACTGCCCATAGACTCAACACTACCCATAGACTCAACACTGCCCATAGACTCAACACTGCCCATAGACTTAACACTGCCCATAGACTTAACACTGCCCATCGACTCAACACTGCCCATCGACTCAACACTGCCCATAGATTCAACACTGCCCATCGACTCAACACTACCCATAGACTCAACACTGCCCATAGACTCAACACTACCCATAGATTCAACACTGCCCATTGACTCAACACTGCCCATAGACTCAACACTGCCCATAGACTCAACACTACCCATAGATTCAACACTGCCCATTGACTCAACACTGCCCATAGACTCAACACTGCCCATAGACTCAACACTGCCCATAGATTCAACACTGCCCATCGACTCAACACTACCCATAGACTCAACACTGCCCATAGACTCAACACTACCCATAGATTCAACACTGCCCATTGACTCAACACTGCCCATAGACTCAACACTGCCCATCGACTCAACACTACCCATAGACTCAACACTGCCCATAGACTCAACACTACCCATAGATTCAACACTGCCCATCGACTCAACACTGCCCATTGACTCAACACTGCCCATAGACTCAACACTGCCCATAGACTCAACACTGCCCATAGACTCAACACTGCCCATAGACTCAACACTGCCCATAGATTCAACACTGCACCTCCGTTCAGCACAGTTGGCTACGTACGGTGCAATAGAAGTTCAACACACACACGTGTACAACCGTTAAATATCCGCATTACGGGCAGTTTAGAGACGCGCCATGACGGTGCCACGGTCACCAAATCAGCCCATTTTTATTACCTGCTTTTTATAAACTCACTCTGTCTGTCTTCTTGGTTCTTTCGGTAAAGTCACGTAGAAGGGAAATAATAAAATAATAATACATAATAAAATAATTGTGAGAATTATTTTATTATGTTTTATTTTTTTATTTCCCTTCTACGTGACTTTACCGAAAGAATCAAGAAGATGAATCCCTGCAGTCACGAAAGCTTTAAATCGAAATTCACTCTGTCTGTTGTCGTTGTATGCTCAAATGTTGTAACTCAATTTTAACCCACTTCCCAATGTGCTATCGACAACAAACTTGGTATACTTACGTCATATTGATGATAATACTGTATTCTATCATAAAAAATAAGACATATATATTTTGAAACATTCTCTTTTATATGTTATGTTTCGGCTTGGGTCTAATTGTCCACGCTCAACTCACGTTGGCTGTAATTCACCACGGTCCCTTACGTTCTGCCATCGATAGTACATTTCATAAAAGCGTGTTTTTAAAAGAAGTAAATATTATTTAAAAATTCATTGCACAGAGTAGCAGCAACATCATCGTTCCCCTCTACTGCCAGACTAACACACAGGGACAGCTGCTACTGGGGGTGCCCATAGGCTAGACCACAGCAGCAGCAACAGCAGAATCACACCACTCAAAGACAACCGAACACTCATCAACGCGTTCGTCAATTAATGCTCGTGTAAGCCTTTAAACAAACATTATACAGCAGCAGCAGCAGCAACATCGCCTCCCTCCCCTACTGACAGACGCGTGACCCTGGCCCCGTCGACTGACCGCTGGTGAACCCGGACGCACTCACCTCCGAGGGACCGTTGCACGAGGCTGGCCGCGATGGCGATGAACACGACGAGGCCGGCGGGCACCACGTGGCTGCCGAGACACGGGCAGGGGGCAACAGCGACCGCGCGTTAGTCGTGAGCACGTGGTCAGCCCGCTGCTGCGTGAAGATCTCCCCATGACATCACCACCATCATCATCATCACCATCATCATCATCGTCAGCCGTGGTCAATCTACTGCTGCGTGAAGATCTCCCCAAGACATCATCACCACCATCATCATCATCGTCAGCCGTGGTCAATTCACCGCTGCGTGAAGACCTTCCCATGACATCACCACCACCATCATCATCACCAGCCGTGGTCAATCCACCGCTGCATGAAGCCCTCCCCAAAAAAAGGTGTCAGTTTTGTTGCCAGATAATAGGGTAAAAAACCAATGATCACCTCCCCATGACATCATCACCATCATCATCATCGTCAGCCGTGGTGAATCCTCTGCTGCGTGAAGACATCACTGACTTTTGTTCACATTTTGAACGGCGTGATGAAGCTGTGTGTGTGTGTTCTCCAATCACGTGGGCTCCTCTTCCTGATTCTCAGTGACCCTCGACGGATGAACATAAATACATGGATATTGTTTGCATCTCTCTGGCAAACAATCCACCTGACGTGCGGATAGTGGTGTGTGGGGAGGGGGGGTTGTTTGACCATACTTCACCACTCTGGCCAATTGGAAAAACTAAAACTGACTGACGGGCAAAATAAATGTACTGACCAAAAGACAAATATCCCCCGTATAGCCTGTAACGGACTGTTGGGGCAAGTGCTGCTAGCGAGTAGCACCTATGAAGGCCGGCACGGCACAAGCGAGGGGGTGGGTGGCCAGCACCACGCCTGTCCGCCTTTGTCTCCCCAGTGGCGATGTTTACACATCGCACCAGGTGCTCATTTGAGGCTGAGTCGACCTCGGGGAGGCCCAGGACCGGTTCAGATAATCGCCACCGGTGTTGGCCGTGAGCGGGAATCGAGTTCGGGCCGCCGGGTTTGTAGCGCAGCGTAGCGCTAACTGCTGCACCACCGCCCCCTTACAAGCACGCACACAGACACATCGACACACACGCACACACGCGCGCGCACATCAGCGCAGACCCAATTTAAGTGATATTGGCACAATAATGACAACTTAAAAAGTACAAAGAACGCCCTCCCACCCCCACTCCCACCCGTCGTCTCGTGCCACGTGAACGACGTATTCAAACGACACCGCAAGCCATCGGCAAAGTGGCGGCTTGCCCTACCGCGTGCTCGCCCCCAGCGGCCACGTGATCGCCCCCCAGCGGCCACGTGATCGCCGCGAACGGTCACGTGATCGCACCATCCATCAATGGCCCCCGCAGCCGTCGCCACGCGGTTCTCACGTGGCGCACAACTCAGCGGCGACAGATCCGTTCCGTTGCTCGCCGAAGGAACATTTCATCGATCGAGAGGAGCCGGTGGAGGTGGTTCGGGCACCCGGTGAGGATTTCCCTCCCCGGTAAACTCCCACTGGGACTCCAGCGAGCAGCACGTCCCACTAGGCCAAGAAGAAGCCCCGGGGCCGGGCGCAGGGCACGCTGCTGGCAGGACGATGTCGCTCGGCTGGCCTGGGAATGTCTGGGAATTCCCTCAGAAATAGCTAGGAGTCTGTGTGCAGTAGTGTAGTGTATAGTGTAGTGTGTAGTGTAGTGTATAGTAGTGTATAGTGTAGTGGTGTATAGTAGTGTATAGTGTAGTGTAGTAGTGTATAGTGTAGTGTATAGTGTAGTGTATAGTAGTGTATAGTGTAGTGGTGTATAGTAGTGTATAGTGTAGTGCATAGTGTAGTGTATAATAGTGTATAGTAGTGTATAGTGTAGTGGTCTATAGTAGCGTATAGTGTAGTGTATAGTAGTGTAGTGTATAGTAGTGTAGTGTATAGTAGTGTATAGTGTAGTGCATAGTGTAATGTATAGTAGTGTATAGTGTAATGGTGTATAGTAGTGTATAGTGTAATGTATAGTAGTGTATAGTGTAGTGGTGTATAGTAGTGTATAGTGTAGTGGTGTATAGTAGTGTATAGTGTTGTAGTGTATAGTGTAGTAGTGTATCGTAGTGTATAGTGTAGTAGTGTAAAGTGTAGTAGTGTGAAGCAATGTATAGTAGTATATAGTGTAGTATATAGTAGTGTAGTGTATAGTAGTGCAGTGTGTAGTGTAGTGTATAGTGTAGTATATAGTAGTGTAGTGTATAGTAGTGCAGTAGATAGTGTAGTGCTTCCATAAACCCCAATGTGTTCGCTCACCGACCATTCCCCAGTTAATGACGGACTGTCGTAGTTACAGTGAATATTAATCAATGCATTGATTATCCATAAACATGAACTCTGCCTGTTCCATCTCTGCGGCATCGAGTGTTTCCCCCTCGCACGCGTCGGGCTTTCTCCGGCGTGCAAGCGCCCGTTAATCGGCCGATGGCACCCTTCATCAGACGGAGAGATAGGATCACAGAGCTTGGGAAATTGTTGGTAGTGAACGGCTCATCGCTGCATGGCGATTGCTGCTGCCTGCCTCCTCGTGTGTCTCTGTGGTTCACCCTCCCCTCCTGGCGGCGAGTCACAAGTCGACAAAAACTTGTTGCGATTAACTCTAATGTATAATTACCGTGATGATTATTATGATTAACACTTAGTAGGCTTTCGCGACCAATGTCATCCATGACACAGGTTATTTTTACACGCTTAACTCACTCTGTCTGTTGTTGTTGTCGTTGTATCCTCAAATCTTGTAACTCAATTTCAACCGACTTCCCAATGTGGTATCGACTGCAAACTTGGTATACTTATGTCATACTGATGACAATACTACATTCTATCATAAAAAAACTAACAAAAAAAAATCAACATTATTAAATCCTTTATATTAAGTTCGCTTGCTTGCTTGCGTGCTTGCGTGCTTGCTTGCTTACGACCGTGCAAATCTTTCGGTCGTTTTTTAACTCACTTCCCGTGATCCAATCGAGCTGACATTTTCCACACGGACTCGTTGTGCGTGACAATTAATTTTCGTGAAAAATTTTTTCCAAAATTTTACACTTTTTAGGGAAAATGTTTGAAATATTTAATTACCAATTGCTTAATGCTGGCAGACAATAATCTGACCCATAGGTGGCAGCCATCTCAAGCCAGAGGACGAGAGGACTCTAGCCGCCACGCATATAAAGGATTTAGAGTGAAAAACTTTGTTTTTACGGGTTAATTTTTAATATGTTAGGTTTCGGCTTGAGTCTAATTGTCCACGGTAAACTGACGTTGGCTGTAAATGACTATGGTCCCTTACGTTATGGCAAGCTTCGGGGCCACTTCTTAGAGTCGTGGAGTTCTGCCAGTACTACAGTAAATTTCATAAAAGCGTGTTTAAAAAAAAGTTTTTTTAAATATTACTTATTTTGGGTTATATTGTGTAAATAAATGTGTCGTTAAACCGGCCACCACCCGACACAGCCAATTCGAAAGGTTTGTCACGTAAACAGAACATGCCGATACAATACACTATACACTACACTATATACTGCTATACACTACACTATACACTACACTATACACTACACTATATACTGCTATACACTACACTATATATTGCTATACACTACACTATAAACTACACTATACACTGCTATACACTACACTATAAACTACACTATACACTACCATCCACTACACTATACACTACTCTACACTACACTATACACTACACTATACACTTCACTATACACTACACTACCATACACTCATATACACTACACTATACACTACACTATACACTACACTATACACTTCACTATACACTACCATCCACTACACTATACACTATACTACCATACACTCCTATACACTACACTATACACTACACTATACACTACACTATACACTGCTATACATTACTATACACTGCTATACACTACTATACACTACACTATCCACTACCATCCACTACACTATACACTATCATACACTCCTATACACTACACTATACACTACACTATACACTACTATACACTACACTATACACTATACTGCCATACACTCCTATACACTACATTATACACTACACTATACACTCCTATACACTACACTATACACTACTATACACTACCATACACTACACTATACACTATACTACCTTACACTCCTATACACTACACTATACACTACACTATACACTATACACTACACTATACACTACACTATACACTACACTATGCACTACACTATACACTACACTATACACTGCTATACACTACTATACACTACTATACACCTGAGATGTGGACTCGAGTCATGTGACTTGGACTCGAGTCAGACTCGAGTCATGAATTTGATGACTTGCGACTCGACTTGGACTTGCATAACAATGACTTTGTCCCACCTCTGAGATGTGGACTCGAGTCATGTGACTTGGACTCGAGTCAGACTCGAGTCATGAATTTGATGACTTGCGACTCGACTTGGACTTGCATAACAATGACTTTGTTCCACCTCTGCTATACACTATACACTACACTATACACTACACTACTATACACTCCTATACACTGCTACACACTACTATACACTACTATACACTAATATACACTACACTATACACTACACTATACATTACCACAGTACGTATGATGAACTTTGTTCGCATCGTACGTAGCCAACCGCGCTGAACGGAGGTCTTTGGCAGCGATCACGACTATCATCACGACTATCATCACGACCCTCTCCTCGTCACGGGCTGACTCATTCGGCCACATTCGTCGAAGGCGGCTGATGCCAACTTTATTTTTTCTTGAATTTTTTTTTTATTTTTTTGCAAAGCTCCCAATTGGCAAGGGGATCGCATACAGTAAAAAAAAATTGCATCTTACGCATTCTTTGGCAGCGTACTGAGTCTTGCGCTCAGCCAAAGTCTGGCCGTAGCCCGCCAGGATTATATATTTTATATATATATTATTTTTATGTATAAACAGATGATGGGGGTGCATGCAGGGGAAAGAAAGAGCGGCTTGTGAGAGGGAGGGGAAAAAAATTAACCCGTAAAAACTAAGTTTTTCACTCTAAATCCTTTATATGCGTGGCGGCTAGAGTCCTGTCGTCCTCTGGCTTGAGATGGCTGCCACCTATGGGTCAGATGATTGTCTGCCAGCATTAAGCAATTGGTAATTAAATATTTAAAAAAGTTTTCCCTAAACAGTGTAAAATTTTGGAAAAAAATTTTCACGAAAATTAATTGTCACGCACAACGAGCCTGTGTGCAAAATGTCAGCTCGATTGGATCACGGGAAGTGGGTTAAAAAACGAAAAACGACCGAAAGATTTGCACGGTCGTAAGCAAGCAAGCACGCAAGCACGCAAGCAAGCGAACTTAATATAAAGGATTTTAAAAATACGTGGACGTCTCATTTCGAAAGCTCTCCCCTCGCCGCCCGCCGCTCCGGTGGACGGCGCCAGTCGATCGCGCGCGCACAGATGGATTCAACAATCCGCGCTTTGCAACGCAGAACCCGGTAATGAGCGACACGTGGCCTCCAATCCCACACCGCCCCAACTGCGACCTAGCCCAGGCTCGGACCTGCTTAGCTTCTGAGAACCGGCGAAGTTCGGCAGCAGTCTTTGGATCTCCCGTTGCGGCAAGTTCAGGCTGCAAGTCCTGAAGTCGTTAAAACTATTCAACTACTTTGTTATATTTGCCAGGTAAGGTCCACTGAGCTCTGTAGCCCTTTTTGTGGCGAGATGTTAACTACCTCGCCTGGTATGCAGGAGGTCGTGGGTTCGATCCCAACCCTGACGCCTGCTGTATATTTGGAGTTTGTGGTGTCTCATCATCATCTCGGTGGCTAGGAGATGTTAACTACCTCGTCTGGTGTACAGAAGGTCGTGGGTTTGATCTCGACCCTGACGATGCCTGCTGCTGTATATCATCTCCAACATCCCCATCAACATCACCATCACCATCAACATCATCTCCAACATCCTCATCAATATCAACATCACCATCCACATCATCTCCAACATCCTCATCATCAATATCAACATCACCATCAACATCATCTCCAACATCCTCATCATCAATATCACCATCATCATCAACATCATCTCCAACATCCTCATCATCATCAACATCACCATCAACATCATCTCCAACATCCTCATCATCAATATCACCATCACCATCAACATCATCTCCAACATCCTCATCATCAACGTCACCATCAACATCATCTCCAACATCCTCATCAATATCAACATCACCATCAACATCATCTCCAACATCCTCATCATCAACATCACCATCACCATCATCTCCAACTTCCTCATCATCAAGATCACCATCAACATCAACATCATCTCCAACATCCTCATCATCATCAACATCACCATCAACATCATCTCCAACATCCTCATCATCAACATCACCATCAACATCATCTCCAACATCCTCATCAACGTCACCATCAACATCATCTCCAACATCCTCATCATCAATATCACCATCAACATCACCATCAACATCATCTCCAACATCCTCAATATCAACATCACCATCAACATCATCTCCAACATCCCCATCATCAACATCACCATCACCATCAACATCATCTCCAACATCCTCATCATCAACATCACCATCAATATCATCTCCAACATCCTCATCATCATCAACATCACCATCAACATCATCTCCAACATCCTCAATATCAACATCACCATCAACATCATCTCCAACATCCTCATAATCATCAACATCACCATCAACATCATCTCCAACATCCTCAATATCAACATCACCATCAACATCATCTCCAACATCCTCATCATCAACATCACCATCAACATCATCTCCAACATCCTCATCATCAATATCACCATCAACATCATCTCCAACATCCTCATCATCACCATCACCATCAACATCATCTCCAACATCCTCATCATCAACATCACCATCAATATCATCTCCAACATCCTCATCATCATCAACATCACCATCAACATCATCTCCAACATCCTCAATATCAACATCACCATCAACATCATCTCCAACATCCTCATCATCATCAACATCACCATCAACATCATCTCCAACATCCTCAATATCAACATCACCATCAACATCATCTCCAACATCCTCATCATCAACATCACCATCAACATCATCTCCAACATCCTCACCATCGACATCATCTCCAACATCCCCATCAACATCACCATCAACATCATCTCCAACATCCTCATCACCGTTCAGCTCGTCTCCCATCGCGACTTCACCTGCGGCGCGGAGACGCGGCGCGGTGTCGACAAGGAGGCCGTGATGACGTGAGCCCACGTGGAGGAGGTGGAGGAGGTGGAGGAGGAGGTGGAGGAGGTGGAGGAGGTGGACAAGATGGCGAGTCGAGGCGATGACGAGGGATGACAGACCTTGGCAGCGGGACCATTGTCGCGGCTCCCGAATCTTCCGGGATGCAGGGCGACCGCCTTCGATGCCCATTAGACGACAACCTTCAGGGTCCGTAGAGGAGCTGCGCCTTAGCGGAGGTGGACGCGCGGAGTCATCGGACGGGGATCGGAATCGATCGTGGAGCGAGAAGATCGATGGCTCAAATGGACCAAAGTAAAAAAAAAATTTTGAAAAAAATAAAAATGAAAAATCGTTCCCGATCTGAGCCAAGACAAATAATAATAATAACCTGTCTCTCCCTTTCTCAGATGATGTCGATTAAGACGACATATGTGTGTGTGTGGGAGTGCAGATCGCTCCGGCTTCGAGCTAGCGAGCTTAGCGGATTGTTCAGTTCCGCGGTGGATTTTGTGGTGTCGCTGGTGGTAGTGGTGGTGGTAGTGAAACCGGTGATTGAGAAAATCCGAATTGGAGGTTGGTTTGAGATGGGGGGGGGGGGGAGAAAATAGAAAGGGCGACGTGAAAAGAGAAGTGGTGGCGAATTTGTTAAAGAGACGGAACGGTTGAAGACGAGCATTTGTGATTGCGGTGAATCATTTCCGAGCCGAGTAATAAAAAATAAAAAATACAAATCAATTGAAAGAGAGAGTTACTGTCGCTCGAATATTAATACAAATTAGTTCCGATTTTATTTTAGAATATGTATCCCAAATGTGTCGCGCGTTGACGAACGAACGCTGCAATGCTCGCGGGGAGAGAAGTTCGAGACGGATTTCGCGAGCGGCGATGATGAGTTCGAAACGTTCCGATCACAAAACGTTGAACATCACACTTGAAGTTCGGCTCCGCGCACGTGCGCTTCCCCAAATAAGCAGACGAACGAACAGACGGACGGACGACCCAAATCTCTCACGACAACATCAACAACAACAGCCCCGTTCGCTCCCACCGGCGTGTCTGTAAAATTAAAGTCGAATTCGTAAAATAACCGATTTGGCCGCCACATTCAAAGGGTGATGGCATTGGCCGATGCGCCGGTAATTGGTAGTAATCTCGCTTGTTGTAATACGATGGGGATTACATCCGACGGGATGAAAACGAGAGAGTGAGTTAAGAGAGACGCCTCGATCTGCGTTCGTTCGTCACCTGCGCACAGAGATCGATCGGGAATTTCATCGGTTTTTTTTTTGGGGGTGGGGGGGGATTGTGTGGTCACTTAGGCCACCACCGCAACCACCGCCGCCACCACCACCGCCACCACCACCGCCACCACGCTAACCGCTTCAAACCGTTGCGGTTAAAATTAATAAATTATATCTCCTCCATCCAGCCCCCCCCCCCCACCAAAAAAATATAAAATTACCAAAACTTAAACCTCTGCCGAAAAATGAACGATTGTTAAAATTACGATTATTGTAACAACGACAAAAAAAACCTCCCGCAGCAGCAGCTGTAAAATACTAATAAATTAACGAGAGCGCGAGAAATTATCTGGGGTTTCAAACAAAAAAAACCCACCTTTACTTAAACGAATAAAAAAAATCAGGTTAACATTGTAGCGAGTCCACCGATAACGCTTTACAAAGACACGCTCACGATGCCGTGATCACAAGGACTTTACTTTAAATCGTGGTAGAAAAGTGAACCTTAAACTGGAACCGATGGACGGCTATGAGATTGTGGAACGGATGATGGCTTCGGCATCGCCCTACAGACTCGATGTCGGGTCTAGCTTTTGACAGTCGCCTTTCATTTTCTGCTGCTGCTGATGATGATAATGATGCTGATGATGATGCTGTTGCTGCTGTTGTTGCTGAGCTGATGATGATGTTGCTGCTGTTGCTGATTCTGTTGCTGCTGCTGTTGCTGAGCTAATGATGATGTTGCTGCTGCTGCTGATTCTAATGCTGATGTTACTGCTGCTGCTGAGCTGATGCTGATGTTGCTGCTGCTGATGCTGCTGTTGCTGCTGCTGATTCTGCTGTTACTAAGCTGATGATGACGATGCTGCTGCTGAGCTGATGATGATGTTGCTGCTGCTGAGCTGATGTTGCTGTTGCTTCTGCTGATTCTGCTGTTGCTGAGCTGATGATGATTATGCTGCTGCTGCAGAGCTGATGATGATGCTGCTACTGCCGCTGAGCTGACGATGATGCTGCTGCTGAGCTGATGCTGATGTTGCTGCTGCTGAGCTGATGCTGCTGCTGAGCTGATGATGATGCTGCTGAGCTGATGATGATGCTGCTGAGCTGATGATGATGCTGCTGAGCTGATGATGATGTTGCTGAGCTGATGGTGATGCTGCTACTGCCGCTGAGCTGATGATGATGCTGCTGCTGAGCTGATGCTGATGTTGCTGCTGCTGAGCTGATGATGATGTTGCTGAGCTGATGATGATGCTGCTGCTGTGCTGAGCTGATGTTGCTGTTGCTGAGCTGATGATGATGTTGCTGCTGCTGCCGCTGCTGCCGCTGCTGCTGCTGCCTGCTGGCTGAATGGTTAACAGTGAAGACCTGTGGTTGAATTTCCTTACTGCAGCCCTAGGGGTAAAGTCTATGTGTGTGTGTAAAGTTTAAGTATGGGTGTCTGTGCGTGCGTGCAAGATGTGTGTATGCATGTGTGATCTATGTGTGAGTTTTGTCTGTAAGTTTAAATGTGCGTGCGTGTGTGTGTGCGCGCGATATGTGTATAAGTTAGAGCCTTGTAATCGCGTGTGTGTGTGTGCGTTTGAATGCGTGGGTGTGTGTGAGATCTCTCTCTCTCTGCGAATGTGTGTGTGTGAGCTGTGTGTGTGTGTGTTGTGCGTATGTGTGTGGTCTGTGTGTGTGTGAGAGTATGGGGAGCGGTGGTGCAGCGGTTAGCGCTACGCTGCGCTACGAACCCGGCGACCCGAGTTCGATTCCCGCTCACGGCCAACACACACAGTGACGATTATCTGAACCAGTCCTGGGCCTCCCCTAGGTCGACTCAGCCTCAAATGAGTACCTGGTGCGGTATGTCAACATCGCCACTGGGGAGACAAAGGCGGTCGGGCGTGGTGCTGGCCACCCACCCCCTCGTGTACCGTGCCGGCCTTCATAGATGCTGCTCGCTAACAGCACTTGCCCCTACAGTCTGTTAAGGCTACACGGGGGATCTTTTGTGTGTGTGTGATGTCTGTGTGATGTCTGTGTGTATTTGTATGAATGTATATTGGTGTGTGCCCGTGTGAATATTCCACCAAACTACCACAATCACCGTCGACTTTCTTTCTCTCTCTCTCTGAAGATATATGTAATGTAGAACTTCTTTCGCACCGTACGTAGCGAATCGGTTGGCTTCTCTGTGCCGTGCCCTCTCTCACTCTCTCAGCCTCCTCTTTCGTATCGACTAAATCTCTGTGAGTCTCTCTGTGTGAGTCTCTCTGTGTGAGTCTCTCTGTGTGAGTCTCTCTGTGTGAGTCTCTCTGTGTGAGTCTCACCTGTGTGAGTCTCTCTGTGTGAGTCTCTCTGTGTGAGTCTCTCTGTGTGAGTCTCTCTGTGTGAGTCTCACCTGTGTGAGTCTCTCTGTGTGAGTCTCTCTGTGTGAGTCTCTCTGTGTGAGTCTCACCTGTGTGAGTCTCTCTGTGTGAGTCTCTCTGTGTGAGTCTCTCTGTGTGAGTCTCTCTGTGTGAGTTTCTCTGTGTGAGTCTCACCTGTGTGAGTCTCTCTGTGTGAGTCTCTCTCTGTGAGTCTCTCTGTGTGAGTCTCTCTCTGTGAGTCTCTCTGTGTGAGTCTCTCTGTGTGAGTCTCTGTGTGAGTTTCTCTGTGTGAGTCTCTCTGTGTGAGTCTCTGTGTGAGTCTGTGTGTGAGTCTCTCTGTGTGAGTTTCTCTCTCTGTGAGTCTCTCTGTGTGAGTCTCTGTGTGAGTCTCTCTGTGTGAGTCTCTGTGTGAGTCTCTCTGTGTGAGTCTCTCTGTGTGAGTTTCTCTCTCTGTGAGTCTCTCTGTGTGAGTCTCTGTGTGAGTCTCTGTGTGAGTCTCTCTGTGTGAGTTTCTCTGTGTGAGTCTCTCTGTGTGAGTCTCTCTGTGTGAGTCTCTGTGTGAGTCTCTCTGTGTGAGTTTCTCTGTGTGAGTTTCTCTCTCTGTGAGTCTCTCTGTGTGAGTCTCTGTGTGAGTCTCTGTGTGAGTCTCTCTGTGTGAGTCTCTCTGTGTGAGTTTCTCTGTGTGAGTTTCTCTCTCTGCGAGTCTCTTTGTGAGTCTCTGAGTCTCTCTGTGAGTCTCTCTGTGTGAGTCTCTCTGTGTGAGTCTCTCTGTGTGAGCTTTTCTCTCTCTGTGAGTCTCTCTTTGTGAGTCTCTGAGTCTCTCTGTGAGTCTCTCCACGTCACCACCACTCACTGTCTCTCTTCCGTAGTCATTTCTCTGAACTCGCGATGATTATCACGAAAACATCTCAACTCTCCTGGCTCCAACACAAAAGCTAGAGATCCCCCGTATAGCCTTCGACTGTTTGGGGGCAAGTGCAGGTTAGCGAGCACCTATTACTGAGGCTGGACACGGTGCATGGGCAACGGAAGTGTGGCCAGCACCACCACGCCCGGCCGCCTTTGTCTCCCCAACTGGTCCACTTTGCCCAACTTTTAATGCGATGGGTAATGACATCGACTCATCTCCCCCCTCTCTCTCTGACTCTCTCTCTACAAGTCTAACACAGAACTCCAACAACAACAACGACCGCCATTCGCCACTAAGTGGCGGTGACGTCACCACGACGCTTGTGCCAGGCCATGTGCACCTTTAGGCTGTCACGTGAAGTGTCGAACGCCCGCTGGCAGGAGGTCACGGGGCAGACCCTGCAGGTGCCACGGGTCGACTGACTGAGATGACCGAGATGACTGGCTGATGCACCACCTGTGCCCCCTACTGTGCCAACTTGCTGTGCTTTAGCCACCCGGCGCTCCGCTCGTTGTTGTGAGCGTCGCTCCTCCGCCCTCCGTTGAACTCCAACACACACACACACACTCGCTCTCCCACTTTCTTTCCCACTCACTTCCCAACACTCTCTCCCACTCTCCCTCTGCCTACCAAACGCTCTCCCACTCCCCTAAACTAACACAGAAACCATTGACTCTCACACTCTCTCTCTCTCACGCTCATCCTTACTCTCACACTCTCACACTCTCCTCACACTCTCTCTTTCACACTCTCTCACTCTCCTCCTAACTCTCACACTCTCCTCCTTACTCTCACACACTCACACTCACAAACTCACTCTCTCACACTCTCTCACACTCTCACACTCTCTCACACTCTCACACTCTCTCACACTCTCTCACACTCTCTCACACTCTCATCCTTACTCACACACTCACTCTCCCACTGACTCTCCCACTCACTTCCCTGCACTCTCTCACTCTCTCCCACTCTCTCTCCCTCTGCCTACCAAACGCTCTCCCACTCATCTCTCGCGTTCTGCGCCAAACTAACATAGAAACCATTGACTCACACACACTCTCACACACACGCTCGCATACTCTCTCACTCTCTCTCACTCTCACACTCTCACACTCTCTCTCTCACACTCTCACACTGTCACACTCTCACACTGTCACACTCTCTCTCAGACTCTCTCGCACTCTCTCTCTCACACTCTCACACTGTCACACTCTCTCTCAGACTCTCTCACACTCTCTCTCTCACACTCTCACACTGTCACACTCTCTCTCAGACTCTCTCACACTCTCTCACACTCTCACACTCTCTCACACTCTCTCACACTCTCTCTCTCACACTCTCGCACTGTCACACTCTCTCTCACACTCTCTCACACTCTCTCACACTCTCTCTCTCACACTCTCGCACCGTCACACTCTCTCTAACTCTCTCTCACTCTCCTCCTTACTCTCACACCCTCTCAAAATTCCCAAAACTCTCTCCCCCTCCCCTCCTCTTTCTTTCCCCTCTGTCTGTCTGGAGGAATCCGATGAGCTATAAAGCTCTTTTTCACAGATGGCTCACTCCTGTACACCACCCCTCGAACTCCGCTCTCAAATACACCGCATCTCTCATCTCTCCACAACTCTCTCCAATTCCCAACTCGCCCCCCCCCCGCGCCCTCCCCCCGCGCCCTCCCCCCGCTCCCCCCCGCACCCCTCCCCCTGCGCTCTCTCCCCCCCCGCGCGCCCTCCCCCCGCACCCCTCCCCCTGCGCTCTCTTCCTCCCCGCGCTCTCCCCCCCCCCGCGCCCTCCCCCCGCGCCCTCCCTCCCTCCGCGCCCTCCCCCCGCTCCCCCCGCACCCCTCCCCCTGCGCTCTCCCCACCCCCGCGCCCCCCCTGCACTCTCCCCCTGCAGAGGCTGCCAAACCGCTGCAAAATAGAAATCAGTGGAAGCGCCTCCATCTCTCCATCACTTGCAATAACCTCACTGCTGCTGCTGATGCTGCTGATGATGATGCTGCTGATGCTGCTGATGTTGCTGATGCTGCTGATGTTGCTGATGATGCTGATGCTGCTGATGTTGCTGTTGCTGATGATGCTGATGCTGATGATACTGATGCTTCTGCTGATGCTGCTGATGCTGCTGATGCTGCTGCTGCTTATGCTGCTGCTGCTGATGCTGCTGATGCAGCTGCTGATGCTGATGCTGATGATGCTGATGCTGATGATGCTGCTGATGTTGCTGCTGATGCTGCTGATGCTGCTGCTGATGCTGCTGATGTTGATGCTGCTGCTGATGCTGCTGATGCTGCTAATGATGCTGATGCTGCTGCTGATGCTGATGATGCTGCTGATGCTGCTGATGCTGTTGCTGCTGATGATGCTGCTGATGCTGCCGCTGATGCTGCTGATACTGCTGCTGATGATGCTGCTGATGATGCTGCTGATGCTGCTGATACTGCTGCTGATGATGCTGTTGCTGCTGATGATGCTGCTGATGCTGCTGCTGATGCTGCTGCTGATGCTGCTGATGCTGATGCTCGACCATCGTCAAGTTGAATGAAAGTAAAACTTCGAATGAACTTTGCCCAACATTTACCACTCCGTGTCCGTTCACTTTAATATTAAATTATCGCGCAGAGATTGCTGGGGTTTCTTTTTCGTTGTGTCGATGTATTTTAGTTTGACGAATTTAAGGCGGGGGGGGGGGGGAGTGGGTGGGTGAGTGAGTGAGTGGGTGGGTGAGTGGATTAGTAGGTGGGTGAGTAAGTGGGAGGGTGGGTGGGTGAGTGGGTTAGTGGGTGGGTTAGTGGGTTGGTGGATGATTAGGTGGGTTGGTGCGTGGGTGAGTAGGTGGGTGGGTGGATGGCTGAGTGGGTGGCTGAGTGGGTGAGTGCGTGAGTGGCTGAGTGGGTGGATGAGTAGGTGGGTGGGTGAGTGGCTGAGTGGGTGGGTGGGTGAGGAGGTGGTGGGTGGGTGAGTGGTTGAGTGGGTGGGGGGCTGAGTGGTTGAGTGGGTGGGGGGCTGAGTGGCTGAGTGGGTGGGTGAGTAGGTGGGTGGGTGAGTGGTTGAGTGGGTGGGTGGCTGAGTGGGTGGGTGAGTAGGTGGGTGGGTGAGAGGCTGAGTGGGTGGGTGGCTGAGTTGCTGAGTGGTTGAGGTGTGTGGGTGGGTGAGTAGGTGGGTGGGTGGGTGAGTGGTTGAGTGGGTGGGGGGCTGAGTGGCTGAGTGGGTGGGTAGCTGAGTGGATGAGTGGGTGGGTGGATGAGTAGGTGGGTGGGTGAGTGGCTGAGTGGGTGGGTGGGTGAGTAGGTGGGTGAGTGAGTGAGCGGCTGAGTGGGTGGGTGGGAGGGCTGCTTACGAGGATTTCTACCGGTCTGGCTATGAGCCTTGATTCGTCACGTGACCACGGCCATCGAAAAGAAACACTCGGAAGCTCTTAGACCCCACCAAATGCAACGACCTCAGATTTCTAATTCACGCACTGCCACCCATCGTGTTGGCAATTACAACAACTGATGCCCTCCCCCTCCCCCCACAAAGACAAAGGTCCCCCGCGTAGCCTCAACAGTCTATTTGGGGCAAGTGCAGTCAGCGAGCAGCAGCAACTATGAAGGCAATGGGGGTGGCACAGCAACCACGCCCGACCGCCTTTGTCTCCCCGGTGGCGATGCTTACTACGACGACGACGACACGGCAAGAAGGTTCTCATTTGAGGCTGAGTCGACCTAGGGGGGGGGAGGCCCAGGACCGGGTCAGATAATCGCCACTGCTGGCCCCGTTCGCTGGGGCAGGTCGGGTTCGGTAGCGCGCTAACCGCTGCACCACCGCTCCTCATTCACCCCCCTCTCCCCACAACGCGCGCGGTGTTCAATTGAATTTGTAGCGAACTTGTCACGGACCGCTTCTCGTTGAGGTTGAAATGGGGGGGGGGGGGGGGTGTGTGGTGGGTGGAAGGAGGGGTGTGTGGGGGGGTCTGGGGGGTGTGGGGGGGTGGGGGGGTGGGGGGGTAAGGGGGTGAGGGGGTGTGGGGAGGTGTGTGGGGGTGTGTGGGGGTTTGTGTGGGGGGTGTGGGGTGTGTGGGTGTGTGGGTGTGTGGGGTGTGTGGGGGTGTGGGGTGTGTGGGGGGGGTGTGAGGAGTGTGGGTGTGTGTGTGGGTGTGTGGGGGGTGTGTGGGTGTGTGTGGGGGTGTGTGTGGGGGTGTGTGGGGTGTGTGTGGGTGTGTGGGGTGTGTGGGTGTGTGGGTGTGTGGGGTGTGTGGGGGTGTGGGGTGTGTGGGGGGGGGGTGTGAGGAGTGTGGGTGTGTGTGTGGGTGTGTGGGGGGTGTGTGGGTGTGTGTGGGGGGGTGTGTGGGGGTGTGTGGGGGGGTCTGGGGGTCTGGGGGTCTGGGGGGTGGTGGGGGGGTGTGTGTGGGGGTGTTTGTGGGGGGGTGTGTGGGGGTGTGTGGGGGGGTCTGGGGGGTGGTGGGTGGGTGTGGGGGGGGTCTGGGGGTCTGGGGGGTGGTGGGTGGGTGTGTGTGGGTGTGGAGGGGTGTCTGTGGGGCTGTGGGGTGTGGGGTGGGGGTGGATGCCTCCCATCGCTGTCTCCTGCAAGTGTCAGGTCACGTGGGGCTGCTCACAGCCACCATCGCAAAGACGAAGATCCCCAAATGCGAAAGAAAATTACCTGAGCGGACCGTGCGATGAAGAAAGCAGGCGAACGTTGCACCAACGTTCGTGCACCAACGTTGGCGCGTGGTCGGAACTGTTGGGTCCAACGTGCCCGCGTATTGCGAGGATACGATCCGAAGTTGCCGTGGACGGACTGATTTCCTCGCCTGGTGTACAGGAGGTCGTGGGTTCTATCCCGACCCTGACGCCTGCTGCTGTATATTTGGAGTTTGCGTGTCTCTCTGTTTCTCTCTCCCCGTGGTCGCGTGGATTTTTCTCCGGGTCATCCGGGTTTTCCCTCCACATTTAGAATCAACATCCCTTGTTTAGAGTTATTTGACTGCTGCTATGCATTGCCAGGCTGTGATGATGGTGATGATGGTGATGGTGATGATGGTGATGATGATGGTTATGATAGTGGTGATGGTGATGATGATGATGTGATACACATGTAGTAGTAGCTACTACACATGTTAAAGTAGCTACATATGTAGTGGTGGGGTAAAGCTACTACTACACGTGTAGTAGTAGCTACTACACGAGTAGTAGCTACTACACGAGTAGTAGCTACTACACGTGTAGTAGCTACTACTCGTGTAGTAGCTACTACTCGTGTAGTAGCTACGGGCCCCGCACTTGCAAGGGCATCCGCGCTAAACGCTTTCGAGCTATCAATTCCGGTTCAGCGATTTTGCACTTGCTCTATTACTATAGTACGACACCACCTTCGACTTTTACGAACGACCGGGTGTTTAAGGTGAGCGATTCGTCGTATTATCTGGGCCGTATAGCAAATGAAAAAATACAATTAGTTTACTATGCGAGTTACAATTTTGTGTTTTAATATTTAAGTTATTTTTTTTAATCTAGGGCCCCTTTATAACAACACTTGCTATAGGCCCCGCACTGAGCTTGATCCGGCACTGGGGAGATGGAATCCAACCGTTCCCCCTCGGGGTTTGCGGTTTCGCAGCGTTGCATGACCCCTTCACTCCACCATACAGCTCAGAGACAACTACACTCAAAGCTGGGATGTTTATATTTCGATTTAAAGCTTTCGTGACTGCAGGGATTCATCTTCTTGGTTCTTTATAGAATGGAAACAATAAAAATAATAAAATAAAGCATATTATTTTATTATATTATTTTATTATGTTTTTTTTTGTTTCCATTCTACGTGACTTTACCGAAAGAACCAAGAAGATGGGTCGTTTATGTTCTGTATACACTCACACAGAACTTCACTCTGTAGGCGACTAGTTTGTAAAATTATTTTAAAAAATCTGTTTAACTAAAAATGTGTTTAACTAAAGAGAGCACCCTCTCGTGGCCAATAAGACATACACAGTACAGCACGGTTATAGTAATCATCAGCAGCCGTGGACAATCCACTGCGAGATGAATATCTAAGTGCTGCGCTTTGATTCTTTCGGTAAAGTCACGTAGAGTAGAAAAAGAAAATAAAACAAAAAAATAACAAATCACGACGTTTCGATGGCAACACAAGCGTTCGTCCTCACGGGGAAAAAAATAATCCAGCAGTGGAACTGCTGAATAATTTTTTATCTTCTTGGGTTTTTCTGTAAAGTCACGTAGAAGGGAAATAATTAAATAATAAAAATAAAACATAATAAAATACAATTTTCACGACGTCTCGGCCACAACGCAAGCAGCCGTCCTCAGGTGAAGAACAGGTCTGTCGGAAAGACAGTGTCTGAATATGAAGTTCTGTGTGTGTGTGTATCCAGCCATTCAAACACTGTCTTCCCGACAGACCTGTTCTTCACCTGAGGACGGCTCCTTGCGTTGTGGCCGAAAACGTCGTGAGAATTATTGTATCATGTTTTCTTTTTATTATTTCCCTTCTACGTGACTTTACCGAAAGAACAAAGAAGATGAATCCCTGCAGTCACGAAAGCTTAAAATCGAAATGTAAGAGGTTATTATATATGTGGCGATGGGCAAGCAGGCGGGGTCTGAGCTGGAAAGAAATTCCATCTCCGGACGCAACCACGTCAGTTGTAGTAATAGGTTTTTACCCTTTCAACTGGTACAAAAACTGACACCTTTATACAAGGCATCATGTTTGCAATAACCACAACACAAGCAGTCAAAATGCAAACAAAAAGAAACAACTCTGATGATGATAATGATATGCACTGTCCTTGACAGTGCACTGTCCTTGACAGTGCATATCCCACCTGATGACGGAGACTTGTGTTGCCTCCGAAACGTCGTGATTTTTGTTTTTATTTTATTTTCATTATATTTGATGTTTTACCTACGTGACTTTACCGAAAAAACCTAAGAATATGGTTCCTTGCTGTCACGAAAGCTTCAAATCTAGAACTGTCCTTGAAGTTGATTGGTCCACACCCGAGACAGCTTTTCTTAGAGCCTAGTCTCCATTGGACCAATCAACTTCAAGGACAGTGCATATCATTATCATCATCAGAGTTGTTTCTTTTTGTTTGCATTTTGACTGCTTGTGTTGTGGTTATTGCAAACATGATGCCTTGTATAAAGGTGTCAGTTTTTGTACCAGTTGAAAGGGTAAAAACCTACTACTATTTTTTGCCACTGGTAAAGGAGGTGTCTCATAGTGCACGTCAGTTGTGTTAATGGGGGAGATTAGGAAGAGAGAGATTCGCATGAAATGAACTTTCGCCGCGTAAGATTATCGTCGCATATGCGCACCACAGCAGTGTTAATGGGAGATTAGCACCATGTTGATGGGAGAGATTAGGCAGGGAGATTAGGGGGATTAGCAAGTTAAAGTCTTGTCTGTGTGTAACACAAGCAGCTGCGGTGCTGCCAACTGCGCTGTGAGAGTCAAGCGCGTGCAAGTTCAAGTTCATGTATTAGGTATAGCCCTGTGAGCCATTCGGCTCTTGAATCGGGAATCGGGTGCAACCGCAACAAACAAAAAACATGAACAAAAAACATCTTAAAGTGAATATGTAACTGAGTGCAAACAGAAAATCCAAGAAAAGACAACAAAATATCGTGCCAGTGAGACACACAGCCCATCACACATCCAGAACCATCGATACATCGAGGCTAAGGGAGCAGAGGTGGCCATGCTAGTGAAACCCCAGCCCGTTAATGCAGAGAGGCACCCAACAGGGCAATGCAACTCAGAGAGTCGGAGATAACAGCCAAACGGCAGGGGAGAATGGAAGCACCACCATCAAGTTACAACTTTGCTTGGTTAATAACGTCCTTCCAATAATTGCTCAGCTTATACCCATCTTCTCGGTTGAAATTGTCTCTGTGTTTATATATCTGGATAGCTTCGTGGGCAAATCTTTGATGGTAGCCCGAAGGTTTGCAGAGTACCATGGTCTCGGAAAAACAATATCGTGTGAGCCCACTGCGTTAGAACAATGATCAGTCACTGCAGAGGTATTGGTTCTGCCGTGTTTCAAATCTGCCTTGTGTTCGCGAACACCGTCCGAAACATGTCGTTTCGTTTCCCCAACGTAACTGCTGCCGCAGACACAGCTTAGTTTGTAGACACCAGGGGATTGCATGTCAGGAATGACATCCTTCACGGATGGGATCAAATCACCTAGGGGAGGCCCAGGACCGGTTCAGATAATCGTCACCGGTGTTGGCCGTGAGCGGGAGTCGAACCCGGGTGGCCAGGTTCGCATCGCAGCACGCTAACCGCTGCACTACCGCTCCCCACAGACACACAGATACACAGAGAGACACAAAGATCAAGACAAAGATCCCCCATATAGCCTTAACAGACTGCAGGGGCAAGTGCTGTTAGCGAGCACTTATGAAGGCTGGAACGGTACACGAGGGGGGTGGGTGGCCAGCACCACGCCCGACCGCCTTTGTCTCCCCAGTGGCAATTTTTACACACTGCGCCAGGTACTCATTTGAGGCTGAGTCAACCTAGGGGATGCCCGGGACCGGTTCAGATAATCGTCACTGGTGTTGGCCGTGAGCGGGAATCGAACCCGTGTCGCCGGGTTCATAGCGCAGCGCGCACACACACAGAGACACACACAGAGACACACGTACACTCACACAGACGCACACACACAGACACACACACAGAGACACACACACTCACGGAGCGAACACATTTCTCAACTCGTCAGCGATCTGAAGGGGTGATCCGAGACGTGGCTGTGAGTTTATGAACTCGCAAGATCTCTGCCAACGTTCTCCCCCTCTCGGCGTCAGCGGCGGGATTATTCAAATGAGCGAGTTTCACTCTGAACGGAGTCACTGTGGGTGTTTCGCCTGCCCGCCGCCACCAGCTAATCCTACAAATGTTATTTTTTAGAAAATAATATAATAATTAATATTTTCCTTTTGTAGAGAAAGGTTGCCTTGTGTGCTTCTGGGGGGGGAGGGGGGGATGCACTATGCGAGACGTAGAGAATTTAACTTTAAAATAAAACTATTGAACATTTCGATTTAAAGCTTTCGTGACTGCAGGGATTCATCTTCTTGGTTCTTTCGGTAAAGTCACGTAGAAGGGACTCACCCTGACCACGATCACTCAACAGGTGGAGGGAGCGACTCACCCAGCCCACGATCGCTCAACAGGTGGAGGGAGCGACTCACCCAGCCCACGATCGCTCAACAGGTGGAGGGAGTGACTCACCCAGCCCACGATCACACAACAGGTTGAGGGAGCGACTCACCCTGACCACGATCACCGTGTAAAAACATCGCCACTCGCGAGACAAAAGCGGCCGGGCATGTTCGTGTTGACCACCCACCCATCCCCTGGTGTGCCACAGTGGTGACCTTCATGGGTGCTCCTGATCGCTACCGACAACACTTGCCCCAACATTCTGTGGCAGGCTACACGGGGCATCTTTGTCTTTGGCGTGCCGTGCCGGCCTTCAACGATGCTTCTGATCGCTACCGACAACACTTGCCCCAACATTCTGTGGCAGGCTACACGGGGCATCTTTGTCTTTGGCGTGCCGTGCCGGCCTTCAACGATGCTTCTGATCGCTACCTACAACACTTGCCCCAACATTATGTTGCAGGCTACACGGGGCACCTTTGTCTTTGGCGTGCCGTGCCGGCCTTCATCGATGCTTCTGATCGCTACCTACAACACTTGCCCCAACATTCTGTGGCAGGCTACACGGGGCATCTTTGGCTTTGGCGTGCCGTGCCGGCCTTCATCGATGCTGCTGATCGCTAGCGGCAGCACTTGCCCCAACATTCTGTTGCAGGCTACACGGGGCACCTTTGTCTTTGCCTCTCGGCCCCATGCGCTATATCCCGTGCATCTGGTTTTGTACAGCCGTCGCTCCTCCGTACGGACGATGGGATTTTTATATTTCCTAAACATTTCTTGTAACAATTTATGACTTGGAGGGGTGGGGCGGCTAAGTTTAAATCTTCTCGATGGTGGAAAATATCGGTGCCGATTCGGCCGACAGACAGCATCAAAGCATTCCAAAAAATGTGAAAATAAAATAATACGTAATAATAATGACGATGGCAATTATGTTGTTTAAATTACTTTCACGCTGAATACATTTGTGATTTTAATTCAATAAGGACAGGGTCTATTTGTGTCTATATTAGTCTCGGTATATCTCTATGTATCTCTACGCGTCTCTATGTATATCTGTGTGTCTCTCTGTATCTCTATGTATCTCTATGTATCTCTCTGTACAGTGAGGGGAAAAAAGTATTTGATCCCCTGCTGATTTTGAACGTTTGCCCGCTGACAAAGAAATGACCAGTCTATAATTTTAATGGTAGGTTTATTTGAACAGTGAGAGACAGAATAACAACAACACAATCCAGAAAAACGCAAGTCAAAAATGTTATCAATTGATTTGCATTTTAATGAGGGGGTTCGATCCCGACCCTGACGCCTGCTGCTGTATATTTAGAGTTTGCGTGTCTCTCTCATCATCATCATCACGGTGGCTAGGATATGTTAACTACCTCGCCTGGTGTACAGGAGGTCGTGGGTACGATCCCGACCCTGACGCCTGCTGCTGTATATTTGGATTTTGCGTGTCTCTCTCTCATCATCATCATCACGGTGGCTAGGAGATGATAACTACCTCGCCTGGTGTACAGGAGGTCGTGGGTTCGATCCCGACCCTGACGCCTGCTGCTGTATATTTGGAGTTTGCGTGTCTCTCTCTCATCATCATCATCACGGTGGCTAGGAGATGATAACTACCTCGCCTGGTGTACAGGAGGTCGTGGGTTCGATCCCGACCCTGACGCCTGCTGCTGTATATTTAGAGTTTGCGTGTCTCTCTCATCATCATCATCACGGTGGCTAGGATATGTTAACTACCTCGCCTGGTGTACAGGAGGTCGTGGGTTCGATCCCGACCCTGACGCCTGCTGCTGTATATTTGGAGTTTGCGTGTCTCTCTCATCATCATCATCATCACGGTGGCTAGGAGATGTTAACTACCTCGCCTGGTGTGCAGGAGGTCGTGGGCTCAATCCCGACCCTGACGCCTGCTGCTGCTGTATATTTGGAGTTTGCGTCTCTCTCTCTCATCATCATCACGGTGGCTAGGAGATGTTAACTACCTCGCCTGGTGTACAGGAGGTCGTGGGTTCGATCCCGACCTGCTGTATATTTGAAGTTTGCGTGTCTCTCTCTCTCAGTAGTCGCGTGGATTTTTCTCCTGGCCCTGTTTGTTCTCTCCACATTAAGAATCAACGTCACTACGCGTTCGGAGTGTTTGGCTGCTACACATTTCCACGCGATGATGTGAAGTGACTTCATTGGGCTATCATTTGTGATCGCTGAAAATGAGCTCTTTAGCTCAGTGACCCTTACCTGGTAAAATACAAAAATAGTTTACTTTTAAGTGAATGGGTGCGTGAGCGAGTGAGTGAGTGAAATTTATTTAGTGGGTAAAATCTCTTGACTTAAAGCTTTCGTGACTGCAGGAATTCATAAGAACCAAGAAGATTACTCTGTTTCATCAAACTCTACGTTGCATTTATTCACATTTTACTTGTTGCTGTTGCAATTAAGAACCAAAGGGGCACAAGGCTGCAGCAAAGGTCAAGAACCACTGCTCTAAACGTGGGATGTTTTGTTCGAAATGCGGAGATAAAAATCGGAGGGCCTGGAAAAAAATCATCCACGCGACCATGGCTAAAGAGAGACACGCAAACTCCACATGTTAGGCAGGCGTCAGGGTCGGGATCGAATGCACGACCGACTGCATACCAGGCGAGGTAGTCAACATCTCCTAGCCACAGTGATGATGATGACATTGAGACACGCAGACTCCAAATATACAGCAGCAGGCGTCAGGGTCGGGATCGAACCCACGACCTCCTGTAGACCAGGCGAGGTAGTTAACATCTCCTAGCCACCGTGATGAGAGAGAGGGATACGCAAACTCCAAATATACAGCAGCAGACGTCAGGGTGTTTGACCATACTTCACCAGTGAGAGTGGAGTTTGTACTTTCTCAGAGTGTGTGAGATGTGTGTGTGTGTGTGGAATTTGTATATTCTCAGTGTGTGTGTGTGTGAGTGAGATGTGTGTGTGTTGAATTTGTACATTCTCAGAGTGTGTGTGTGTGAGTGAGATGTGTGTGTGTTGAATTTGTACATTCTCAGAATGTGTGTGTGAGTGAGATGTGTGTGTGTATGAGAGTGGAGTTTGTGCTGAGGGAGGGTGGCATCTGTATGCAGACTGCCCTACATGACATCATCACAACTGTCTGGACCACAGGACGGGTTCCGCAGGATTGGAAGGATGCCCTGGTGGTCCCCCTCTTCAAGAGGGGAGACCGCACAGACTGTAACAACTACAGGGGCATCTCACTCCGCAGTGTGCCAGGAAAGGTCCTGGCAAGGATTATTCAACACCGCCTTGCCAGGCACGCTGAGGAGAGGCTTGCGGAGCCCCAATGCGGTTTCAGACCAGGGCGGTCCTGCACAAATGCCTTATTGTCTGTCCGTCTGCTCCAGCAGAGGTGATCGGGAATTCCAACAAGACCTACATCTCTGCTTTATTGACCTGGTCAAGGCCTATGATACTATCAGTCGGCCTGGGCTCTGGGTTGTTCTTCGTGCTTTCGGAGTCCCTGACCCTCTGCTCACGATCATTAAGGACCTTCATGATGGTGAGCAGGCCCGGGTAAAGCTGCGTGGCCAGGAGTCGGAGCCATTCCCTGTTCACCTTGGGGTGCGACAGGGATGTCCTCTGGCTCCCACATTATTTAACATCATCATCTTTGACCACGTAGTTTCAGAAGCTTTCCATGGCTGTACCGGAGGAATTTCCATCTGGTACAGATACAACGGGAGGCTGATCGATGCCTGGGTGCGGTCGAGAGATGGCTCCCTATTGGTAAACCGTGTTATGTGTGCTGATGATCTGGTGATTGCTGCTCACTCAGAGGAGGAGTTGGAGGCGCTGTTGCTGAACCTGGAGTGTGCCACTAAGAGGTGGGGTTTTACCATTAGCCTCACCAATACTAAGCGCCTACCTGGGTATTTTGTGCCACCAAACACTCCACCCCCTCAGCTCCCCATTTGTGATGGAGCAGTTGTGGGGAAAGTGGAGAGTTTTCCACACATGGGCAGTGTGCTTATGACCAATTCCGGTTTGACAGCAGAGGTCTCACCTCGAATTAGTCGGGCAGCATTCTCTTTTCATCGGCTGTGCAACGCTGTGTGTAAGCTACCTAATCTGTCGCTCCGCACGAAGCTTCGGGTCTTCTCGGCCATAGTCATGCCCTCCCTTCTCTACGCTTGTGAAACGTGAACCTCTCTAATGGAGCATCTGCGCCGATTAGAAACATTCAGGCTGGCACGCCTACGATTCATCCTGGGTTTAACCTGCAGGCTGGATTGCGTGAGGAGCTCCCATATCCTGGAAAGATCTGGACAAAGTTCCATCGGTGAGCTCCTCCCAAAGGCACGGCTGCGTTGGCTGGGCCATGTAGCTCGCATGCCCAGCCACCGCATGCCCAAGCTGCTTCTGTTTGGCTGCATAGAGGGGGCTAAACGGGCGCGACACGGGCTAGAGAAGAGATGGAGTGATGCGGTACGGGATGACGTGGAGCTGAGTGGACGTGCCGATGACTGGTACCAGCGGTGTCAAGATCGGCTTCTGTGGAGGAGGCTCGTGAAGGACGCTGCTACTGGGCAGTTGGAGGCGGTCGCCCCTCCGGCAACAACGGAGGGTAGAGGAGCGACGCTCACAACAACGAGCGTAGCGCCGGGTGGCCAAAACGCAGCAAGTTGGCACAGTAGGGGTTACAGCTGGTGGTGCATCTACCGGTCATCTCGGTCAGACGATCCATGGCACCCGCTGGGTCTGTCCCGAGACCTCCTGTCATCAGCGGGCCTTCGATACTTCACGTGGATTCAAAGTGCACCTAGCCTGGCACAGGCGCCGTGGTGACGTAACCGTCACTTAGTGGCGATTTGCGCAGGTATTGGTGTTGGTGGAGTTTGTACTTTCTCAGAGAGAGAGTGTGTGTGTGTGTGCGTGGAGTTTGTACTTTCTCAGAGAGAGAGTGTGTGTGTGTGTGTGCGTGGAGTTTGTGACATTTAAAACGAGGTTTTTGTTGGTAATTTTAATTGAAGGTGGAGTGGTCACCAACCCCTCGTACCCGTCCAGAGTCCCCGTTCGCCACAGTGACATTTGGAGGCTGAGTCGACCTAGAGGAGACCCAGGGACCCGTTCACATAATCGCCACCGACATTGGCCGTGAGCGGGAATCGAACTCAGGGTCGCTGGGTTCGACACACGAGCAAAGACAAAGATCCCCCGTGTAGCCTTAACAGACTGTTGGGGCAAGTGCTGTTAGCGAGTAGCACCTATGAAGGCCGGCAAGGCACACGAGGGGGTGGGTGGCCAACACCACGCCCGCCCGCCCGCCTTTGTCTCCCCAGTGGCGATGTTTACTACACAGCACGCATGCGCATAGTCTCACAGTCGTTTCACAATGGCCCCGTGGTCCAGAGAAGGCCGGGTGAGCCAAAGGTCAGAGATGCGGGCTCGTTCAGTGGCTCTGACACGGCCATTATGCACCCCCTAATTAGGGAGAAACAGAGAGAGAGAGACCCAGACCCAGGGATTGAACCCAGGCTCTAAGATCTGCTGGATCAATGTCTCTGACACGGCCATTATGAACCCCCTAATTAGGGAGACACAGAGAGAGAGACCCAGACCCAGGGATTGAACCCAGGCCCTAAGCTCTGCTGAATCAATGTCTCTGACACGGCCATTATGAACCCCCTAATTAAGGAGACACAGAGAGAGAGACCCAGACCCAGGGATTGAACCCAGGCCCTAAGCTCTGCTGAATCAATGTCTCTGACACGGCCATTATGAACCCCCTAATAGGGAGACACAGAGAGAGAGACCCAGACCCAGGGATTGAACCCAGGCTCTAAGATCTGCTGAATCAATGTCTCTGACACGGCCATTATGAACCCCCTAATTAGGGAGACACAGAGAGAAAGACCCAGACCCAGGGATTGAACCCAGGCTCTCAGCTCTACTGAATCAATGTCTCTGACACGGCCATTATGAACCTCCTAATTAGGGAGACACAGAGAGAAAGACCCAGACCCAGGAATTGAACCCAGGCTCTCAGCTCTGCTGAATCAATGTCTCTGACACGGCCATTATGAACCCCCTAATTAAGGAGACACAGAGAGAGAGACCCAGACCCAGGGATTGAACCCAGGCTCTAAACGTCGCTGGCGCCTTGCGCTGACGTTTCAGGGGCCACAACCGACACACACAAAAAAAACCGTGAAAACAATAAATAAGTATATAAATGCCCTATAGGGGTGTGTGTTTTTTTCTTCTTAACACGAAAATAATTCACGAATAAAAAGCTCCAAGCTAAATATTTGTCTTGTAAGCATTTTTTGAGCCCGTGGGGAGAGAAGAAAGGGAACGCTGTTCCCGGAACGGTTGCCACGTATAGACACCCAGAGTCGCTACCATCACCACCATCACCACCACCATCGTCACCATCACCACCATCACCACCATCACTCACAGTAGCCGCCACCGCCGCCACCTCCATCACCGCCGCCAAAACCAAAGATCCCCCGTGTAGCCTTAACAGACTCTAGGGACAAGTGCTGTTAGCGAGTAGCAGCACCTATTGAGGTGGTGGAGTGGCCAGCACCACACCCGACCGCCTTTGTCTCCCCAGTGGCGATCTTTACCACACACCGCACCAGCTACTCGTTTGACCTGGGAAGGGTCGGGATCGGTTCGGGTTCTATTCATCGCTGTCGATGGCCGTGAGCGAGAATCGAACTCGGCTCTGCTCTGTGTGTCTGTGTGTGTGCAAGGCCGTAGCCGTGGAGTCAACATTGGGGGGCAACAAATGTTCCAGGGGGTCTGGGGGTCCCCCTCTAGAAAAAAAATGTTAGAAAACGAATTTCCTGCCTAAAATATGAAAAAATCACTAACACATGGCATGGACTTTTTATTTATTTTTTTACAATAATGTCTAATAGTGTCTTGTATTACATTGCTCTGTTTTTTTATTTTTGACCTCTTCTCGTTGCATTGTATGTAATGGCAGAGATTAGGGATTAGTAAAGTATAATCATAACCACAATCATATAAACAGAAATCTATTTTATAGCAATATATTGAGTGGGGACATTTTGAGCATATTTGAATATTGGTGGGGATGCCCCCCCCAAATATATATATTATAATTACGGCCTTGTGTGTGTGTGTGTGTGCAGGTGTGTGTGGTGCAGGTGTGTGCGGGTGCAGGTGTGTGTGTGTGTGTGCAGGTGTGTGTGTGTGCAGGTGTGTGTGTGTGTGCAGGTGTGTGCGTGTGCAGGTGTGTGTGTGTGCAGGTGTGTGTGTGCAGGTGCGTGTGTGTGTGTATGTGTGCAGGTGTGTGTGTGGGTGCGTGTGTGTGTGTGCAGGTGTGTGCGTGTTTGTGTGTGTGTGTGTGCAGGTGGGTGTGTGTGTGTGTGCAGATGTGTGTGTGTGTGCAGGTGTGTGTATGTGTGTTTGGGTGTGTGTGTGTATTTGGGTGTGTCATAGACCGTATTCGCAACTGCACACGCAGACACAGATAACCCATTCACTCACAGTGCGACCATTCATTCCACACTCCTGGCATTCGCTGGGAGAAGGACGTGTGAAATGTGCCTTTGATGAATTTAGCGACCTCAAATATATAAATTCCTATCTCCCCCTGCAACCCACTTAACGGCCACCCAGCCTCCCCTCTCCCCTTATTACTGGAAATTCCACAGACACATTCAATTCCGTGATTCGACCAGCGGTGAGATCCACTGCTACTCGAAGCACCCCCTCCCCCCTCTCTCTCCCCCTCGCGAAGCCCTCTCACTCATTGATTTTCCGATTAACACCGCGATATTTGGGCGCCGTGGTGGCTGGGAGATGTTGACTACCTCGCCTGGTGTGCAGGAGGTCGTGGGTTCGATTTAGATCCTGACGCCTGCTGCTGTATATTTGGAGTTTGTGTGTCTCTCTCTCTCATCATCATCACAGTGGCTGGGAGATGTTGACTACCTCGCCTGGTGCACAGGAGGTCGCGGGTTCGATCTCGACCCTGACGCCTGCCGTATATTTGGAGTTTGCGTGTCTCTCTCTCATCATTATCACGGTGGCTGGGAGATGTTGACTACCTCGTCTGGTGTGCCCTCCCCCTCCCCCACAGACTCACACAGAGAACTCTCGACTCACATGGAGACCCGTAGACTGACACAGAGACCCATAGACTTACAGAGAGACCCATATCCGGTTCACATTGAGAAGAAACGTGCACTTACATTATTGGGCCTCTGCTATCAATTAGTCCGACGTTATGTGTACCAGAGCGCCACTAGGAGAAGGGATCTCAGTGGTAACTCTGTCATGTCCACTTCCGCCGGCCGTTCTCTGTGCACCAGTGTCACTTGAATAAGAAGAAGATGATCTCAGAGGTAGCTCTGTCATGTCCACTTCCGCGGGCCGTTCTGTGTTCACCAGCAGTGCCTGCCACTGGAAGAAGAAAAAGAAGAGGTTTTTTTTTTTTACAGTCGTTCCAGAATCTGATGGGTGGCTCCCAGAATGTTGGCCATTCGTCTTCACCACCGAGGTGCAGACAGAGCGAGAGAGCGAGCGGCACTACAGGCGCGACACTGTCTCGCTCGCCTCGACAAAAAATCCAACCACGGTGGAGTAGTCACTGACCCACGGCAGCCTATGATCAATGGCCACGTGTTATTTTGTAATTTGACCATCGTCGTGAGCTATATGATGCTGTTTATATTGCATTAACTACTTTTTATTTGACGACCGCAAGGTTCCAACTGAGCTGTGCGGATCTCTTTCAGAAGCGGCCTGGCCATCGCGGATGATCGCCCAACGAAGTGGCTTATCATCATCATTGTCATCAAGTGGAAATGTATAGCAAATACTCTAAACGGGCGATGTGGATTCTAAACGTGAAGGGGAAAAACCGGAGGACCCGGGGGGAAATCCAGACGACCAAGGGATGGAACCCACGACCTCCTGTACACCGGGCGAGGTAGTTAACATCTCCTAGCCACCGTGATGATGAGATTTAGACACGCAAACTCCAGATACACAGCAGCAGGCGTCAGGGTCGTGATCGAACCCACGACATCCTGTACACCAGGCGAGGTAGTTAACATCTCCTAGCCACCGTAATGATGATGAGAGAGAGAGAGACGCAAACTCCAAATATGGAGCAGCAGGCGTCAGGGTCGGGATCGAACCCACGACCTCCTGTACACCAGGCAAGGTAGTTAACATATCCTAGCCACCGTGATGATGATGAGATAGATACACGCAAACTCCAAATATACAGCAGCAGGCGTAAAGAGTCGGGATCGAACCCACGACCTCCTGTACACCAGGCGAGGTAGTTAACATCTCCTAGCCACCTTATCTTCGATATAAAACGTTTTCCTGGCGAGCTGGTTGGTTGGGAGGGACGGACTAGCGGACACGTCCAAAAGAAACACGTACGGCTTGTTCGTTATTTTTTGTGTTGAGATTGTTTCGCCGGGAAAGCAGAAATGAGCCTCGAGACTCATTTTCAAGAGAGTTCTGCCAAGCCGGCGAGATGTTAACTACCTCGCCTGGTGTACAGGAGGTCGTGGGTTCTATCCCGACCTTGATGCCTGCTGCTGTATATTTGGAGTTTGCGTGTCTCTCTCTCATCATCATCACGGTGGCTAGGAGACGTTAACTACCTCGCCTGGTGTACAGGAGGTCGTGGGTTCTATCCCGACCTTGATGCCTGCTGCTGTATATTTGGAGTTTGCGTATCTCTCTCTCTCATCATCATTACGGTGGCTAGGAGATGTTAACTACCTCGCCTGGTGTACAGGAGGTCGTGGGTTCTATCCCGACCTTGATGCCTGCTGCTGTATATTTGGAGTTTGCGTGTCTCTCTCTCATCATCATCACGGTGGCTAGGAGACGTTAACTACCTCGCCTGGTGTACAGGAGGTCGTGGGTTCTATCCCGACCTTGACGCCTGCTGCTGTATATTTGGAGTTTGCGTGTCTCTCTCTCATCATCATCACGGTGGCTAGGAGACGTTAACTACCTCGCCTGGTGTACAGGAGGTCGTGGGTTCGATCCCGACCCTGACGCCTGCTGCTGTATATTTGGAGTTTGCGTCTCTCTCTCTCTCATCATCATTACGGTGGCTAGGAGATGTTAACTACCTCGCCTGGTGTACAGGAGGTCGTGGGTTCTATCCCGACCTTGATGTCTGCTGCTGTATATTTGGAGTTTGCGTCTCTCTCTCTCTCATCATCATTACGGTGGCTAGGAGATGTTAACTACCTCGCCTGGTGTAGAGGAGGTCGTGGGTTCTATCCCGACCTTGATGCCTGCTGCTGTATATTTGGAGTTTGCGTGTCTCTCTCTCATCATCATCACGGTGGCTAGGAGACGTTAACTACCTCGCCTGGTGTACAAGAGGTCGTGGGTTCGATCCCGACCCTGACGCCTGCTGCTGTATATTTGGAGTTTGCGTCTCTCTCTCTCTCATCATCATTACGGTGGCTAGAGATGTTAACTACCTCGCCTGGTGTACAGGAGGTCGTGGGTTATATCCCGACCTTGATGCCTGCTGCTGTATATTTGGAGTTTGCGTGTCTCTCTCTCATCATCATCACGGTGGCTAGGAGACGTTAATTACCTCGCCTGGTGTACATGAGGTCGTGGGTTCTATCCCGACCCTGATGCCTGCTTCTGTATATTTTGAGTTTGCGTGTCTCTTTTCACGTGGTCACGTGGCTTTTTCTCCAGGTCATCCACTGGGGAGACAAAGGCGGCCGGGCGTGGTGCTGGCCACCCACCCCCGCGTGTACCGTGCCAGCCTTCATAGGTGCTCGCGAACAGCACTTGCCCCAACAGTCCGTTGAGGCTATACGGGGGATCTTTGTTGTGTGTGGAGGCTGCGTTAGCTGGGTCATGACGCCGGCATGCCCAGTCACAGCATGCCCAAGCAGCTTCTGTTTGGCCGGGTAGAAGGGGCTAAACGGACGCGACACGGGCTGGTAAAGAGATCGACTGATGTGGTACATGAGGACGTGGAGCTGAGTGGATTTTCCGATGTCTGGTACCAGCGGTGTCAAGATCGCCCTCTGTAGAGGATGCTCGTGAAGGACGCTGCTGCTGCTACTGGGCAGTTGGAGGCAGTCGCAAATCCAGCAACAACGGAGGGCAGAGGAGCGACGCTCACAACAACGAGCGGAGCGCCGGGTGGATAAAAAGCAGAGAGTTGTCATCTCAGTCAGTCATCATCATCGCGTGTAGGAATTTATATCAGCGGCCAAATCATCTTAACGCGTGTTTATAGACTCATCGATAACCACAGATATCCAGAGACCCATAGAAAGCCATAGAGATCCACAGAAACCCACCAACACCCACAGAAACCCAGAGACCCATACTCATCGAGACTCATACTAAAACTAAATTATTATTTTTTTATTTAAAGCTTTCGTGACTGCAGGGATTCATATTCTTGATTCTTTCGGTAAAGTCACGTAGAAGAGAAATAATAAAATAATACAAATATTAAACAATAAAATCCTCACGACATTTCGACTGCAACACAAGCAATCATCATCAGGTGTGAAATCCACAGCAAGAAATGTTGTGGATTTCACACCTGATGATGATTGCTTGTGTTGCAGTCGAAACGTCGTGAGAATTGTATTGTCTTATATTTTTATTATTTTATTATTTCATTATTTCCCTTCCACGTGACTTTACCGAATGAATCAAGAATATAACTAATTATTATCATTGCATTTTACCAGGTACTGCTCCTTTTTTCAGAATCGACCTGCGCTTTCCCACAAACGATAGCAAGCTGAACGCCGTGAGTTGATCGTCGTCGTGGAAATGTTTCGCAGGAGCCAAATACTCCGACAAACATTCCTCTCACTCCGCACAGCGCCATTGAATTGTCCCTGTGCGTTCCCCACCCACCCCCCCCCCCACCACCACCTACCCCGCTGTAAACTTTATTCGCTAATATGAAAACCACATGAGGGAGGCACACTGCCCCTCGCGAGCTCTAAGCGAGGCAGCAGACACGCGCCACTGCGAGATGAGAGGTTTTCTCCGCGTCTGCATTCTCTCTCTCTCTGCGCGTGCATGCGCGCGCGCGCGTGTCCGGAGGAGCGGTGGCGCAGTGGTTAGCGCGCTGGCCCTCCCTGCCAAAGCGTCTCTGTGGCTCCGCGTTTCATGATTCCCGGCTCACGGCCACCGACGATTGATCTGAAGCGGTGCTCGCGATTCGCAACTAACCAAGGCCGGCACAGCACACGAAGCGAGGGGTGGGGGGGGGGGGAGGGTGTCCAGCACCACGTCCGGCCGCCTTTGTCTCCCCGATGTTTTCACACCGCACCAGGCTGTACTCGAGATAGGGGAGACCCCATGGCCAGATTCAAACAATCGTCGGCGGTCCTTTGGCCGTGGGCGACCAATCTAACTCGTAGTCGTAGTCGCGTTCGCAGCGCAGCGCTAACCGCTGTCCCACCGCTCCCCGGCCGCCCCAACAGCAGCAGCAGCAGCCTGTGGCACTGCCCCTGAGCACGCGGGCGATGTTTTACTGCGACCTCCTCCTTCTCCTTGGACTTGCTCCAACGCGCCCTTGAAAACGCGAATAAATCTGCCCCGCGCGCAAAGGGGGACCGTGCATCTGTGGTTGTCCCAGCGTTTGTATTTGAGTTGGTGCAGCGAGCCAGCGAGCGAGCAAAACGTGACTTGGATTGCTTGGACCACAGGATGGGTTCCACGGGATTGGAAGGATGCACTGGTGGACCCCCCCCCCCCACCACTTTCAACCACGGGGAACGGCAGCGATGGTTAAAGAAAACTTCTACTGCAGCAGCTCCCTCCTTCTCCTCTTTCTCCTCCTTCTCCTCGTCAGCGCGAGGCCGGGAAAGGTCCCAGCGGATGGATTATGGGGCGCCACGGTGGCTAGGAGATGTTAACTACCTCGCCTGGTGTACAGGAGGTCGTGGGTTCGATCCCGACCCTGACGCCTGCTGTATAGTTGCAGTTTGCGTGTCTCTCTCTCTCTCATCATCATTACGGTGGCTAGGAGATGTTAACTACCTCGCCTGGTGTACAGGAGGTCATGGGTTCGATCCCGACCCTGACACTTGCTGCATATTTGGAGTTTGCGTGTCTCATCATCATCATCAGGGTGGATAGGAGATGTTAACAACCTCGCCTAGTCCGCAGGAGGTCGTGGGTTCGATCCCGACTCTGACGCCTGCTGTATATTTGGAGTTTGTGTGTCTCTCCCTCATCATCATCATCACGGTGGCTAGATGTTAACTACCTCGCCTGGTACGCAGGAGGTCGTGGGTTCGATCCCGACTCCTGTTCTATATGTGGAGGCTGCGTGTCTCTCTCTCTCCCCGTGGCCGCGTGCGTTTAGAGCATTTACGAGGGAGACGACACACAGGCGACGATGGACTGTTCCCCGCGACTCCTGACAGCAGCTGTCCTGCTTGACCACCCGAATGTGAGCATTTGAAGCTGTTGGTCTGCATCTACATCAGCCGCCGTACGCCCGAAGATGAAGAGAAGCTGCTGCAGCTGCTGCTGATGCTGCTGCTGCTGCTACTGCTGCAGCTGCTGCTGCTGTGCACAGTCCCACGTGGCCCACTGAGTTCTCGAGGTAGTCAACGTCTCCTCGCCAATCCGCGGCGGCCAATGTCCACGATGCCATCAATAGGCCCCCAGGGCTCAGGGTCGAATCTCATCTCAGGGTTTCGAGACCGAATCGGTGATCGAGGGGGAGGGGGGTAATGGGGGGGGGGGGGGTTAAGGGAGGGGTCACCCTCCCCCCTTCTCTCACACCCCCCCGGGAATGAATACATAATGAGGCACCTTTAAGATTCTTAAAGTTCAGCATGAATGCCCCAATGGCTCATAGAGGCAGACTAAGGTGCTACTAGGATTCTTAAAGAGTTGGAGAATAGTGGAGGCTCATAGAGGCAGACTACGGGCACCATTAGTAATTCATGGTTCAGTTTTCTTGGTTCTTTCGGTGAAGTCCCGTAGAAGGACGGTTGCTTGCGTTGTGGCCGAAACGTCGTGAGAATTATTTTATTATAATGTTTTATTTTATTATTTTATTATTTCCCTTCTACGTGACTTTACCGAAAGAACCAATGCGATGGATCCCTGCAGTCACGAAAGCTTTAAATCGAAATTTAATGGTTCAGTGTTAACACCGGGGGCTCATAGAGCCAAACTCAAGGCACCTTTAGTAATTCATGGTTCAGTGTTAACACCAGAGGCTCATAGAGTCAGACAAAAGACACCTTGAGTGTCACGGAGAGATGGGCGCTTTGCGTTGTAGACGTGGTTGGTGGTGGTGGTGGCGGTGGCGGTGAGGCTGGAGTCAAGGGGATAGTAGACTCATTCATCGAGACTGCAGAGGACTCGCTGGTGCTGACACACTGGCGATGTCTGTCCTTCAAAGGCAACGTCTTGTTTGCCTTGGCCGGGCTGGTGACTTGAGCACACACACACACGCGCTAGGAAATACACACACACCACGACACACACACACACACTAGGAAATACACACACACCACGTAATACACACACACACCACTACACACACACCCCACGCACTACACACACCCCACGCACTACACACACCACACACACACACTACACACACACCCACCACTACACACACCACGCACAGACACAAACACAAAGACACATAGCACAACACAGTGCGTGTGTACTGTGCGCGCGACTCGGCAAAGAATCCGTCTCAACACCAATACCCGCACCATTCGCCACTAAGTGACGGTGACGTCACCACGGTGCCTGTGCCAGGCTAGGTGCACTGAGACCACGTGACGTGTCGAAGGCTCGCTGCTGACAGGAGGTCTCGGGACAGACCCAGCAGGTGCCACGGGTTGGCTGAGATGACCGGTAGATGCACCACCAGCTGTACCCCCTACTGTGCCAGGCTAGGTGCAGGAGGTCTCGGGCCAGACCCAGCAGGTGCCATGAATTGGCTGACTGAGATGACTGACAAATGCACCACCAGCTGTACCCCTACTGTGCCAACTTGCTGTATTTTAGCTGCCTGGGGCTCCGCTCGTTGTTGTGAGCATTGCTCCTCTGTCCTCTGTTGTTGTTGGAGGGTGACTTCCTCCAACTGCCCAGTAGCGTCCTTCACGAGCCTCCTCCACTGAGGCCGTTCTTGACACCGCTGGAATCAGTCGTCGGCAAGTCCACTCAGCTCCACGTCCTCCCGTACCGCATCACTCCATCTCTTCTCCAGCCCGTGTCGTGCCGGTTTAGCCCCCTCGATCTGGTCACAACAGAAGTTTGCTTGGAGCAGGCGGGCTATGGGGCCGTCCATAAATGACGTCACGCGATTTGGGACGATTTTTGACCCCCCCCCCCCTTCGTCACAAAAAGTCAGACCCCCACTCAAATGACGTCACAAAGCTCTGCCCCCCCCCCCCTTCAAATCGCTTTAAACTATTGTCATTGTAGTGCGTATTTAATGTGGCGCTGCACTCTGATGTTGTAGGAGAAAACTATTAACAAGTCTATTTAATTAAGTAGAACGTGTTGTCTATATTTATTTAAAGTTGCGCATTTTGATGTGACGTCACATTTCTCATCGTCACAAATGTGTCGACCCCCCTCCTTGTCCTAGGTGCGTGACGTCATTTATGGACGGCCCCTATGTGACCCAGCCAACGCAGCCTCGCCTCATCGGCTGTATGGCCTTCTGTGCGAGTGCATGTTATCCAGCCGAATTGCTTCAAGACAAGCAAAACTCTGGACCAGTTTCGGCAGTGTCTGATCGGCAGTCAGGATTGATTGAAAGCAATGCGCTGGTGATTGGATAGATCTTTGCTCGTGTTCAACTTCTTTCGCACCGTACGTTGCCAATCGGAGGTACACGCTTGGGATGACTTTTAGTTTAATTTCATTTTTCCAGAAAAATCTGATTTCGGAAATTTAGGCAAGTTCCACAATTTATTAGATTTTTGTACATCAATGTATTACATCTTAATAACTTGCGAAATGCAGTCGTGTTTTACGTTTCACATTATTCATCACCGAATCTTTAACTCGACCATCGAGTTCCACCAGCAAAAGCCGTGATTTCAACGTGAACATTTTAATATCTTGAACCGTTTGAGCAACAAGGGGCATCACCGCGACAGCGCATTTGGCGAAAAGGGCGTCACCGCCGTGGAGACGATGTCACTTCCTGTGATGGCACACACGTGAGCGATGTCACTTCCTGTGATGGCACACACGTGAGCGATGTCACTTCCTGTGATGGCACACACGCAAGTGATGTCACTTCCTGTGATGGCACACACGCGAGCGATGTCACTTCCTGTGATGGCAGACACGCGTGTGATGTCACTTCCTGTGATGGCACACACGCGAGTGATGTCACTTCCTGTGATGGCACACACGTGAGTGATGTCACTTCCTGTGCTGGCACACGTGAGTGATGTCACTTCCTGTGCTGGCACACACGTGAGTGATGTCACTTCCTGTGCTGGCACACACGTGAGTGATGTCACTTCCTGTGCTGGCACACACGAGTGATTTCACTTCCTTTGAAGTCATCGGTTTCGCGGTCACTTCCTAACATCACATTTTAGTAATCAATCCAAATCAATTTGATTTTCCAGATTATAATTAGCAATCTCGGTCCATTTTTTTCTCAGATGCAATCCAAAAATTATGAAAGCATCCATCATACAGGCCTACCTATCCTCCTCTTAAACACGCAAACGTTGTCTCGACATCAACCCGAGTTGGCCCAACGTTGCAGAATGTTTACTAGACCCTGTATATGTAACAGGGACAGCAATCGAACTGAGGTCTGTTGGTCGTATTAAGCAGTACAAGGACCCACCATGATAAGGGTTCTTCTCACAGCACACAGCCACGCGGTTTAGCACGCAAAAAAAAGATCCCCTGTGTAGCCTACTGCACCAGGTACTCGCTTAAGGCTGAGTCGACCTAGAGGTGGCGCAAGACCGGTTCAGATATCACTTGCCACCGATGTTGGCATTCGCCACTAAATGGCGGTGATGTCACCACGACGCTTGTGCCAGGCCATGTGCACGTTGGGGCCACGTGAAGTGTCGAACGCCCGCTGGCACGGGTCGACTGATTGAGTGAGATGACTGATGCACCGCCTGTGCCCCCTACTGTGCCAACTTGCTGTGCGCGCACGCGCACACACGCACACACACGTACACGCGCCCACACGCACACGCGTACACACACAAATGTGCGCACACACACACGTACCCACACACATACACGTACACACACGCACACACACACGTACACACACGCACGTACACACACACACGTACACACACACACGTACACACACACAGACATCTTCATTTCAACCAATCCACATCATCGTCGTCTTCTTCATCATCTCCGAAGAGCGGAGGTGGTCCAGGTTTGTCAACAGGACTCTGAAAGAAACCACGAACACGATCGCTCGTTACTGCGTGTGCAAGCCCCCCCCCCCCCCCCCACGATAGCGGAGTAACGGTCGGCAGCGCCGCCCGACTTTCCATCTTCCGGGGCACGGCAGTGGAAACGATGGGGGGGAGTGGGGGGGGGGGCGAGATTCTTAAACCACCCCAACTCCCCCCCCCCCGTGTTATAACGGTGTGTGTTCTGCGTTATAATGGTGTGCGTGTTATAACGGTGTGTTGCGTTATAACGGTGTGTGTTGTGTGTTATAACGGTGTGTGTGTTCTGCGTTATAACGGCGTGAGCGTTGTGTTATAACGGTGTGTTCTGCGTTGTAACGGTGTGTTCTGTGTTATAACGGTGTGTGGTGTGTGTTATAACGGTGTGTGTGTTCTGCGTTATAACGGCGTGAGCGTTGTGTTATAACGGTGTGTGGTGTGTGTTATAACGGTGTGAGCGTTGTGTTATAACGGTGTGTTCTGCGTTATAACGGCGTGAGCGTTGTGTTATAACGGTGTGTTCTGCGTTATAACGGCGTGAGCGTTGTGTTATAACGGTGTGTTCTGCGTTGTAACGGTGTGTGGTGTGTGTTATAACGGTGTGCTGTGTTATAACGGTGTGAGCGTTCTGCGTTATAACGGTGTGTGAACACTGCCGCACGTTCAGCGAGGGACTGGCATCGCTTGGCCTACTCTTCCACGGCGACACTCACTCCGCTGTCGTCGCGCGACACCTTCTTGTCGGGCGCCTCGTATGAGAAGAGGTTTCCATCTTCCTGCTCCTCATCATCATCCTCATCGTCTCCCGCGGAAGATGGTGGCTGCCTGAGTCACACACAAAAACAAAGATCCCCATATAGCCTTACGTAGACTGTTGGGGCAAGAGCTGAGTCTACAGGCAAGTGTTGAGTCTATGGGCAGTGTTGAGTCTATGGGCAGTGTTGAGTCTATGGGTAGTGTTGAGTCTATGGGCAGTGTTGAGTCTATGGGTAGTGTTGAGTCTATGGGCAGTGTTGAGTCTATGGGCAGTGTTGAGTCTATGGGTAGTGTTGAGTCTATGGGCAGTGTTGAGTCTATGGGTAGTGTTGAGTCGATGGGTAGTGTTGAGTCTATGGGCAGTGTTGAGTCTATGGGCAGTGTTGAGTCTATGGGTAGTGTTGAGTCTATGGGCAGTGTTGAGTCTATGGGCAGTGTTGAGTCTATGGGTAGTGTTGAGTCTATGGGCAGTGTTGAGTCTATGGGCAGTGTTGAGTCTATGGGTAGTGTTGAGTCTATGGGCAGTGTTGAGTCGATGGGCAGTGTTGAGTCTATGGGCAGTGTTGAGTCTATGGGCAGTGTTGAGTCTATGGGTAGTGTTGAGTCTATGAGCAGCGTTGAATCTATGGGTAGTGTTGAGTCTATGGGCAGTGTTGAGTCTATGGTGCAGTGTTAAGTCTATGGGTAGTGTTGAGTCTATGGGTAGTGTTGAGTCTATGGGCAGTGTTGAGTCTATGGGCAGTGTTGAGTCTATGGGCAGTGTTTAGTCTATGGGTAGTGTTGAGCCTATGGGCAGTTTTGAGTCTATGGGCAGTGTTGAGTCTATGGGCAGTGTTGAGTCTATGGGCAGTTTTGAGTCTATGGGCAGTGCTGAGTCTATGGGCAGTTTTGAGTCTATGGGCAGTGTTGAGTCTATGGGCAGTGTTGAGTCTATGGGCAGTGTTGAGCCTATGAGCAGTGTTAGTCTATGGGCAGTGTTAGTCTATGGGTAGTGTTGAGTCTATGGGCAGTGATGAGTCTATGGGCAGTGTTGAGTCTATGAGCAGTTTTGAGTCTATGGGCAGTGTTGAGTCTATGGGCAGTTTTGAGTCTATGGGCAGTGTTGAGTCTATGGGCAGTTTTGAGTCTATGGGCAGTGCTGAGTCTATGGGCAGTTTTGAGTCTATGGGCAGTGCTGAGTCTATGGGCAGTGTTGAGTCTATGGGCAGTTTTGAGTCTATGGGCAGTGCTGAGTCTATGGGCAGTGTTGAGTCTATGGGTAGTGTTGAGTTTGTGGGCAGTGTTGCGTCTATGGGCAGTGTTGCGTCTATGGGCAGTGTTGAGTCTATGGGCAGTGTTGAGTCTATGGGTAGTGTTGAGTCTATGGGCAGTGTTGAGTCTATGGGCAGTGTTGAGTCTATGGGCAGTTTTGAGTCTATGGGCAGTGTTGAGTCTATGGGTAGTGTTGAGTTTGTGGGCAGTGTTGCGTCTATGGGCAGTGTTGCGTCTATGGGCAGTGTTGAGTCTATGGGCAGTGTTGAGTCTATGGGCAGTGTTGAGTCTATGGGTAGTGTTGAGTTTGTGGGCAGTGTTGAGTCTATGGGCAGTGTTGAGTCTATGGGTAGTGTTGAGTTTGTGGGCAGTGTTGCGTCTATGGGCAGTGTTGCGTCAATCTTGGGCCGTAAAGATTCCGGCTTACTGTGGAATTCCGGCAACGCTCGTCGGCCGCTCGGGAACGCCGTTCCCCGCCACGGCGGTGTCCTCCTCCACCGCCACCGTCACCGCCACCACCACCACCGCAGCAGTGGCGGTGGTGACGGTTGTGGTGTCACATTCTCTCTCTGCTGCCTTCCCTTCGACGCCGGCAGTGGCAGCTGCCTCCGCCGATCCGTCCCCGAGGTCGCGACCTTCGGCGGCGCCGGCGGTCGGCTCCGATGCTCCATCTCCCGGCGGCGGCGGTGCCTCTACCTCCACCTCCACCTCCACCACCTCCTTCACCTCCTCCAGCTCCTCCACCACCGACGTCGTCGCAACGGACAGCGGAGCCGCGTCTTCGCGAGGCCGCGAGGCTCCGTTGGCGACGTCACCGCTGGCGTTGGCGCCCCCCACCCCGGGCCCTTGGGGTTGGGCCGGCGGGCGGTCGGGAGCAGTGTCCGACGTTTCGGGCTCGGAGGCCGGAACGGCGGCGGCGGCGGAGGAGGAGGAATCGGAGACGCGGCGGTCGTCCGGCGACTCGGAGCCGCTCACGAGGCTGAGGGTCGTGGCCTTGTGTTGGCACGCACGCACGCACACACGTGTGTACACGCACACACGAACACACGCACACGTGTGTACACGCACACACGAACACACACGTGTGTACACGCACACACACACACACGTGTGTACACGCACACACGAACACACGCACACGTGTGTACACGCACACACGAACACACACGTGTGTACACGCACACACACACACACGTGTGTACACGCACACACACACACACACGCACACGTGTGTACACGCACACGAACACACACGTGTGTACACGCACACGCACACACACGTGTGTACACGCACGCACACACACACGTGTGTACACACACACACGCACACACACACGTGTGTACATGCACACACACGCACACACACATGCACAGACACACGCACACACACACATGTGTGTACACGCACGCACACACACGTGTGTGTACACGCACACACACGCACACACACACGCATAGACACACACACGTGTGTACACGCACGCACGCACACACGTGTGTACACACACACACACGTGTGTACACACGCACACGTGTGTACACGCACACACACACGGCACAAAGAGAACACGACACGGGGATCTGAAGGCATCTGTCAAAAGTGTGACGGCTGTGTGTGCAAGTGTGTGGTCATCGTGTGCCTGTGTGTGTGTGGCTGTGTGTGTGTGGCTGTGTGTGTGTGTGGCTGTGTGTGTGTGTGGCTGTGTGTGTGTGCCTGTGTGTGGCTGCGTGTGCGTGGCTGTGCGTGTGTGGCTGTGTGTGTGTGTGGCTGTGTGTGTGTGCCTGTGTGTGGCTGTGTGTGTGTGGCTGTGTGTGTGTGCCTGTGTGTGGGTGTGTGTGTGTGGCTGTGTGTGGCTGTATGTGTGTGCCTGTGTGTGGCTGTGTGTGTGTGCCTGTGTGTGGCTGTGTGTGCGCCTGTGTGTGGCTGCGTGTGTGTGTGTGTGGCTGTGTGTGTTTGGCTGTGTGTGTGTGCCTGTGTGTGGGTGTGTATGTGTGTGTGGCTGTATGTGTGTGCCTGTGTGTGGCTGTGTGTGTGTGTGTGCCTGTGTGTGGCTTTATTTGTGAGAAGCGGTGGTGCAGCGGTCAGCGCGCATAGCGATTATCTGAACTGGTCCTGGGCTTCCCCTAGGTCGACTCAGCCTCAAATGAGTACCTAGCGCGGTGCGTAAAACATCGCCACTGGGGAGACAAAGGCGGCCGGGCGTGGTGCTGGCTACCCACCCCCTCGTGTGCCGTGCCGGCCTTCATAGCCGCTGCTCGCTAACAGCACTTGCCCCGACAGTCTGTGTAAGACTACACGGGGGACCTTTGCCTCTGTGGCACCTTGATTGTGTTCATGACGGTGGCGAGGATCATGCGGCCGCTGTACGTCCCCTCCAGGGTGAACTCGGAGCGCAGAGAGCGGAACACCCCGTTCATCACCTTCTTCACCTGCACAGGTGAACGTACACACACACACGTACACACGCGCACGCACGCAGGTGAACGTACACACACACGCATACACACGCGCACCACGCAGGTGAACGTACACACACACACGTACACACGCACACGCACGCAGGTGAACGTACACACACACGTACACACGCGCGCAGGTGAACACACACGCAGAGATGAACACACACACACACAGGTGAACACACACACACACACACAGGTGAACACACACGCAGAGATGAACACACACACGCAGAGATGAACACACACACACACAGGTGAACACACACACACACAGGTGAACACACGTACAGATGAACACACACACACAAGTGAACACACGGAGACATGAACACACACACACACAGGTGAACACACACCTCGGCGAGGGTGTCCGTGCTGCCGGCCTCCTGCTGCTGCCGGGCCTCCGCCGTGAGGGCGAGCCGCGCTTCAAACTCGCGACGCATCTCCGCCGCTTTCAGCCGCAGGCCCGTGTACTGCAAAGACAAAGGTGCCCCACGCACCGTGTAGCCTTAAGCAGACCGCTGGGGCAAGTGCTGTTAGCAGAGTAGCGGTGAAAGCCCGGCGCACGAGGGGGCGGGGGGGGTGGCCAGCACCACTGCAGGCGTACAAAGACAAAGATCACCTGTGTAGCCTTGGTGGCGAGATGTTAACTACCTCGCCTGGTGCGCAGGAGGTCGTGGGTTCCATCCCGGACGCGAACCCCACGGTGGCTAGGAGATGTTAACTACCTCGCATGGTGCGCAGGAGGTCGTGGGTTCGATCCTGACCCTGATGCCTGCTGTATATGTGGAGTTTGCGTGTCTCTCTCTCTCTCATCATAATCACGGTGGGTAGGAGATGTTAACTACCTCGCCTGGTGTGCAGGAGGTTGTGGGTTCCACCCCGGACACGAATGCCACGGTGGCTAGGAGATGCTAACTACCTCGCCTGGTCTCCCCAGTGGCGATGTTCATCGCACACCATACCAGGTACTTCTTTGAGGCTGAGTCGACCAACGGGAGGCCGCGGACCGGTTCTGATAACCGCCACTGGTGCTGGTGGTCGTGAGCGGGAATCGAACTTGGGTCGCCGGGTTGATAGCGCAGCTTGGCGCTGACCACTAACACTGTGACGGGATCTTTAACGACCGCTGAGAAGCAGGCGGCACGTGGTGGTAGTAGTAGTAGTACTGTAGTAGCGGTCCCAGCAGCGGTATCTTTGGTTAATAAACACCGCAGCACTAACCAGGGCGGCCTGCCGGATTCGAACTGCGAAAATTTTGCAGACCGGCGGTGATAACGACGAAGATGCAGCAGCGGAATTGCATTGTACGAGATACTGCTGATGGCAAAGATAAAGCTGCTTCTGTCGCTGATTATGATGATGATGCTGATGATGATGCTGCTGATGGCAAAGAAAAAGCTGCTTCTGTCGCTGATGATACTGCTTATGATGATGATTCTGCTGCTGATGCTACTGCTGCTGCTGATGATGCTGATGATGATGATGCTGCTGATGCTGTTGCTGCTGCTGATGATGCTGCTGCTGATGATGATGCTGCTGCTGATGATGCTGCTGCTGCTGCTCCTGATGATACTGCTGATGATGCTGCTGCTGCTGATGCTGCTGCTGCTGCTGCTGATGCTGCTGCTGCTGATGATGATAATGCATCTGCTGCTGATGATGATGATGATTACCTTCTCTTGCCACAGCCGGGCCTCTTGATTCTCCGATTCGGCCGATCGCTCGCTCAACTCGTCCCGCTGCAGAGGGACGACAAAGATACGAAGCTCCCTCTTGCGTCAACTCCCTCTGTGTAAGCTCCCTCTGGCGTCCGCTCCGAATGATCCCCAACCCCCACTTAGACAGCCTCCTCCTCCTCCAGTAACTAAGTTAGCACATCGGCAGTGGAGAGGCAACATCGGTGATGATGATGATGATGATGACGACGACGATGATTTGAGCGAGCGTCTGTAATTAAGCTTATTTTGCTGCTATATGAATGTCATGCCTGTCAACCCCTTATCAGTGCCCGACCTTATCACAGACCAACTCAGAACCTTAGTGGTCACCCCGTGCCCCTCATCAATCTCAACGTTCACCCCACAAAGTCCCATCACAAGGGAGAAACACAAACATAATAGAATTATATTTTGTGCTCGTATTGCAAGGGCTGTAGGACAGAGGTCACAACCGGGTACCCAATACCCGTACCCGTACCCGATACCCGGCTACCCGTACCCTGGTGCGGCCGGGTACTGGTACGGGTAGGCCGTGAGTCACTGGTGAGTCGCCGTTTGTCACTCATTTCCCAACGTCTTGTCTCTTCTCACAATTCAAGTTCCTAGAATCAACCCACCAGCGCCTGCAACATGGCTTCATCCCAGAGGTCGCAATCAGGTACCCGATACCCGTACCCTACCCGATACCCGGCTACCCGTACCCGGCTGGGCACGGGTACCCGTTTGCGACCCTGGTGCGGCCGGGTACGGGTACGGGTAAGGAATCAAAACCCGCGTGCGACCTCTGCTATAGGACCTGAAAACTCAATTTCCCTGCACAAGAAAGAATAGGGGGGTGAACCGTGATGGGTTGACACGGGTGTGGATACTCCACGCGACAAGGCCACTTTGTTGAGCCGATATAATTTGTGGTGGGACCGGTGGCTTCTGAAAAGAAAAGTTGACACATCAGTGGGGCTTTGCCCGGTGGGAATGGGGATGTTTTAGCGTTGCGTTGGCATGTTTCAAAATATGCACAATCGGTTTTACCCGTTCTGGCAATTTAAAAATAAAAGGTTTATGTTTGACGTTTTAAAATCTCAACACGTGTTCATTGCCGGAAAGGTCAAAACCTGTTTGTAGATTTGTTTTTTGAGTGATTTGTTTACATTTATTGTACTTTGCACTGCTATCGTGTTTGTGTGAATTGTGTTTGTGTGAATTGTGTTTGTGTGAATTGTGTTTGTGTGAATTGTGTTTGTGTGAATTGTGTTTGCTGTTGGGACCTTCTGACCCTACACCCCCCACTACTGGACATCTGTGGGAAATTAAAGAGCTTTATAGCTTCTAGATTTGAAGCTTTCGTGACTGCAAGGATTCATATTCTTAGGTTTTTTTGGTAAAGTCACGTAGGTAAAAATTTTAATTAATTATAGCTCATCGGATTCCTCCTCCTGCAGTACTTGCGTCAACATTCTGATTCCGTAATCTGTACCTCGGTCTGGAGGCGAGCGACCTTTTCCAGGAGGTCGTCCCTCTCTCTCCGCAGGGCGTCTCTCTCCGCCCGCAGGGCGTCTCTCTCCGCCTGGAGCTTCTGCAGGGAGGCCGTGTGTTGCTCCTCCAACTCTGCACGCAGCGCAGACAGCTGAAACAAACAAAGGCAGAGACAAAGGTTGTCCCACTCCGCCATGTAGCCTCAACAAAGGGCCGGGGCAAGTGCTGTTAGCAGCGAGCAGCAGCTACCCATAGACTCAACACTGCCCATAGACTCAACACTGCCCATCGACTCAACACTGCCCATAGACTCAACACTGCCCATCGACTCAACACTGCCCATAGACTCAACACTGCCCATCGACTCAACACTGCCCATAGACTAACACTGCCCATCGACTCAACACTGC
>NC_136335.1:1216544-1219044 GCF_964198595.1 Lampetra fluviatilis | reverse complement strand
GTGACATACACACTTGAGGGGGTATTGGCCCCCTCACCCGTCTATCTGAGGACACACCTCCTAGCTAACCCTAGCCTGCCTCAGAGTCCTCCTCTCGTGGACTAGGGGAGGCTATCTTGGCCCGACACTGGTCAGTCGGGCCCGGTACTCAGAGTCCAGACCAACACTGGCTCTGGCTCTGGCACCACGCCACTGGCTCGAGCCTGCGCGGTCCTGACAAGGACGGCGTACCAGGGGGAGACCAGGGCTCTATCTCGGACGTCTTCCGTCTTCTCTTCTTAGCTAACCCAACTCTCTCTAGCCCCCCGATACATTCCCCTTTTATACATCCCCCTCCCTGAGGGGTGGGGCCCCGGGGGATCGTAACGTCCGAAGCGCGGACGTCGTAGAGGGCACCTGCCCGTGCACTGACGTAGCCCCGCCCACTGTGCTAGTTTCCCGTAGGATCCCATACATATCAGCTCGACACATATTTCCTCCGTAAGACCCCTACAGAACCAAGAAGATGAAACTTCTAGATTTGAAGCTTTCGTGACTGCAAGGATTCATACTCTAAGGTTTTTTAAAATCCTTTATATTAAGTTCACTTGCTTGCTTTCTTGCGCGCTTACGACCATGCAAATCTTTCGGTCGTTTTTTAACCCACTTCCTCTGATCCAATCGAGCTGACATTTTACACACAGACTCGTTGTGCGTGACAATTTATTTTCGTGAAAAATTTTTTCCAAAATTTTCCACTTTTTAGGAAAAAATTAATTTCATATTTAATTTAAAATACCAATGTGATAAAAATGAAACTCTTACTCAAGAAAAACAGAAATGAATAATAAAATAAAACCGATGTCACGCATATAAAGGATATATAGTGAAAAACTTTGTTTTTACGGGTTAATTTTTTTTCGGTAAAGTCACGTAGGTAAAAAAATAATAAAAACAAAATAAAACAACAATAAATGAAAATAACTAAATTAAATCACTACGTGTTCGGAAGCAACACAGGCCTCCGTCATCAGGTGTACGGTAATTTTACTGGAGCAGTTACACCTGATGACGGAGGCTTGTGTTGCTTCCGAACACGTCGCGATTTAATGTAGTTATTTTCATTTGTTATTATTGAATTTTATTATTTTACCTACGTGACTTTACCGAAGAAAACCTAAGAGCAGCACAAACACACACGTGTGAAATCACGTGTGTGGTCACGTGTGTGGTCACGTGTGTGGTCACGTGTGTAATCACGTGTGCAATCACGTGTGCAATCACGTGTGTAATCACGTGTGTGGTCACGTGTGTGGTCACGTGTGTAATCACGTGTGTAATCACGTGTGTAATCACGTGTGTGGTCACGTGTGTAATCACGTGTGCAATCACGTGTGCAATCACGTGTGTAATCACGTGTGTGGTCACGTGTGTGGTCACGTGTGTAATCACGTGTGTAATCATGTGTGTAATCACGTGTGTAATCACGTGTGTAGTCACGTGTGTGGTCACGTGTGCGGTCACGTGTGTAATCACGTGTGTAATCACGTGTGCAATCACGTGTGTAATCACGTGTGTTATCACGTGTGCAATCACGTGTGCGGTCACGAGCACGGCGCGAATCGAGGACCTCTGGTTCCTCTGAAGCAGGTCGCCAATCTTCTCGTTCTGCTGCTCGATCTTGCTGTTCCGCTCCAGCACCTCCTGCTTCAAGCGCTCGTTCTCCTGCAAACCCCACCGTCAAAACGACGACGACAACAACAACAACATTTACAACCCATTCATGGGGCAGAGTCAACCTATGGACAGGCTTTGAGGCTGACACGGCCACCACCCACCACTCTGCACGCGCCGCCGGTTTGCCGAAAAAATCGCCGACGTTCCACCGCCGAGCCTCACCGGAGACTACCACGTGGCTTAACCATCTCCACGTAGAGCGTGTAACAGACTGATGGGGGCGAGTGCTGTTCGTAGCAGAGGTCGCAAACGGGTTTTTATTCCTTACCCGTACCCTACCCGTACCCGTACCCGGCAGCACCAGGGTCGCAAACGGGTACCCGGGTAAGTCTACTCATAGACTCAACACTGCCCATAGACTCAACACTGCTCATAGACTCAACACTGCCCATAGACTCAACACTGCTCATAAACTCAACACCGCCCATAGACTCAACACTGCCCATAGACTCAACACTGCTCATAGACTCAACACTGCTCATAGACTCAACACTACCCATAGACTCAACACCGCCCATAGACTCAACACTGCCCATAGACTCAACACTGCTCATAGACTCAACACTGCTCATAGACTCAACACTACCCATAGACTCAACACTGCCCATAGACTCAACACTACCCATAGACTCAACACTACCCATAGACTCAACACTACCCATAGACTCAACACCGCCCATAGACTCAACACTACCCATAGACTCAACACCGCCCATAGACTCAACACTGCCCATAGACTCAACACTACCCATAGACTCAACACTACCCATAGACTCAACACCGC
>NC_136335.1:876544-1211544 GCF_964198595.1 Lampetra fluviatilis | reverse complement strand
AGGAGCGAGTGGTGAGGAGTACCGGCCGTGGTGGGCGTGCTGGTGGGGACGGCGCGTGGCTGTGGTGAGGGTGTGCGCACAGCCCCACCGGGAGTGCCAACGGCAAGGCCTCCATCCTGTGCCGTCCACGGGAGACAAACACGCACAGGTGTACAGGTGAGTGTACAGGTGAGTGTACAGGTGTGTGTACAGGTGTGTGTACAGGTGAGTGTGCAGATGTGTGTACAGGTGTGTGTACAGGTGAGTGGCTAGGTGAGTGTACAGGTGAGTGTGCAGGTGTGTGTACAGGTGTGTGTACAGGTGAGTGGCTAGGTGAGTGGCTAGGTGAGTGTACAGGTGTGTGTACAGGTGAGTGTCTAGGTGAGTGTACAGGTGAGTGTGCAGGTGAGTGCCACCTCGTGCTCCGAGTCGCTGGTGTCCCCCTGAGCGGGGGTGGCGCCACCGCCCATGGGCAGCAGCGGCTGCCCCATTCGCGCCATCCGGGAGATGAGCTTCGCCCTCACCGAGTCCGGCTGACTCTGCACCCGCAGGCAAAGACAAAAGTTACCCACCCCGCCATGTAGCCTGCACGGAGCCGTTGGGGCAAGTGCCGGCACAGCCCGCCGGATTGGTGGCGGGTTGTGCCGGGAGACGCGCTCCGAAAGATTTGGCACGTTCGAAAATTGCCCGGCGATTTCACGCGTCGACCGAGCAGCAGCAGCAGCAGCGGCGGCAGCGATCGCCGCCCACTAACGGCTACCCTGGCCCTAGCGAGGTCTCTCCCGGGTTTAACAAATAGAACCTCACCCATCTCACTCACTAGCTCACCCACACACCCACCCACCAACCCACGCATTCACCCACCCACCAACCCACGCATTCACCCATCCACCCACCCACCCATTCACTCACTCACCCAGCCACCCACCCACTCACTCACCCATTCACCCACCCACCCATTCACCCACCCACCCATTCACTCACCCACCCACCCATTCACTCACCCACCTATTCACTCACCCACCCACCAATTCACCCACCCACCCATTCACTCACTCACCCAACCACCAACCCACCCACAAATTCACCCACCCATTCACCCACCCATTCACCCACCCATTCACCCACCCATTCACCCTCCCACCCATTCACTCACCCACCCACCCATTCACCTACCTACCCACTCAGCTCACCCACCCACCCATTCACCCACCCAACTACCCACCCACCCACCCCTCTCACAAGCCGAGACTCCTACCCGGGCCGTGTTGCGTGCCCACCAGGTCACACCGAACCCAACGCGACCTCCCCCCCCCCCCCCACGATCCATCAGCACCGCACCGACTGGGCGAGACGACCCCACGGGGGCGTGGGGGTATCACCGACACTCACCGTGAGCTGCTCGGTGAGCGAGTGCGACCGAGACTTGACGGATTCGTCCGACCTGCGGCGACACGCGGAGACCACGCGCTTCCAGCCACGCTCGCCGTAACGTCTCGCCCCCACTGCTCCCCTCCCCCCCACAGACCCACACAGAGACCCATTGACACACACAGAGACCCACGGGCTCACACAGAGACCCACAGACTCACACAGAGACCCACAGACTCACACAGAGACCCACAGACTCACACAGAGACCCACAGACTCACACAGAGACCCACAGACTCACACAGAGACCCATTGACACACACAGAGACCCACGGGCTCACACAGAGACCCACAGACTCACACAGAGACCCACAGACTCACACAGAGACCCACAGACTCACACAGAGACCCACAGACTCACACAGAGACCCACAGACTCACACAGAGACCCATTGACACACACAGAGACCCACGGGCTCACACAGAGACCCACAGACTCACACAGAGACCCACAGACTCACACAGAGACCCACAGACTCACACAGAGACCCATTGACACACACAGAGACCCACGGGCTCACACAGAGACCCACAGACTCACACAGAGACCCACAGACTCACACAGAGACCCACAGACTCACACAGAGACCCACAGACTCACACAGAGACCCACAGACCCACACAGAGACCCATTGACACACACAGAGACCCACGGGCTCACACAGAGACCCACAGACTCACACAGAGACCCACAGACTCACACAGAGACCCACAGACTCACACAGAGACCCACAGACTCACACAGAGACCCACAGACTCACACAGAGACCCATTGACACACACAGAGACCCACGGGCTCACACAGAGACCCACAGACTCACACAGAGACCCACAGACTCACACAGAGACCCACAGACTCACACAGAGACCCACAGACTCACACAGAGACCCACAGACTCACACAGAGACCCATTGACACACACAGAGACCCACGGGCTCACACAGAGACCCACAGACTCACACAGAGACCCACAGACTCACACAGAGACCCACAGACTCACACAGAGACCCACAGACTCACACAGAGACCCACAGACTCACACAGAGACCCATTGACACACACAGAGACCCACGGGCTCACACAGAGACACACAGACTCACATAGAGACCCATAGACACACACAGAGACCCACAGACTCACACAGAGACCCACACACTCACACAGAGACCCACAGACTCACACAGAGCCCCATAGACACACACAGAGACCCACAGACTCACATAGAGACCCACAGACTCACATAGAGACACAGACTCACATAGAGATCCACACAGAGACCCACAGACTCACACAGAGACACAGACTCACACAGAGACACAGACTCACACAGAGATCCACACAGAGACCCACAGACTCACACAGAGACCCACAGACTCGCACAGAGACCCACAGACTCACACAGAGACCCACAGACTCACACAGAGACCCACAGACTCACACAGAGATCCACAGACTCACACAGAGACCCACAGACTCGCACAGAGACCCACAGACTCACACAGAGACCCACAGACTCACACAGAGATCCACAGACTCACACAGAGACACAGACTCACACAGAGACACAGACTCACACAGAGATCCACACAGAGACACACAGACTCACATAGAGACACAGACTCACACAGAGACACAGACTCACACAGAGATCCACACAGAGACCCACAGACTCACACAGAGACCCACAGACTCGCACAGAGACCCACATACTCAGACAGAGACCCACAGACTCACACAGAGATCCACAGACTCACACAGAGACCCACAGACTTGCACAGAGACCCACAGACTCACACAGAGACCCACAGACTCACACAGAGACCCACAGACTCGCACAGAGACCCACAGACTCACACAGAGACCCAGAGACTCACACAGAGACCCACAGACTCGCACAGAGACCCACAGACTCACACCGTCGCCACCGTCACGGTGTTACCCACCCGGGGGGGGGTGGTGGCGTTTGTGGGGCGGTGAGGGTGGGCGGCGCCTCGACCAGGCTGGGCGCGGGCGACGGAGAGTGGCAGTCACGGAGGTCGGTGGCGCCGGCGTCACGGGCAAACCTCACCTGGGAGGGGAGCGCACGGAGAGAGGGGAGAGGCAGGAGAGTTCGTGGAGGGGAGTGGAGTGAGATGAGAGGGGAGAGGCAGGAGAGAGCGTGGAGGGGAGTGGAGTGAGATGAGAGGGGAGAGGCAGGAGAGAGCGTGGAGGGGAGTGGAGTGAGATAAGAGGGGAGAGGCAGGAGAGAGCGTGGAGGGGAGCGCACGGAGAGAGGGGAGAGGCAGGAGAGTTCGTGGAGGGGAGTGGAGTGAGATGAGAGGGGAGAGGCAGGAGAGAGCGTGGAGGGGAGTGGAGTGAGATGAGAGGGGAGAGGCAGGAGAGAGTGTGGAGGGGAGTGGAGTGAGATGAGAGGGGAGAGGCAGGAGAGAGCGTGGAGGGGAGTGGAGTGAGATGAGAGGGGAGAGGCAGGAGAGAGCGTGGAGGGGAGTGGAGTGAGATGAGAGGGGAGAGGCAGGAGAGAGCGTGGAGGGGAGTGGAGTGAGATGAGAGGGGAGAGGCAGGAGAGAGCGTGGAGGGGAGTGGAGTGAGATGAGAGGGGAGAGGCAGGAGAGAGCGTGGAGGGGAGTGGAGTGAGATGAGAGGGGAGAGGCAGGAGAGAGTGTGGAGGGGAGTGGAGTGAGATGAGAGGGGAGAGGCAGGAGAGAGCGTGGAGGGGAGTGGAGTGAGATGAGAGGGGAGAGGCAGGAGAGAGCGTGGAGGGGAGTGGAGTGAGATAAGAGGGGAGAGGCAGGAGAGAGTGTGGAGGGGAGTGGAGTGAGATGAGAGGGGAGAGGCAGGAGAGAGTGTGGAGGGGAGTGGAGTGAGATGAGAGGGGAGAGGCAGGAGAGAGCGTGGAGGGGAGTGGAGTGAGATAAGAGGGGAGAGGCAGGAGAGAGTGTGGAGGGGAGTGAGATGAGAGGGGAGAGGCAGGAGAGAGTGTGGAGGGGAGTGGAGTGAGATGAAAGGGGAGAGGCAGGAGTTGGGTTTGGGGGGTCCGGGGGTCGGGTTCGTGGGGGGAGTGAGTGCGTTGATGCTGGCTCCGTACTCGCTTGATCTCCACGCGGAACGCCAGGGAGCTGTTGGCGGGGATTCGGGGGGGCAAGCCCTGGGCCCCGTATCCCAGGGGGGCCGGCACCAGCAGCAACCGTCGGCCGCCCTTGCCCATTCCCAGCATGCCTTGCTCCCAGCCCTGCGACATCACACAAATAATATATTTGTATTATTTTATTATTTCCCTTCTACGTGACTTTACCGAAAGAACCGAGCATATAAGTTTTATTTTTAAAGATTACAGCTGCCTTCTTTAGAATACATACAAAAAACATTATTGAACTCGTTTGTCGTGAGTCACATTTTTCTTTAGAATTTTAAACGTCGTCTGAAAAGTTATTCAGATCTTTCCCATGTCCTGCGGCCTATTCAGGGCCTTCTGTCGTCCCACACGAAATCCCGCACAGAATTTGCTTTAGTAGTAGGTTTTTACCCTTTATACTGGTACAAAACTGACACCTTTATACAAGGCATCATGTTTGCAATAACCGCAACACAAGCAGTCAAAATGCAAACAAAAAGAAACAACTCTGATAATGGTAATGATATGCACTGTCCTTGAAGTTGATTGGTACCGGTTTAAAGGGTAAAAACCTACTACTATATTTTGCCACTGGTAAAGGAGGTCTCATAGAATTTGCTTTCATCAACGGGTGAAGTTATTTTCACGTCATTATTAAAAGTAAAAACTCATTTCGCATTTTTACCTTAATCACTTTTCCTTTGCCCAGTTTCAGCCGCATCATTTTCTCCTTCCCGACGTTACTGTCAAACACCTGCACACACACACACAGACAAAGGCCCCCCGTGTAGCCTTGAACAAACTGCTGGGCCAAGTGCAGTTAAGCGAGCAGCACCTACGGAAGCCGGCACGGCGCACGAGGGGGTGGGTGGCCAGCACCACGCCCTGCCGCCTTTTCCTCCCCAACGGCGATGTTTACTACACAACGTGCCAGGTACTCATTTGAGGCAGAGCGGACCTAGGGGAGGCCCAGGACCGGTTCAGTTCATCGTCACTGGCGTCAGCCGTGAGCGGGAATCGAACTCGGGTCGCCGGGTTACCTAACCAGCCGCACACACGCGCACTCAGAGTATTTGGCGGCTGCTGTTCAACAATTCCACGCGGTGACGACGACGACGACGACGACGATGGTGATGAGCCACTTGGCCGAGATATCATTTGCCCGCTTCTGGGTAAAATAAAAAAAAATTAAAAATAAATAAAAATTCGCAACAGTTGAAAAGTGTGTTGCGATCACGGCGTGGTGCGCGTCACCTCGCCCAGCGCTCCGCTCGGCTCCAGAATCCAGCCCGTGTACTCCACCTCCAGATTGTCGCCTGCCTCCACGCCCTGACCTTCTCCAAGCCGCAAATCCTGGATCAGGGCCTTGCCGAGCTCCTCCCGGGGGGTGGCCTGCCACTTGGCCAAACACACCTGCAGATAACAAAGACAAATTTCGATTTGAAGCTTTCGTGACTGCAGGGATTCATCTTCTTGGTTCTTTCGGTAAAGTCACGTAGAATGGAAATAATACAATAATAAAATAAAACATAGTAAAATAATAATATAATATATTAAAATAATAAAATAATATTATATAAGAAAATTATAATATAATTATATAATATTGTTATATTTCGATTTAAAGCTTTCGTGACTGCAGGGATTCATCTTCTTGGTTCTTTCGGTAAAGTCACGTAGAAGGGAAATAATCAAATAATAAAAATACAACATAATAAAATAATAATATAATAAATTAAAATAATCAATTAATATTGGATAAGAAAATAATAATATCATTATATAATATGTTATATTTCGATTTAAAGCTTTCGTGACTGCAGGGATTCATCTTCTTGGTTCTTTCGGTAAAGTCATGTAGAAGGGAAATAATCAAATAATAAAAATACAACATAATAAAATAATAATATAATAAATAAAAATAATCAATTAATATTGGATAAGAAAATAATAATATCATTATATAATATGTTATATTTCGATTTAAAGCTTTCGTGACTGCAGGGATTCATCTTCTTGGTTCTTTCGGTAAAGTCACGTAGAAGGGAAATAATAAAATAAAACATAATAAAATACAATTCTCACGACGTTTCGGCCACAACGCAAGCAGCCGTCCTCAGGTGAAGAACAGGTCTGTCGGAAAGAAATAGACGCTGCCAAGCCTGGTGGTGCCCATTCAGACGCTGTCTTTCCGACAGACCTGTTCTCCACCTGAGGACGGCTGCTTGCGTTGTGGCCGAAACGTCGTGAGAATTGTATTTTATTATGTTTGATTTTTATTATTTTATTATTTCCCTTCTACGTGACATTACCGAAAGAACCAAGAAAAAAAGACAAAGATCCCCCGTGTAGCCTTTCAACAGACTTTAGGGGCAAGTGCTGTTAGCAAGCACACGAGGGGGTGGGTGGACAGCGCCACACTGCGGTGGCGATGTTTACTACGCAACGCATCGGGTACGTATTTGAGTCCGAGTTGACCTAGGGGAAACCCAGGACCGGTTCGCAGATAATCGTCACCGGTGTTGGTGGCCGTGAGCGGTGAATCGAACTCGGGTCGCCGGGTTCGTAGCGCAGTGCGCTAACCGCTGCACCACCGCTCCCCGTGGTAAACATGACCACAAAGACAAAGATCCCCCGTATAACCTGAACAGACTGTAGGGGCAAGTGCTGTTAGCGAGTAGCACCGATAAGGCCGGCACGGCACACGAGGGGGTGGGTGGCCAGCACCACGCCCGGCCGCCTTTGTCTCCCTAGTGGCAATGTTTAGTACACACCGCACCAGGTACTCATTTGAGGCCGGGTCGACCTAGGGGAGGCCCAGGACCGGTTCAGATAATCGTCACCGGTGTTGGCCGTGAGCGGTCAATCGAACTCGGGTCGCCGGGTTCGTAGCGCAGTGCGCTAACCGCTGCACCACCGCTCCCCACGTTTTTTTCCCTTCACGTCTACGAACGACGTCGAGCGTTCAGATTATTCCGACTGCCGCTGTCAATCTCCTCGGCGCGACGCTTCCGAAAGCGAGCGGCAAGCCCGACACACGCAAGAGGCGGCGGGCGCGCGCACGGCGAGCGATGCGGCAACAGACCTGGGTGGAGAAGTCCGACGCGACTTGTTCGTTGTCGAACATTATCGACCAGTTCTGGCGCTGGTCGTCGTAGAAACTGGCGTAATTGTTGGCTTGCACCTGCAACACAGCAGAGAAAGATTCCCGCGTGGGTTCAGATCGGTACCTCTTTTTTTTGCTTTCCACTGCCGCAAGCGAGCCGTGCCGCTGACGTCGGTGAATGAGCGGACACACGTGTGGGTGACACGGTGAATGAGCGGACACGCGTGTGGGCGACACGGTGAAGGAGTGGACACGCGTGTGGGCGACACGGTGAAGGAGTGGACACACGTGTGGGTGACACGGTGAATGAGCGGACACGCGTGTGGGCGACACGGTGAATGAGCGGACACGCGTGTGGGTGACATGGTGAATGAGCGGACACGTGCGTGGGCGACGCGGTGAAGGAGCGGACACTGTGAATGAGCGGACACGCGTGTGGGCGACGCGGTGAATGAGCGGAGATGCGCGTGGCGGACGCGGTGAACCGGTGGCAAGTCCTGATCGTGGTCCTGCTTGGCCTCCCGAGCCAGACTCAGACGTCTTGCGGGGCCACGGTTTGGCTCCGGCTGGGTACGGCGGCAATGGCAAGCCACCAGACTTGGCGACTCACGCTTTCGCGAGGCTTACGCTGAATGCGAAGGAGCTGTGGATCCTGGCGCTGGTCACAGTTTTCCTCTGCTGCCCGTACAACAGCAACTTGTACTGCAAGAACAAAAGACAAAGATCCCCCCAGTGTAGCCTCAACTGACCGTCGGGGCAAGTGCTGTTAGCGAGCAGCGCTTATGAAGGCCGGCACGACACACCCACCATCTCACTCATTCACTCACTCGTTCTTTCACTCATTCCCCCACCCGCCCACCATCGCACTCATTCACTCACTCGTTCTTTCACTCATTCCCCCACCCACCCACTCACCATCTCACTCATTCACTCACTCGTTCTTTCACTCATTCCCCCACCCACCCACTCACCGTCTTACTCATTCACTCACTCGTTCTTTCACTCATTCCCCCACCCACCCACTCACCATCTCACTCATTCACTCACTCGTTCTTTCACTCATTCCCCCACCCACCCGCTCACTCTTGCAAATTAGACTCCTATCCTAGCCTCTTGAGTTCTTACCTGGGTCACACAAAATCAACCTGAACTCACTCACTCATCATCATCATCTCACTCGATCACTCAACAACAACTGCCATTCGCCACTAAGTGGCGGTGACATCACCACGACGCTTGTGCCAGGCCATGTGCACCTTGAGGCCACGTGAAGTGTCGAACGCCCGCTGGCAGGAGGTCACGGGGCAGACCCAGGTGCCACAGGTCGATTGACTGAGATGACCGAGACGACTGGCTGATGCACCACCTGTGCCCCCTACTGTGCCAACTTGCTGTGCTTTAGCCACCCGGCGCTCCGCTCGTTGTTGTGAACGTCGCTCCTCCGCCCTCCGTTGTTGTTGGAGGGCGAATGTCTCCAACTACCCAGTAGCGTCCTTCACGAGCCTCCTCCACAGAGGCCGATCTTGACTGCGCTGGTACCAGTCATCGGCAAGTCCACTCAGCTCCACGTTCTCCTGTACCACATCACTCCATCTCTTCTCTATCCCGTGCCGCGCCCATTTAGCCCCCTCGATCCGGCCGAACTATAGCTGTTAAGGCATGCGGTGGCTGGGCATGCGGGCTACATGACCCAGCCAACGCAGTCTTGCCTCACCCACCCACCCACCATCTCACTCATTCTTTCACTCATTCACCCACCCACTCACTCTTGCAAATGAGACTCCTATCATGGTCTCGTGGCTTCTCACCTGGGTCACACAAAATCAACCTGAACTCAATCACTCATCATCATCTCACTCAATAAATCACCCACCCACCCACCATCTCACTCATTCACTCACTCATTCTTTCATTCATTCACCCATCCACTCACTCCTGCAAATGAGACTCCTATTATGGTCTCGTGGCTTCTCGCCTGGGTCACACAAAATCAACCTGAACTCACTCACTCATCATCACCATCTCACTCATCTTTTCACTCGCTCCCCCGACACTCACTCACTCGCTCTTGCAGGCAAGACTCCTGGTCACACAGAATCAACGTGAAACTTGGACGTTACTCACGTCTTTGGCTTCGGGACTGCCCAACAATGCCAGTCCGAGTTTCCCTCGACTTGCGTACTGCCCATTCACACTGGAGAACACAAAGACAAAGATAAAGATCCCCCGTATAGCCTTAACAGACTGTAGGGGCAAGTGCTGTTAGCGAGCACCTATGAAGGCCGGAACGGCACATGAGGGGGTGGGTGGCCAGCACCACGCCCGACCGCCTTTGTCTCCCCCAGTGGCGATGTTTACACACCACACCAGGTACTCATTTGAGGCTGAGTCGACCTAGGGGAGGCCCGGGACCGGTTTAGATAATCGTCACTGGTGTTTGCCGTGAGCGGGAATCGAACCCGGGTCGCCAGGTTTGTAGTGCAGCGCGCTAACCGCTACACTACCGCTCCCATTACTGGGGAGCAGTGGTGTAGAGAACACACACACACAGACACACAGACACACAGACACACAGACACACAGACACACAGACACACAGACACACAGACACAGAGTACACTCAACACCGTCAATGTCATGGCCATATCGGTACCAACGCCGTGAATAATCCGAGGGGGGGGGTGTTCGAGACGCAGAGAGATTTATAATACCCGTGACGAAGGTTTTTAGTGGGTCAGATCGCGTGAATATCTATGTGTCGTTAAACCCTCCACCACCCGACACAGCCAATCAGTAAGATTTGTTCGTTTCCCGGTCCGCTTGTCCCCATAGACTCAACACTACCCATAGACTCAACACTACCCACACTACCCATAGACTCAACACTGCCCATAGACTCAACACTGCCCATAGACTCAACAGTGCCCATAGACTCAACACTGCCCATAGACTCAACACTGCCCATAGACTCAACACTGCCCATAGACTCAACACTGCCCATAGACTCAACACTGCCCATAGACTCAACACTACCCATAGACTCAACACTGCCCATAGACTCAACACTGCCCATAGACTCAACAGTGCCCATAGACTCAACACTGCCCATAGACTCAACACTGCCCATAGACTCAACACTGCCCATAGACTCAACACTGTCCATAGACTCAACACTGCCCATAGACTCAACACTGCCCATAGACTCAACACTGCCCATAGACTCAACACTGCCCATAGACTCAACACTGCACCATAGACTCAACACTGCCCATAGACTCAACACTACCCATAGACTCAACACTGCCCATAGACTCAACACTGCCCATAGACTCAACACTGCCCATAGACGCAACACTGCCCATAGACTCAACACTGCCCATAGACTCAACACTGCCCATAGACTCAACACTGCCCATAGACTCAACACTGCCCATAGACTCAACACTGCCCATAGACTCAACACTGCCCATAGACTCAACACTGCCCATAGACTCAACACTGCCCATAGACTCAACACTGCCCATAGACTCAACACTACCCATAGACTCAACACTGCCCATAGACTCAACACTGCCCATAGACTCAACACTGCCCATAGACTCAACACTACCCATAGACTCAACACTGCCCATAGACTCAACACTACCCATAGACTCAACACTACCCATAGACTCAACACTACCCATAGACTCAACACTGCCCATAGACTCAACACTGCCCATAGACTCAACACTGCCCATAGACTCAACACTGCCCATAGACTCAACACTACCCATAGACTCAACACTGCCCATAGACTCAACACTGCCCATAGACTCAACACTACCCATAGACTCAACACTGCCCATAGACTCAACACTACCCATAGACTCAACACTGCCCATAGACTCAACACTACCCATAGACTCAACACTACCCATAGACTCAACACTGCCCATAGACTCAACACTACCCATAGACTCAACACTGCCCATAGACTCAACACTGCCCATAGACTCAACACTACCCATAGACTCAACACTGCCCATAGACTCAACACTGCCCATAGACTCAACACTGCCCATAGACTCAACACTACCCATAGACTCAACACTGCCCATAGACTCAACACTACCCATAGACTCAACACTACCCATAGACTCAACACTACCCATAGACTCAACACTACCCATAGACTCAACACTGCCCATAGACTCAACACTGCCCATAGACTCAACACTGCCCATAGACTCAACACTGCCCATAGACTCAACACTACCCATAGACTCAACACTGCCCATAGACTCAACACTACCCATAGACTCAACACTACCCATAGACTCAACACTGCCCATAGACTCAACACTACCCATAGACTCAACACTACCCATAGACTCAACACTGCCCATAGACTCAACACTACCCATAAACTCAACACTACCCATAGACTCAACACTGCCCATAGACTCAACACTGCCCATAGACTAACAGGCAGGTCGCGGTGTGGTGAGTGTGGGTACCTCCCATCTCTTCTGACAGCAGTGGCGTGAGCCAAGCAATTGCAGGGGCTGCGCCTTTACGCACTTTACACGCGTGTACGAGAATAGTGGGGGGGGGGGAAATCACACGTGACACTCACTACATGTAGGTCTGGACGACGGCCGTAGACATCACAGCTGGGACGTCAGGGGCAGGCTTTTGTGATTTTGCTGAGAAAAGATCAACAACAACATTAACAACGACATCAACAACATCATCAACAACACCATCAACAACAACATCAACAACATCAACAACATCAACAACAACGCCATCAACAACAACATCATCAACATCATCGACGTCAACATCATCGACGTCAACGTCAACAACACCATCAACAACATCATCAACAACATCATCGACGTCAACATCAACAATGTCAACATCATCAACGTCAACATCATCAACAACATCATCAACGTCAACATCATCAACGTCAACATCGTCATCGTCGGAACGGAATCGGAAGAATTAAACTACGGAGCTAAGGGCCTCACATCACGAGGGAGAGTCTCTGAATTTGAAAATAAATACAAAGACTCACTATTATTGTCGAATGATAAACATCGTGGGTTTACTCTCCAAGGCAACTCTGTGCTGTGCTAGTACCGAACTGGCCACGTTCTGTTCACGTGACGAACCTTTACTAATTGCGTGTGCGTGCGTGCGTGTGTGTGCGTGCGCGTGTGTGTGTGCGTGTGTGTGTGTGTGCGTGTACGTGTGTGCGTGTGTGTGCGCGTGCGTGCGTGTGCGTGTGCGTGTGCGTGTGTGCGTGTGTGCGTGTGTGCGTGTACGTGTGTGCGTGCGTGCGCGTGTGTGCGTGCGCGTGTGTGTGTGTGTGCACGCACGTGCGTGCGTGCGCGTGCGTGCGTGTGTGTGCGTGCGTGCGTGTGCGTGCGTGTGCGTGCGTGTGCGTGCGTGCGTGCGCGTGCGTGCGTGTGCGTGTACGTGTGTGCGTGCGTGTGCGTGTGCGCGTGCGTGTGTGTGCGTGCGCGTGTGTGCGTGCGTGCGTGTGTGTGCGTGCGTGTGTGTGTGTGTGTTTCCAGCTGCTCGGCACGGTACCTGCGCTGGGCTGGCCCTTCCGCGGTTGCTTGGGCGCGTGGAACTGGAAGGGGTTGCCTTGGCCGGACGCGTCGACCCCGCCGAACAGCGAGGCCAGGTTGGATCTGCAGAGGGAAAAAAAAACAAAAAAAATAAAACAAAGATCCCCCAAGTAGCCTTCATCCAACTGTTGGGGCAAGTGCTGTCAGCGAGTAGCAGCACCTACGAATGTCGAGGGGGTGGGTGGCCAGCACCATGCCCGACCGCCTTTGTCTCCCCAGTGGCAATGTTTACACACCGCACAGGGTACTCTTTTGAGGCTGAGTCGACCTAGGGGAGGCCCGGGACCAGTTCAGATAATCGTCACTGGGTGTTGGCCGTGAGCGGGAATCGAACTCGTGTCGCCGGGTTCATAGCGCAGCGTAGCGCTAACCGCTACACCGCCGCTCCCCACAAAGAGAAACAGATACACACCCGCTTTGGATCATCATCATCATCATCGGTAAGTAGAGGATTGATATCGTCCTGGGCCTCCCCAAGTAGACCTAGGGGAGGCCCAGGACCGGTTCGGATGTCCGTCACTGGTGTTGGCCGTGAAAGAGATTCAAACTCGGGTCGCTAAGTACGAATTCGGGTCGCTGGATCTGTAGCACACACCCGCACACATGACATGCGACAACAACAACAACCGCCATTCACCACTAAGTGGCGGTGACGTGACCACGACGCTTGTGCCAGGCCATGTGCACCTTGAGGCCACGTGAAGTGTCGAACGCCCGCTGGCAGGAGGTCACGGGGCAGACCCAGCAGGTGCCACGGGTCGGCTGACCGAGATGACCGAGATGACTGGCTGATGCACCACCTGTGCCCCCCCTACTGTGCCAACTTGCTGTGCTTTAGCCACCCGGCGCACCGCTCGTTGTTGTGAACGCACACACACACACACACGCGGCACACACATGCAGCACACACACACACGCATGGCACACGCGGCACACACGCACGTGGCACGCACTCACGCATGCAGGACTCACACACACACGCAGCACACACACACACACACATGCAGCACACACACACACATGACACACACATGACACACGCATGGCACACACGCACGTGGCACGCACACACACACACGCAGCACTCGCACACGCACGACTCACACGTAGCGGAGAAAGCGCAACAGAGGGCAGGGAATCAACCTCGGTTTTCAATATTATTCTCACTAAAGGATAGTTAGTTAGTTAGTTACGACCATAACCTCCCCATTTCAAGAGACACTGGGGGAGACGTGGGGGGGGGGGGTCCCAGCCAAAAACGCCCCCCCCCGCTCCTCCACCCCACATTCTCCGAAGCCAGCGGATGGCACGAGCGTGAAGAAATTATCGGGCGAATGCCAAGGCCCCTTTTGAGCGAGACAGCCGACGGGACGAAATTAAAAGTCTCGCGAAGCCGAAACGAAAACACAAAGACGGCCTCAAGTGTCCGTGGCACGGGGTGGCGAGGGTTCACGGTGCCTGAGCACGCGTGTGTGTGTGTGTGTGCATGACATGCTGTGTGTGTGTGTGCATGACATGCTGTGTGTGTGTGTGTGCATGACATGCTGTGTGTGTGTGTGTGCATGACATGCTGTGTGTGTGTGTGCATGACATGCTGTGTGTGTGTGTGCATGACATGCTGTGTGTGTGCATGACATGCTGTGTGTGTGTGTGCATGACATGCTGTGTGTGTGTGTGCATGACATGCTGTGTGTGTGTATGACATGCTGTGTGTGTGTATGACATGCTGTGTGTGTGTGTGTGCATGACATGATGTGTGTGTGTGTGCATGAAATGCTGTGTGTGTGTGCATGACATGCTGTGTGTGTGTGCATGACATGCTGTGTGTGTGTGTGCATGACATGCTGTGTGTGTGTGTGCATGACATGCTGTGTGTGTGCATGAAATGCTGTGTGTGTGTGCATGAAATGCTGTGTGTGTGCATGACATGCTGTGTGTGTGTGTGTGCATGACATGCTGTGTGTGTGCATGAAATGCTGTGTGTGTGTGCATGAAATGCTGTGTGTGTGCATGACATGCTGTGTGTGTGTGCATGAAATACTGTGTGTGTGCATGAAATGCTGTGTGTATGTGCATGAAATGCTGTGTGTGTGTGCATGCAATGCTGTGTGTGTGTGCATGAAATGCTGTGTCTGTGTGCATGAAATGCTGTGTGTGTGCATGAAATGCTGTGTCTGTGTACATGAAATGCTGTGTCTGTGTGCATGAAATGCTGTGTCTGTGTGCATGAAAGGGCAGTGCGTTGTGCTCCATCAACGGAGGCTCTTTACAAGCCCTCTTGGGCAGGAGGCTGCTGCTGCTACTGCTGTTGCTGCTGCTGCTGTTGCTGCTGCTGCGGCTGCTGCTACTGCCGCTGCTGCTGATGATGCGGCTGCTGCTGCTACGTACGTAATTTTTTTCCTTCCGATCCCGTTCCGACGACGTAGGCGTACACACGTGTACACGTACGTCGGTCATCGGAACTAAATCGGAAGAAGGGAAACTGAACGTTCACAGCGGCGAGATCCAACACAGCCGCAGGCAAGCACAGGTAGCACTGCCTTGCACGTGGGGAGAGGGGGTGTGGGGGGTCTATCGGTCGACCACAACGTTGCTCAGCAGGAGACTTCAACGCCCTTATCAACCAACCCGAAAACCGGATCTTAACACTTAAACTAAACAATTTTTTTTTTATTTTGCCCGGTGTAAGGATCCATCACTGAGCTAAGATAGCGGTCTGGCTATTACAAGTGGCTTATCATCATCATCGCCACGTGGAAATGTCGAGCAGTAGCCAAATACTCTAAACGCGTGACGTGGAAAATAAAAACCGAAGGACCCGGAGAAAAATCCACGCGACCACGGAGGGAGAGAGACACCGCAAACTCCAAATATACAGCAGCAGGTGTCAGAGTCGGGATCGAACCCACGACCTCCTGTACACCAGGCGAGGTAGTTAACATCTCCTAGCCACCGTGATGATGATGAGAGAGAGAGACACGCAAACTCCAAATATACAGCAACAGGTGTCAGGGTCGGGATCGAACCCACGACCTCCTGTACACCAGGCGAGGTAGTTAACATCTCCTAGACACCGTGATGATGATGAGAGAGACACGCAAACTCTAAATATACAGCAGCAGGCGTCAGGGTCGGGATCGAACCCACGACCTCCTGTGCACCAGGCGAGGTAGTTAACATCTCCTAGCCATGGCATCCTTTTGCCACAAAGACCCTTGGAATGACCCTTAGACCCCTAGCCCCCGGGACTAACCATAGGCACCACGACAATACCGCCAAAGCACCCGGGCACTTTATCGGTTGAATTAACAAAGGAGTGCGGCAAAAGTCCTTTCCGCAGGACACCAAGCCACTCATTAACCGGCCTTCGTTAACTATTGTAAGAATGGTCTGTCGAGACACACGATGGGACATGGAGGCATTTGTTTGACGAGCATCCTGTTAGGTTTTAATCGATTGCCGCTGCTGTGTGATCCCCTATTGAGTACCGTAATGTGCGGGTACGTTTTGTCGTGGGTTGGGATGTTGTCGCCAAAACCAGTTGCACGAGGAACGATGGGACCCGGAGAAAACCATGTGGAACAGGGGGAGATCACACAAACTCCACTCACTCACTCTGTAGAACATGGGGAGATCACACAAACTCCACTCACTCTGTAGAACATGGGGAGATCACACAAACTCCACTCACTCACTCTGTAGAACAGTGGGAGATCACACAAACTCCACTCACTCTGTAGAACATGGGGAGATCACACAAACTCCACTCACTCAACTCTGTAGAACATGGGAAGATCTCACACACTCCACTCACTCACTCTGTGGAACAGGGGGAGATCACACAAACTCCACTCACTCACTCTGTAGAACAGTGGGAGATCACACAAACTCCACTCACTCTGTAGAATATGGGGAGATCACACAAACTCCACTCACTCACTCTGTAGAACAGTGGGAGATCACACAAACTTCACTCACTCTGTAGAAGATGGGGAGATCACACAAACTCCACTCACTCAACTCTGTAGAACATGGGAAGATCTCACACACTCCACTCACTCACTCTGTGGAACAGGGAGAGATCACACAAACTCCACTCACTCTGTAGAACATGGGGAGATCATACAAACTCCACTCACTCTGTAGAACAGGGGGAGATCACACAAACTCCACTCACTCTGTAGAACATGGGGAGATCATACAAACTCCACTCACTCTGTAGAACAGGGGGAGATCACACAAACTCCACTCACTCTGTAGAACATGGGGAGATCACACAAACTCCACTCACTCTGTAGAACAGGGGGAGATCATACAAACTCCACTGACTCTGTAGAACAGGGGGAGATCACACAAACTCCACTCACTCTGTAGAACATGGGGAGATCACACAAACTCCACTCACTCACTCTGTAGAACAGGGGGAGATCACACAAACTCCACTCACTCTGTAGAACAGGGGAAGATCATACAAACTCCACTCACTCACTCTGTAGAACAGGGGGAGATCACACAAACTCCACTCACTCACTCTGTAGAACAGGGGGAGATCACACAAACTCCACTCACTCAATCTCACTCTGTAGAACAGGGGGGGATCATACAAACTCCACTCACTCAATCTCACTCTGTAGAACCTGGGGAGATCACACAAACTCCACTCACTCACTCTACAGAACAGGGGGAGATCACACAAACTCCACTCACTCACTCTACAGAACAGGGGGAGATCACACAAACTCCACTCACTCACTTTACAGAACAGGGGGAGATCATACAAACTCCACTCACTCAATCTGTAGAACAGGGGACATCATACAAACTCCACTCACTCACTCTGCAGAACAGGGGAAGATCACACCAACTCCACTCACTCACTCTGTAGAACAGGGGGAGATCACACAAACTCCACTCACTCTGTAGAACATGGGGAGATCACACAAACTCCACTCACTCACTCTGTAGAACATGGGGAGATCACACAAACTCCACTCACTCTGTAGAACATGGGGAGATCACACAAACTCCACTCACTCTGTAGAACAGGGGGAGATCACACAAACTCCACTCACTCTGTAGAACAGGGGGAGATCACACAAACTCCACTCACTCACTCTGTAGAACAGGGGGAGATCACACAAACTCCACTCACTCAATCTCACTCTGTAGAACAGGGGGGGATCATACAAACTCCACTCACTCAATCTCACTCTGTAGAACCTGGGGAGATCACACAAACTCCACTCACTCACTCTACAGAACAGGGGGAGATCACACAAACTCCACTCACTCACTCTACAGAACAGGGGGAGATCACACAAACTCCACTCACTCACTTTACAGAACAGTGGGAGATCACACAAACTCCACTCACTCTGTAGAATATGGGGAGATCACACAAACTCCACTCACTCACTCTGTAGAACAGTGGGAGATCACACAAACTTCACTCACTCTGTAGAAGATGGGGAGATCACACAAACTCCACTCACTCAACTCTGTAGAACATGGGAAGATCTCACACACTCCACTCACTCACTCTGTGGAACAGGGAGAGATCACACAAACTCCACTCACTCTGTAGAACATGGGGAGATCATACAAACTCCACTCACTCTGTAGAACAGGGGGAGATCACACAAACTCCACTCACTCTGTAGAACATGGGGAGATCATACAAACTCCACTCACTCTGTAGAACAGGGGGAGATCACACAAACTCCACTCACTCTGTAGAACATGGGGAGATCACACAAACTCCACTCACTCTGTAGAACAGGGGGAGATCATACAAACTCCACTGACTCTGTAGAACAGGGGGAGATCACACAAACTCCACTCACTCTGTAGAACATGGGGAGATCACACAAACTCCACTCACTCACTCTGTAGAACAGGGGGAGATCACACAAACTCCACTCACTCTGTAGAACAGGGGAAGATCATACAAACTCCACTCACTCACTCTGTAGAACAGGGGGAGATCACACAAACTCCACTCACTCACTCTGTAGAACAGGGGGAGATCACACAAACTCCACTCACTCAATCTCACTCTGTAGAACAGGGGGGGATCATACAAACTCCACTCACTCAATCTCACTCTGTAGAACCTGGGGAGATCACACAAACTCCACTCACTCACTCTACAGAACAGGGGGAGATCACACAAACTCCACTCACTCACTCTACAGAACAGGGGGAGATCACACAAACTCCACTCACTCACTTTACAGAACAGGGGGAGATCATACAAACTCCACTCACTCAATCTGTAGAACAGGGGACATCATACAAACTCCACTCACTCACTCTGCAGAACAGGGGAAGATCACACCAACTCCACTCACTCACTCTGTAGAACAGGGGGAGATCACACAAACTCCACTCACTCTGTAGAACATGGGGAGATCACACAAACTCCACTCACTCACTCTGTAGAACATGGGGAGATCACACAAACTCCACTCACTCTGTAGAACATGGGGAGATCACACAAACTCCACTCACTCTGTAGAACAGGGGGAGATCACACAAACTCCACTCACTCTGTAGAACAGGGGGAGATCACACAAACTCCACTCACTCACTCTGTAGAACAGGGGGAGATCACACAAACTCCACTCACTCTGTAGAACAGGGGGAGATCACACAAACTCCACTCACTCACTGTGTAGAACAGGGGGAGATCACACAAACTCCACTCACTCACTGTGTAGAACAGGGGGAGATCACACAAACTCCACTCACTCACTCTGTAGAACAGGGGGAGATCACACAAACTCCACTCACTCACTCTGTAGAACAGGGGGAGATCACACAAACTCCACTCACTCACTCTGTAGAACAGGGGGAGATCACACAAACTCCACTCACTCACTCTGTAGAACAGGGGGAGATCACACAAACTCCACTCACTCACTCTGTAGAACAGGGGGGGATCATACAAACTCCACTCACTCAATCTCACTCTGTAGAACCTGGGGAGATCACACAAACTCCACTCACTCACTCTGTAGAACCTGGGGAGATCACACAAACTCCACTCACTCACTCTGTAGAACAGGGGGAGATCACACAAACTCCACTCTCTCGCTCGAGCCCTGTGCAATCCGCACGTCTGCCGTGTCATCTCGAAGAAGAAGACGAGTGGGATGTAAGTAACAAAAGCAGCAAAAAGCGGAACTAAAACTAACAGCAGCTCACATGAGGAAGCGTGGTGTGTGGTGTGTGTCGCGTTAGCGGGCAGGTCCACGCCCGACCGCCTTTGTCTCTCTCGTAGTCAGGCTCACACACAGCACCACGTGTTCATTTGAGGCTGAGTCGACCTAGGGGCGATACAAATAATCTCCCGTGTAGCCTCTAACAGGCTGTTCAAGTTCAAGTTCATTTATTAGGTGTAGCCCTGTGAGCCATTCGGCTCTTGAATCGGGTGCAACCGCAACAAACAAAAAACAAAAACATGAACAAGAAACCATCTTAAAGTGACTAAGTGCAAACAGAAAATCCAGGAAAAGACGGCAAAATATTGCAGAAAAAGCACCGTACACCAACGCTGTGTGCAAAAATCCCAGTGGGATGCAAGTCAAACAACAACCACAAGACAACATAGATTAAGGCCATCAGTCTCTGTACTACAACAAACAAACATGGCTAAACCAATACACTTTTCGAAATCACCAAAATAAAGCCATGAAAGCAATGAAAAAGCAAGTAGTAGCGCCTATGAAGGCTACCGGCACTGTGGCACACGAGGGGGTGGGTGGCCAGCACCACGCCCGGCCGCCTTTGTCTCCCCAGTGGCGATGTTTACACACCGCACCAGGCTACTTATTTGACGCTGAGTCGACCTAGGGGAGGACCGGAACCTAGCTCAGATCATCGTCACTAATGTTGGTTGGCTGTGAGCGGGAATCGAACTCGGGCCGCCGAGTTCGTAGTGCAGCGCTAACCACTACACCCACCGCTCCCCACAAAGACAAAGATCCCCCGTATAGCCTTCCCAGATTGTAGGGGCAAGTGCTGTTAGCGAGCACCACAAAGACAAAAGTCACCCTATAGCCTTAACAGACTGTAGGGGCAAGTGCTGTTAGCGAGCACCACAAAGACAAAAGTCACCCGTATAGCCTTAACAGACTGTAGGGGCAAGTGCTGTTAGCGAGCAACACAAAGACAAATGTCACCCGTATAGCCTTAACAGACTGTAGGGGCAAGTGCTGTTAGCGAGCACCACAAAGACAAAAGTCACCCTATAGCCTTAACAGACTGTAGGGGCAAGTGCTGTTAGCGAGCACCACAAAGACAAAGATCACCTGTAGAGCCTTAACAGACTGTAGGGGCAAGTGCTGTTAGCGAGCACCACAAAGACAAAGATCCCCGTATAGCCTTAACAGACTGTAGGGGCAAGTGCTGTTAGCGAGCACCACAAAGACAAAGATCCCCCGTGTAGCCTTAACAGACCGTAGGGGCAAGTGCTGTTAGCGAGCACCACACACACGCACGGTGGAAAGTATCGAGTCGTCGCGTTCGCAAGGAGTCTCCTACCCGCTTGGCGCCGTGATGAAGTCTCCGTCATCTTCGTCTCCGCCGCCAAACATCGTCCAACAACACCAACAACAACAACGTCAAAGAAGAAGGCTGTTTGTTGTAAATCCTTAATAATCGTTGTAAAGCCTTCGTGATGATTGCCAAGGGATTTAAACAATTGCTGGGCGGTGGAAAGGAGGGGGGTGGGTTAGGTAGGGGGCTTAATAAAACACTGCCAATTGTAATTAAATCGCTTCTAAGCGTTCGAAAATGTTCCCGTGGGAGAAAGATCGACAGCCCGAGACAAACAGCCCCAGTTACAATGACAATCCCGGAATCAGCTGAGCAGTCAGCTGATGCCGCAAAGCGTAGGATGCTTTACGGCCAACACGACAACGTCGTGAAACGCCTCGACTCAGCATGGCCGCCGCCGCTGCCATCGAGGCCACGTGGTGGTGGTGGTGGTCGTCGATGGGGGGAATTGAATTCCATGCCGCGGTCGAGCACCGCGCGATATTCTCACCTGGATCAATGAACTATTCCGCGATTACACTCACACACACACAACCACTAACTCAACCACTCACTCACTCAACCACTAACTCAACCACTCACTCACTCAACCACTCACTCACTCAACCACTCACTCACTCAACCACTCACTCACTCAACCACTCACTAACTCAACCACTCACTCAACCACTCACACAACCACTCACTCAACTGCTCACACAATCAACCACTCATTCAACCACTAACACACTCACTCACACACTCACTCAACCACTCACACTCAACCACTCAATCAACCACTCACTCAACTGCTCACACAATCAACCACTCATTCAACCACTAACACACTCACTCACACACTCAACACAACCACTCACAATCAACCACTCACACACTCAACCACTCAATCAACCACTCACTCACACACTCACTCAACCACTCACACTCACTCAACCACTCACACACTCAACCACTCACAACCACTCACTCACTCAACCACTCACACACTCAACCACTCACACACTCAACCACTCACTCACACACTCAACCACTCACTCAACCACTCACTCAATCAACCACTCAACTCACTCAACCACTCACTCAATCAACCACTCACCCAGGTAGCCCCCCGTGCAAATAGGCAAAGTTTCACGAGTCACAATCGTTTTATTATTTCATCTCCTGGTTCAACAAAGGACAAGGTTTATTTTGAGCTTTCGTGACTGCAGGAATTACTCTTTTGATTATTTTGGTAAAGGCACGTATAAAGAGAAAATAATAAATTAAATACTAGCATACGACGTTTCGATTGCAACACAAGCAATCATCATCGTGCCACTCATTGACATGCTAATTTCTCTAACCCCTCCCTCTCTCTCCGCCCCCTCTCTCTATTTAAGGCAGAGATCACAAACGGGTTTTGATTCCTTACCCGTACCCGGCCGCACCAGGGTCCCTACCCGTACCCTACCCGAAATGAGTGACAAACGGTGACTCACCAGTGACTCACGGCCTACCCGTACCCGGCCGCACCAGGGTCGCAAACGGGTACCCGTACCCGGCTGGGTACGGGTAGCCGGGTATCGAATATGGGGTACCCGGTTGCGACCTCTGATTTAAGGCCTCGACACAGAGGCGTGGTTTCTCTGTGTGCCTATGTATGTATGTCTGTGATATGTCTCTACTTATATGTCTGTCTATATGTCTCTGGTTCTGTGTTTTATCTCGCTCTCAAATGTAGTATTCTCAGGAAGAACGTAATCAACCAGGTAGGGTGTTGACCGTTATGTTATCCGACTCTCTGTTTGTATCACATTACATTTCTAAGTATACTAGATTTGTGTTTCTATTTCATTTATACCCGATGATGATTGCTCGTGCTGCAATCGAAACGTCGTATGCTAGTATTTAATTTGTTTTCTCTTTATACGCGACTTTACCGAAAGAACCAAACGAGTAATGGACAAGGTGACACTGAGCGGGCAGTACCAACCTCTGCATGATAATCACTCAGCTGGGATTACACAGAGCAATCATCCCTACTGGCGGCAGACTGATGCCCGCTCGCAGGACAAGTGCCGAAGTCACCTTGGCTGCGCGTGGACAGCTGCCACCGGGGGCATCCTTTGAAAATGTTTGAGACGAGATGCAAGTCGGTCGCGCAGTGCGTGCAAAGGGCTCCGAGACGAACCCCTCCCCCCCACCCCGCCCGGAGTAAAAAGGCACCATATCAAAAACATTATCATCGTTACAACATTTGTCGTATCCCCTCCTAGTTTTCGGCTCACCGCTAATCTTCGATGTCAGCGGTGCGTCGTCATCGTCTTAGTCATCATCAGCGTCGTCATCATCAGCGTCGTCATCATCAGCGTCGTCATCATCAGCGTCGTCATCATCACCGTCATCATCATCAGCGTCGTCATCATCAGCGTCGTCATCATCAGCGTCGTCATCAACAGCGTCATCATCATCAGCGTCATCATCAGCAACGTCATCATCAGCAGCGTCATCATCGTCATCATCATCGTCGTCGTCGTCGTCGTCATCATCGTCGTCATCATCGTCATCATCATCAGCAGCGTCATCATCAGCGTCATCATCGTCGTCGTCATCATCGTCGTCATCATCGTCGTCGTCGTCGTCGTCATCGTCGTCATCGTCGTCATCATCATCCACGACCATCACCAGTGTCACCGTCATCGTCAGTCTTTCTTGAGGAATCCCTTGTAGAGCTTGCGGAGTTTCTCGACATCGCGGGCGGGCGGCTGCCTCCAGGCGTACCACGGGTACCACGGCTCTCGCGGCTCGCCGGGAGATCCACCAGCGCAGTGAGGCGGCGGGGGGGTGAGCGACACGGCGCCGTGCGCGTTCGTGAAGTCCTCCGGGGTCGCCGGCTCGGCGAGCAGCGGCAGCTCCATCAGCAGCAGCCCTGCGAGCGCACAGCGCAGTCAAACCAACAATACAAAAACGCTGAACATTTAGGGGGGGCACGGGGCTTTTGTGTGTGTTGAACCGCACCAACGTACATAGCCAAACCTGCTAATTGGATTTTCAGGTAGGGAGGGGGGCAACCCCTCCAGCGATGAAAAATGATAGAGGAGTTGTTAGTAAGGAAGGGCTTGTCCCTTGCTTTTGATTCGACGCGTATGCGGCGATGGCGCAGCCGTCGATCGAGGGTCGAATTCGAACCGCGTCGTGTGATTGGCATCGTGCTCGCTGAAGTTGTTGATGCCTTCTGGGAAGTCGTGTGCTGTGTACGCAACTGCGCACAATTCTGTGAGTCACTTATAACTGCTTTGCCGTTACTTATTGCCAATTATAGACTTAGACTATTGTCCTATCATCTCATAGAGTCCCTGGCCACGTAATAATATGCTACACAGTGGCAGTGGGGGTCGCAAAATGCCGAATTATTACTAATAAACCCCAATGGTCTGAATGAAATTAGGGATTTCGATCGGATCATTGGGGGGGCATGTGCCACCGGAGGGTACAGGACATGCACACACACACTCACTCGCTCTGGTCTGCCACTCAACTTTCTCCAGTTCAGCAAGAAAATAATACAATTATGTACCGTAATCTTGGGCTTTCTTAATCGCCGCCAGCAGATTCTTATGCTGCCTTTGGCAGAGGCCTGTGAATAAAATTGACATGAAACAGAAGTGTCTTAATAGTTAATAACGCGGTACGTTTGGTACCGACGAACATTCTATTAATTGTTCATAATCAACGTTTTTGGGTTTAGATCGCGTTATTTATAAATGTGTCGTAACCCTCCACCACCCGACACGGCCAATCAGTAAAAAAGTGTCACGTTGACAAAAGACAATTAGTTCACTGCTTTAGCCCACCGGTGTGTTGAAGCGTGAAACCACAACAATTTACAATTTGAGTAGTACGACGTTTCGCTGGTATCATCGGGCAATTCGCCATTCTGGAGAATTGCCCGATGATGCTGGATGTAATTGTAATAACAGCCATAGAGGGTTCACGTGGGGATTGGCTTGCCGGTCCTGCTTGTAGCCAATAAGGGTTGAGATAGGGACCATGGCCCACGCGTCATCACGACAGGTCATCAGGAGTGATTGGCCTAGCCATTCGGGGCCCCAGCCAATGGGGAGCCGGATGAGGGGCGTGGTCCCGGGATTGACAGGGAACCATCGAGAATGGTCGAAGCTGTCCATGTACGATTGGCTGGGGGGACCACGTGACGAAGGGATTAAGAGCGAGTGAGAGAGAACGATCGGGAGCAGACTGAAACTGACAAGAGCAGGGTCACGCGCGGACGGGGGCTCGGGGTGCCACGTGCGCGGTGGGGACTTGGTGCGAAGTCTGTCCTCTCTCCGTTGTTTGCCAGCAACGGAGAGTGAGTGAGCAAAGTGTATTGTGGAGTGGAAATAAAAGGACTGATTCCGAAGCCGTCTCCCGAAGGATTATTACACAATTACCAGCGAAACGTCGTACTACTCAAATTGTAAATTGTTGTGGTTTCACGCTTCAACACACCGGTGGGCTAAAGCAGTGAACTAATTGTCTTTTGTCAACGTGACACTTTTTTACTGATTGGCCGTGTCGGGTGGTGGAGGGTTACGACACATTTATAAATAACGCGATCTAAACCCAAAAACGTTGATTATGAATAATATTGGTCGCGAAAGCCTGCTACGTGTTAAACATTATATTAATTGTGATCAATTCACTCACCGGTTAGCGACGGGTCAAACACAATGCCTTGGTGCGGGCAAATAAACTGCTGCAGAAGACGGATGTTCTGCAAGGAAACCACAAGTGTGTTAATCAAGTGGTTCTTCTTCACCTGGGGTGCACGTCACCTCTTGGGTGTGCGAGATGCCCTTTCTTGGGGGGTAGCGACACGGACAGATTTTTTTAGAAGGCAAATCATCGAAAACACAAGTTAAGCACGGGCATGTAAGTACAACTTACTTTTCGATTTAAAGCTTTCGTGACTGCAGGGATTAATCTTCTTGGTTCTTTAGGTAAAGTCACGTAGAAGGGAAGTAATAAAATAATAAAAATAAAACATAGTAAAATAATAATATAATATATTAAAATAATATTATATAAGAAAATAATAATATAATTATATAATATTGTTATATTTCGATTTAAAGCTTTCGTGACTGCAGGGATTCATCTTCTTGGTTCTTTCGGTAAAGTCACGTAGAAGGGAAATAATAAAAATAAAATAAAAATAATAAAATAATAATATAATAAATTAAAATAATCAAATAATATTGTTGTCGGCGTTGTTGCAGTGGTGGTCGTTGTTTGTTTAACGTTCGTGTGATGGTTATTCCATGTGTAGAGGGAAGTTAGAAAGATAAAGGTGCAGCCCTGCAAATTATTTCTCGGCTCAATGTTTGCCGGAAGGTGCCTCTGCTCTCAGGAGCTCTAGAGCCATTTTCCCCGCTCTTCCATGCTGACCAGACATCTTGGAAGAGATATATATTTTTGGTTCTTTCGGTAAAGTCATGTAGATAGACAATAAAATAATACAATTAAAGAAAACATTTTCTTGGTTCTTTCGGTAAAGTCACGTAGAAGGGAAATAATAAAATAAAACATAATAAAATACAATTCTCACGACGTTTCGGCCACAACGCAAGCAGCCGTCCCTCAGGTGAAGACCATGTTTTATTTTTATTATTTTATTACTTCCCTTCTACGTGACTTTACCGAAAGAACCAAGAAGATACAACTTACTTTGTTTCATCAAACATATGTGTCTTTATAAACGTAGTAATTTAGTTTTACGATTGTGAATCAAAGGCGTGCAAAGGCTGCAGTAAAGGTTAAGCACCATTGTGTTCAGTGAAAAACAGCAATGTCAATGTGTGTGTGTATATATATAGTGTCTAAATCTAATTTAGAGGCTGCTGGCATAGTATAATTAGCCTGAGCGCAGACGAGAGATTCATTTAACTTGTCGTCCGTAGCAGCTGAGGAGGCATCACTTCAGCGACTCCAATTTGTTCGTGCGGCCAAAAACCAGCAAATCACGAATGTGTTTTGTTAAATAGCCGCGTGAATAAATCTACACACGGCTAAAAGTGTCGGATCCATCCCAAGGGGGTTCCGGTTATCTGCTCTGGCCCGCGCGCTTAAATGGTCAGCACGCTTGACTTATAATCCAGAGGCCGCAGGGTTCAATTCCATCTCCTGGCACGGCAGCGCAAACGACGGTGGAAGTTTCTGAAATCCTCCTCCTCCTCGCCACCGCTGCCTGTTGTCCGTCTACCCGGCGGTGTCAATGGGAACGCCAGCAGCTGGTCGAGTGTGATGGGGTCAAGTGTGGGCAATTAAAAACCTCTTCGAAAACCTCTCAACCACCCCAACAACAACTACCACAACAACGGTCCCGAGGGGGCATTCACGCTGAGGTGTAAGATGGAAAGTTGGCAGAGGCTCGCGAAGTGGAATGTTTCAAATTAAAGCTTTCGTGACTGCAGGGATTCATCTTCTTGGTTCTTTCGGTAAAGTCACGTAGAATGGAAATAATAAAAATTACAAATAATTAAATATTATGTAAAATAAAACATAATAAAATAATAAGTTTTATTTTTATTATTTTATTATTTCCATTCTACGTGACTTTACAGAAAGAACCAAGAAGATGAAGTGGAATGTTTTTGGTCAGCTTGTTGTTTTGTTATTACAGTCGATCATGGATTAGCCGGAGGCTTCAGGGGGCAGGGGGTGCCAGATATTCTTAAACGCCGGATAATCATTACATCATCATTATTTCAAATAGCTTATTTTTGCACATTGTTGAATAACATTGTGTTTTTAGGTGTTGTGTATGTTTTTTGTTGCGTTTTAAATTTGTTTACTATGTGAAATTGGCATAAACATACAAAGACAAACAGAAATATCCTACTGTAAAAAGTTAATGTATTTAACGTACCGTACTTACCACTCCAATCTCGAAGACTCTGCATGGGGTGGTGTACATATTGCTACGCTCTTGTTTCAACACAACATGTGTTTGATAATCGTATTTAATATTTGACACTGAAATCAAGTATAGCTAGCTACTACATAGTGTATAGTACTGGTAGGAACCTCCTGGTTACACCAGCCCACAGGGGATTATTGTGTCTGTCCGTCGTGCAGGGAGGGGCTGGGTTTGGAGGAAGGGGCTGGGTGGGGAGGGGAGGGTGGGGAGGGGCTGGGTGGGGAGGGTGGGGCTGGGTGGGGAGGGGCTGGTCACCCCGTGGTGCCCTTATAAAACTCAACGTTTAACCTACTCACGCCGGCTTGTGCCCGCCCTCACAGTCGGGCATATTTGCGGAATACACCACGCCGCCGTTGACCCTGGCCATTGACCGAGCAACCCAACGTTCCTACCAGCTCCCTCCGCAGGAATGTGTTGTATATATTTGACACTGAAATCAAGCGACTTTTTTCATCATGCACACGGTGCCGATCGCTGCACTGGTTACAGCCTTTGGAGCGGCTTTGCCGGTTTCGCCGGATCGGCCCGGGACCGCCAGATGTTGGATGCAGCCTGTTAATTACAATCGACGATCAACCGTATAATTGTGATTGATGTCTGCTCAACACCTCCAACCAGCCCCTTACCTTGAAGTCCATTATGATCTTTGGGTCTCGGCAAGCTGGGCACGGGTTTGAACAGACGTTACTTCCTCTCTGTAACACGGGAACAACACGCGCGCGCAAATCTGACTGCTTATCCGTACATCCAAATGAAGTTTCGATTTAAAGCTTTCGTGACTGCAGGGATTAATCTTCTTGGTTCTTTCGGTAAAGTCATCACGTAGAAGGGAAATAATAAAATAATAAAAATAAGGCTCCCGTAAACCACGTGACCTCCGTGTGACCAACGTCACTCTGAATCCCTCCCCTGTTGCTGCCGATGACGACGGTAATGATTCCGATGTAATGCTGATACCGCTGCTGACAATGATTATGCTGCAACTATTTATGCTTCTGCTGATGATGATGCCTAGGCTGCGGATGCTTCTGATGCTGATAATAATTACGCAACGTATGTTGCCGATGGTGATGATTATGCCACACTGCCGATGGTGATGATATGCATGTGTTTAGTCCCACGATGCTGGTTTTGCTGCTACTGCTAATGAAGTAACTGATGCTCCTGCTGTTGTGGAGTTACTCATGCAGCCAGCTATGGCTGCAGGGTTTTGGTGGTACATGTTGTTTATGTCGTTTATTGTGAAAATTCGGTCACAGTTCCTATGATCACTGCTGTTACATTGCTTTTATGGCTTTATTTTGGTGATTTCGAAAAGTTTTTTTATTTGGCCATGTTTGTTTGTTGGAGTACGGAGTTAGAATGATGGCTTTAATCTAAGTTGTCTTGTGGTTGTTGTTGTTTGACTTGCATCCCACTGGGATTTTTGCATACAGCGTTGGTGTGTACGGTGATTTTTTTTCTGCAATATTTTGCTGTCTTTTCTTGGATTTTCTGTTTGCACTTAGTCACATAGTCACTTTAAGATGTTTTCTTGTTCATGTTTTTGTTTATTGTTTGTTGCGGTTGCACCCGATTCAAGAGCCGAATGGCTCACAGGGCTACACCAAATAAATGAAACTGAAAAATGAAACTGATGACAATGACAAGGTGTGTTTCAATGTTCTTCATTGCAAGGCCCGTGGGCCACTAAAGACCCCTGACAATACACAAATCTGATAACACCCCCTCTGCCCCCCCGTTATCTTGCTGCTGTCAAACCCCCAATGGTTTCAAATGTGTGGTAGCCAGAGGTCGCAAACGGGTTTTGATTCCTTACCCGTACCCGGCCGCACCAGGGTCGCAAATGGGTACCCGTATGCTACCCGTACCCGTACCCTACCCGAAATGAGTGACAAACGGTTACTCACCAGTGACTCACGGTCAACCTGTACCCGTACCCGGCCGCACCAGGGTCGCAAATGGGTACCCGTACCCGGCCGGGTACGGGTAGCCGGGTATCGGGTAGGGTACGGGTATCGGGTACCCGGTTGTGACCTCTGGTGGTGGCCCTCACACTACTCAAGACGCCCCCCTCTGAAAATGAGTGAAGAACTCCAGTGCACTTAGTCTTACGATGCAGGTCTTGCGTGTTTTCTGGGGAGGGATTCCACCTTTGTGGTTCCGTCTGTAATCCTTCCAGATGGGAATCTCCCCATAGCGCTCGATATATTCTGCGGAAGAAAGAAAACAACGGTTCGCCATCGGACAGACTGGGCCCTGCCACAGCCACGTGGAACTTCCATCACCGGCTCTGGGTCCAGGTAGCTCGGTGGTCTCTGCCGAGATCCTGGGTTCAGGCCACGGTAGGTTTCATCTTTTGCCGACAAAAAGGGCGCTGGGTTTTTTCTGTTGTCACCAAGTTCTGACCGACCCTTCGATCGATTTGGGAAAAGCGACAAAGCAACATCGCCCCCCTACTGGCAGAGCAATGCTCGCTTGCCGGCCGGTGCTGCGTTCACTTTACGCCGCACAAGGACAGCTGCTACTGTGGGGGGGAAGGTGGAGGGTCTTGGGGTAGAGGGTCTTTGGGTGGGGGGGTCAATCACCTTCGCTGTCCAGATACTCCCAGGGGTTCTGCCGCAGGTGGGCCAGGGGGTCAGGGGCCGCCGGGGTCAACGCCTCCGTCGCGGCCGTACAGCGAGGCCTCCACAGCGGAGGGGCGGGCGGCCAGACGGGCCTCGGAGCCGCGACCCTCCGCAACACCTTGGGGGGGGGGGAGAGGGGAAGGGTTTCCCCGCACCTCAGATTAGCACGGTCGGCTACGTACGGTGCAAATGAAGTTACACATGCTGTACATACACACTGCGCATAGACTCAACACTGCCAACAGACTCAACACTGCCAACAGACTCAACACTGCACACAGACTCAACACTACCCATAGACTCAACACTGCCCATAGACTCAACACTGCCCATAGACTCAACTTCGCCCATAGACTCAACACCGCCCATAGACTCAACACTGCCCATAGACTCAACACTGCCCATAGACTCAACACTGCCCATAGACTCAACATTGCCCATAGACTCAACATTGCCCATAGACTCAACAATGCCCATAGACTCAACACTGCCCATGGACTCAACACTGCCCATAGACTCAACACTGCCCATAGACTCAACACTGCCCACAGACTCAACACTGCCCACAGACTCAACACTGCCCGCAGACTCAACACTGCCCACTGACTCAACACTGCCCATAGACTCAACACTGCCCATAGACTCAACATTGCCCATAGACTCAACACTGCCCATAGACTCAACACTGCCCATAGACTCAACACTGCACCATAGACTCAACACTGCCCATAGACTCAACACTGCCCATAGACTCAACACTGCCCATAGACTCAACACTGCACCATAGACTCAACACTGCCCATAGACTCAACACTGCCCATAGACTCAATCACTACCCACAGACTCAACACTACCCATAGACTCAACGCTGCCCATAGACTCAACGCTGCCCATAGACTAAACACTGCCCATAGACTCAACACTGCACACAGACTCAACACTGCCCACAGTCTCAACCCTGCCCATAGGCTCAACACTACCCATAGACTCAACACTGCCCAATAGACTCAACACTGCCCATAGACTCAACACTGCCCATAGACTCAACACTGCCCATAGACTCAACACTGTCCATTGACTCAACACTGCCCAATAGACTCAACACTGCCCATAGACTCAACACTGCCCATAGACTCAACACTGCCCATTGACTCAACACTGCCCGTAGACTCAACACTGCCCATAGGGGCAGACCCAGGTGCCATGGGTCGACCGAGATGACAGGGCCGATGCACCACCAATGCCCCCCAACTGTGCTAACTCGCTGTGCTTTATCCGCCCGGCGCTCCGCTCGTTGTTGTGAGCGCCAAGTCTTCTCCACGTGTATGGGGGTGACACACACCACGACAGCCAATCCGTTTCTTGACGCGCGGGTGTTTTGTTTTTAACGGGTGACGCCATCCATCTATCGGCTCTTACCTGCGCTCCGTCGCCTCCTCCGGCCGCCGGGAGCCTGGGGACGACGAGGAGAGACGACGCTAACCTCGACCGGCTTCTCAAGGACAGAGCAATTCCCGCCATTGCTAAGGGTTGGCGTCTTCTTCACCACCCCCCTCCCAATCGATTCGATTCTCCAGAATCGAAAATCAAAATGAACTTCACGCAAGCGATTCCTGCGCGCTGCTTAACATTGCGATGAAAGGAATCGAATTAGTTTCGATTAACAACAGCGCCAGATCGATTCGCCGTGTAGCGTAATGTGGTTTTGTGGAATCGATGCGATTTTGAAATTCGGGGAATCGATTTTTGTTTCCGCCGTCAAACTTCGATTCAGTAAATAACGAGATATTTTTTTTAATTAATGAAATATAATGGGGCTTCACTTAAACTTTAACGTCCGATTGCGATGTCTGTGCATCGTTTTGTGAGGGAAACTGTGTCCACAGAATCACTAATTCACGTTTTGACAAACTCAATTGCGCATTTTAATTTGTTTTTTTTTTTATAAAAAACTTGGGCGCAGCCCCTGCAACTTGCTTCGCTCACCGCACTGCTGGCAGAAGGGTCCCTCAACTCGAGACCCATATACCGTGTCAACCCACGCGGTTTTACCCCCCTATTGTTGTACAGGCATTCATCTTCTTGGTTCTTTCGGTAATCACGTAGAAGGGAAATAATAAATAATCATTATTTATTAAAATAAAACATAATATTTTATTATGTAAATTTTTTATTATTTTATTATTTCCCTTCTACGTGACTTTACCGAAAGAACCAATAAGATGAATCCCTGCAGTCACGAAAGCTTTAAATCGAAAAATTGTACAAGCAAATTGAGTTTTCATGTCCATGCGACCTACAGGCGTTTCAATACGGGCACAAAATGTGTAATTCTTATTTGTTTGTGTTTCTCTCTTTGGGGCCGTTCATAAATGACGTCACGCACCTAGGGGGGGGGGGGTGTCAGACATTTGTGACGATGTGTGACGTTAATGCACAAGGCCAGTGCACAAGATAAGTGCCCAATTCACAATTTTATTAACAGCTTTCAATGCACGCGATTGTTCATCCGTATACAGTATTGAAAACACGAGAAGCCGACAGCATTTGGTAAGAATACAAAGCACCGTTTTAACAAAAGCCCCGCTTACATTTGACAGTTATAGGTTTTAAATAAATAACTCATAACCATATCCGACCTTTTTCCTCCCACAAAGAGACAGCGCGTTTTTATTACATTTTAAAGCAATTTTCATCCTTTAAAACAAAAGTCGAAAACAAAAGTCTAGTTGTATCCCCCTTCACACATGGGTCTGTGGGTCTCTGTACAGGTCTATGGGTCTCTGTGTGAGCCAATGGGTCTCTCTGTAAGTAAATGGTCTCTGTGTGAGACTATGGGTCTCTGTGTGAGTATATGGGTCTCTGTATGAGTCTATGGGTCTCTGTATGAGCCAAGGGGTCTCTATGTGAGTCTATGGGTCTCTGTGTGAGACTATGGGTCTCTGTATGAGCCAAGGGATCTCTCTGTAAGTATATGGTCTTTGTGTGAGACTATGGGTCTCTGTGTGAGACTATGGGTCTCTGTAAGTAAATGGTCTCTGTGTGAGTCTATGGGTCTCTGTATGAGCCAAGGGGTCTCTATGTGAGTCTATGGGTCTCTGTGTGAGACTATGGGTCTCTATGTAGGTATATGGTCTCTGTGTGAGCCAATGGGTCTCTCTGTAAGTCATTGGTGACCATCATTTCTCTGCACTTGAGAACCCAGGTCAATCACAGGCAGTGGTGGCTCAGCATCTCTGACATCTAAGACAACACATTTTAAAGTCCTGTATGTATGGACTTCGTTTGCACCATACGTAGTCATCTATGCTAATCGGAGGTGCGGGGAAGGACAACAAACTAAACACAAAAGGCAGTTGTAAAGAAATGAGTTTTAAATCTAAATAATTTGAAAGTGCATCGTAGATCCCTGTGGCTTCCCGATATCGGAAGGGAAGAGCGTTCCAGACGGCCGCAGAGTCAGTGACCAACGGCTTTTGTTCGATGGCCATCGGCCACAAGCCGTAAGCTGCGAGGATGCCCAGAGTTGGCGTGATGATGGTTTGTGCCCCTTGACGAAATCGGCGACGTACTGTGGTTCATTTGTGGCGAGCGCTTTGGGGCCGTCCATAAATGACGTCACGCGATTTTGGACGATTTTTGACCCCCCCCCCCCCTCGTCAGACGGCGTCACAGAAAGTCAGACCCCCCCCCCCCTCGAATATGACGTCACAAAGCTCTGCCAACCCTCCCCCCCAAAAAAAAATAATTAAACATGCTTCAAATCTCGATTTAAAGCTTTCGTGACTGCAGGGATTCATCTTCTTGGTTCTTTCGGTAAAGTCACGTAGAAGGAAAATAATAAACATAAAACATTATAAAATAAGTCTCACGACGTTTCGGCCACAACGCAAGCAGCCGTCTTCAGGTGGAGAACAGACTCTGCCTTCTCGACAGACCTGTTCTCCACCTGAACACGGCTGCTTGCGTTGTGGCCGAAACGTCGTGAGAATTATTTTATTATGTTTTATTTTTATTATTTTATTTTTTTACTTCTACGTGACTTTACCGAAAAACCAAGAAGATGCTTCAAATCGCTTTCAACTATTGTACTGGTAGGAACCCCCTGGTTACACCAGCCCACAAGGGATTATTGTGTCCGTCCGTCGTGCAGGGAGGGGCTGGGTGGGGCTGGGTGGGGAGGGAGGGGCTGGGTGGGTGGGGAGGGGCTGGGTGGGGAGGGTGGAGCTGAGTGGAGGGTGGGAGGGGTGGGGCTGGGTGGGGGGGCTGGTCACCCCGTGGTGCCCTTATAAAACTCAACGTTTAACCTACTCACGCTGGCTTGTGCCCGCCCTCAGAGTCGGCCATATTTGCGGAATACACCACGCCGCCGTTGACCCTGCAGGCCATTGACCGAGCAACCCAACGTTCCTACCAGCTCTCTCCGCAGGAATGTGATCATTGTAGTGCGTATTTAATGTGGCGCTGCACTTTGATGTTGTAGGGTTGACGGCTATGGGTTGACAGGAATGCCATTTCATTTCGCAAGAAAACTCTGCACCGGTTTCAACCTTCTGGGACTCATCAGCAAAGTGAGGCTCGTTGGAAAACTGCTGCCCGATGTTACTGGCAAGACCGCTCCACGTCAACTCTTTAGAGGAATTCGGTGAAATGCAACAAGGGGGGAAAAAAGGAGGGCTTTAGTTTTGACGCCACGTTTATTTCCGTGACTTTTGGAAACTGGCGAATTATTTTTACTTGTCCCTCCCTAAGTGGCGATGACGTCACCACGACGCTTGTGCCAGGCCATGTGCACCTCGAGGCCACGTGAAGTGTCGAACGCCCGCTGGCAGGTCACGGGGCAGACCCAGCAGGTGCCACGGGTCGACCGCAGTATACAAACCCGCATACGCACACACACACAACAACAAAAACCCGTGCTCCAATCTAAAAATCCCCTCCAGAAAAGTTTTTTTAAATGTACAGTTTTTTTTTAAGAAAGCCACACACATCAAAATTCACACATTTAGGCTGTCAAAAGCGACATTGTGCAAGAAAATGTTTCGATTACTTCCCCCCCCCACCTTCTTTGAACCATCGCAAAGGAACTCAAAGACACGCACACACAGACAAAGATCCCCCGTGTAGCCGGCGCACACTGTTGGGGCAAGTGCTGTTAGCGAGTGGCACCTATGAAAGCCGGCACGTCACACGAAGGGGTGGGTGGCCAGCACCACGCCCGACCGCCTTTGTCTCCCCAGTGGCGATGTTTACACACCACACCAGGTACTCATTTGAGGCTGAGTCGACCTAGGGGAGAAGGCCCAGGACCGGTTCAGATAATCGTCACTGGTGTTGGCTGTGAGCGGGAATCGAACTCGTGTCGCCGGGTTCGTAGTGCAGCGCGCTAACCGCTAACTCAAAGACACGCACGCAGACACACAGACACACAGACACGCGTAACAGGCACGTGTGTGCCAAAGCGATTTAAATTATTTTTAAAAACACGTCACTTTGTTTTTCCACGAATTCATCTTTTCGAAGTCACATCGAGCAATTTTAACAGTGTTATACCTGTCAGATATTTTAGTCATTAATGTGTTTTTGGAGAGCATGTACGTATGTTGAACTTCTTTCGCACCGCACGTAGCCAACCATACTAATCGGAGGTGCAATGTTGAGTCTATGGGCAGTGTTGAGTCTATGGGCAGTGTTGAGTCTATGGGTAGCGTTGAATCTATGGGCAGTGTTGAGTCTATGGGTCGTGTTGAGTCTATGGGCAGTGTTGAGTTTATGGGTAGTGTTGAGTCTATGGGTAGTGTTAGTCTATGGGCAGTGTTGAGTCTATGGGTAGTGTTGAGTCTATGGGCAGTGTTGAGTCTATGGGTCGTGTTGAGTCTATGGGTAGTGTTGAGTCTATGGGCAGTGTTGAGTCTATGGGTATTGTTTAGTCTATGGGCAGTGTTGAGTCTATGGGTAGTGTTGAGTCTATGGGCAGTGTTGAGTTTATGGGTCGTGTTGAGTCTATGGGTAGTGTTGAGTCTATGGGCAGTGTTGAGTCTATGGGCAGTGTTGAGTCTATGGGTAGTGTTAGTCTATGGGTAGTGTTAGTCTATGGGCAGTGTTGAGTCTATGGGCAGTGTTGAGTCTATGGGTATTGTTGAGTCTATGGGTAGTGTTGAGTCTATGGGTAGTGTTAGTCTATGGGCAGTGTTGAGTCTATGGGCAGTGTTGAGTCTATGGGTATTGTTGAGTCTATGGGTAGTGTTAGTCTATGGGTAGTGTTGAGTCTATGGGCAGTGTTGAGTCTATGGGTATTGTTGAGTCTATGGGCAGCATGTACGCGTGTTGAACTTCTTTCACACCCTACGCAGCCAACCGTAACAGCCAAGCCCTCAAGCTGGGCTTGGCTGTTATGATGCCTCTTTAAGACTACAGCCTTCGAACTGGGCTTGGCTGTTGTGATGCCTCTTTAAGACTACAACCTTCGAGCTTGGCTTGGCTGTTATGATGCCTCTTTAAGACTACAACCTTCGAACTGGGCTTGGCTGTTGTGATGCCTCTTTAAGACTACAGCCCTCAGGCTGGGCTTGGCTGTTGTGACGCCTCTTTAAGACGACAGCCCTCAGGCTGGGCTTGGCTGTTACGATGCCTCTTTAAGACTACAACCCTCAGGCTGGGCTTGGCTGTTGTGACGCCTCTTTAAGACGACAGCCCTCAGGCTGGGCTTGGCTGTTACGATGCCTCTTTAAGACTACAACCTTCGAACTGGGCTTGACAGTTGCGATGCCTCTTTAAGACTACAACCTTCGAGCCGGACTTGGCAAGATCCGGGGGTGACAACCGATGACGCGATTCTTGACGCATTCGGCCCCGGGTGACCCGCGGCCGAATCGGTTGCTCCGGTTCAGGTCGGGCGGGACGTTGATTCCATTCCAAATCCTCCTCCTCCTCCTCGGAGCCTCCGACAAAACACCGGGCACGGCCCGCCCGCCCGCCTTGCCCTCCCTAGGAGAACGACTCTCGCGCTAAGAGAGATGCGAACGCGACGTGGATGAGCGTGAGGCCCCACGGACTCGCCGTCGTCGTGGTGACCCCCGCCGAGCTGAACGATCCTCCCAGCTTCATCCCTGGAGGAGGTGGGGGGTGGGGGGTGGGGAGATACAAACGCGGTCGTGAAGACCGAGGGGTCAATCGGAACGTTCGTGGGCTGATGGGGGAGGTTAGTGGTGGGATGAGTCGATTTGTTCACCGCGAAATTCATGAGTTGGTTTCGCCGTCCGCCCGAGTTGAAGAGTCGGTTTGCCCGACAATCACCGTCTCATCCACTACCACCACCACCGCCACCGCACTGTAGGTCACAACACACTCACCTACCCACTCACTCATCTACCCACTCACTCATCTACCCACCCCCCCCCACGCACCCATCCATGCACCAACCAACCCACCCACCCACCCACTTACTGGCCCGCTCATGCGCTGGCCACTACACTACCCCTTCTCACGGCCACACACGCACGCACACACGCACATGCACGCACACACACACGCGCACACACACGCACACACGCACACACACGAACAACAACAACAACCGCCATTCGCCACTAAGTGGCGGTGACGTCACCACGACGCTTGTGCCAGGCCATGTGCACCTTGAGGCCACGTGAAGTGTCGAACGCCCGCTGGCAGGAGGTCATGCGGCAGACCCAGGTGCCACGGGTCGACTGACCGAGATGACCGAGATGACTGGCTGATGCACCACCTGTGCCCCCTACTGTACAAACTTGCTGTGTTTTAGTCGCCCGGCGCTCCGCTCGTTATTGTGAGCGTCGCTCCTCCGCCCTCCATTGTTGTTGGAGGTCGACTGCCTCCAACTGCCCAGTAGCGTCCTTCACGAGCCTCCTCCACTGAGGCCGATCTTGACACCGCTGGTACCAGTCATCGGCAAGTACACTCAGCTCCACGTCCTCCTGTACCACATCACTCCATCTCTTTTCTAGCCCATACCGCGCCCGTTCAGCCCCCTCAATCCGGCCGAACAAAAGCTGTTTCGGCATGTGGTGGCTTGGCATGCGGGCTACATGACCCAGCCAATGCAGCCTTGCCTGCCGGAGGAGCTCACCGATGGGACTTTGTCCACATCTTTCAAGGATTAATGAGCTCCTAACACAATCCAGCCTGGTTAAACCCAGAATGGATCGTAGGCAGGACAGCCTAAATGTTTCTAACCGGCGAAGATGTTCCATTAGGGGGGTCCACGTTTCGCAAGTGTAGAGAAGGGACGGAATGACCGTGGCCGAGAAGACCTGAAGCTTCGTGCGGAGCGACAGACCAGGTAGCTTCGACACAGCGTTACCCAACCGATGAAAGATAATGCCGCTCGACTGATTCGGAGTGAAACCTCTGCTGTTAAACTGGAGCCGGTCATGAGCACACTGCCCAGGTATGGGAAACACTCCACTCTCTCCACAACTGCCCCATCACCAATTGGGAGTTGTGGGGTGGAGTGCCCGATGGTACAAAATACCCAGGCAGGTGCTTAGTTTTGGTGGGGCTGATGGTAAGGCCCCACCTCTTAGTGGCACACTCCAGTTTCAGCAGCAGCGTCTCCAACTCCTCTTCTGAATGAGCAGCAATCACCAGATCATCGGCATACATAACACGGTTTACCAATAGAACTATGTGGTCGAAATAGATGTTAAATAATGTTGGAGCCAGAGGACATCCCTGTTGCACCCCAAGGTGAACAGGGAAAGGCTCCGACTCTTGGCCACGTAGTTTTACCCGGGCCCGTTCACCATCATGAAGGTCCTTAATGATCGTGAGCAGCGGGTCAGGGACTCCGAAAGCACGAAGAACAACCCAGAGCCCAGGCCTAGTGATGGGATCATAGGCCTTGACCAGGTCAATAAAGCAGAGATGTAGGTCTTGTTGGAATTCCCTACACCTCTTCTGTAGCAGACGGACATAAAATATGGCATCTGTGCAGGACCGCCCCTTCCTGAAACCGCATTGGGGCTCCGTAAGCCTCTCCTCAGCGTGCCTGGCAAGGCGATGTTGAATAATCCTTGCCAGGACCTTTCCCGGCACACTGAGGAGTGAGATAGTCTGTGCAGTCCCCCTTCTTAAAGAGAGGGACCACCAGGGCATCCTTCCAGTCCTGCGGAACCTGTCCAGTGGTCCAGACTGTTGTTATGATGTCATGTAGGGCAGTCTGTGCACACACGCACACACACGCACGCACACACGCACGCACACACACACACGCACACACTCACGCACACACACACGCACGCACACGCACATACACGCACACACACGCACGCATACACACGCACATACACGCACACACGCACGCACACGCACATACACGCACGCACACGCACGCACACGCACACACGCACGCACACGCACATACACGCACGCACACGCACGCACACGCACATACACGCACACACACACACGCACACACACGCACGCACACGCACATACACGCACACACACGCACACACGCACACACACACGCACACGCACACACGCACACGCACGCACACACACACACCAGGCGGCTATGCCCGCGCCTACCGGAGCTTGCCCTGTGCGGCACCCGCACTTGCGTGCTGGCGCTCCCCTCGCCCTCGGCGCTGCAGGCTCGCACCTCCACCACGAGCGCCGCTCCACCACCACCACCACCGCCACCACCACCGCCACCACCACCACCACGGCCCCCGACCGGCAAGGGGATCTCCACCCTCGTCTCGTTGGTGAGCAGCTCGCGGGCGCCCGCCTGGCCCAGCGAGCGGTATCGAACCTGGGTGCAGGCGCGGGACACGGGACACGTCACCCCCACCGCTCTACCTCGCCGCCCTGCCTACCCTGCTACGTCCCTGCTGGAAGCTGCAGAAGCTCCCATTCTTCGCTCGATCTCTCTCTCTCTCTTGGTCTGTTCCTCCTCCCTCCTCCTTGTGCTCAGTCACGTTCACGAGGTCGCGGGTTCGATGCCGAACCACCCCCACCCCCCCCCCCCCCCTTGACGCCTGCACATTCGGAGTGTGCGTCGCAGCGCGGCACGTCGAGATTCATCCGCACCGTGCGCTGCCAATGGCGCTGATGGGCGGTGCGGGAATGGCGGGGGGGTGTGGAGGGGGGGGGGGCAAGGTGACCCGGCCCCCACCTTGTGCCCCGGGGGGTGGAGGGGGGGGTGGAGGGGGGGGGGGCGAGGTGACCCGGCCCCCACCTTGTGCCCCGGGGGGTGGAGGGGGGGGGGCAAGGTGACCCGGCCCCACCTTGTGCCCCGGGGGGTGGAGGGGGGGGGGTGGAGGGGGGGGGGCAAGGTGACCCGGCCCCCACCTTGTAGCCGGTGACGGCGGACTCGTTGTCGAGAGGGGCGACGTGCTCCCAGCTGAGGGTCACGTGCACGCCGTCCGTCCGCCACTGGGTGATTCTGGGCGGCTTGCTCGGAGCTGCGGACAAACGACACCGACGGGCGAACCGGGGGGGAGTGGGGGTGGGGGGGGGCTGAGCCGTGACCTCTCACTCGGGTCGCCTTCGCCGCCGTCGGCTGAACGCGGAGGAGAATTCTCGCGTCTGTACGACACGGAGTCGGTTAACTGTGTGGGTGAGTGGGTGGGTGAGTGGGTGGGTGGGTGAGTGTGTGAGTGGGTGGATGAGTGGGAGGGTGGGTGGGTGGATGAGTGGGAGGGTGGGTGGGTGGGTGAGTGGGTGGGTGAGTGGTTACGCGGGTGGGTGAGTGGGTGAGTGGGTGGGTGGGTGAGTGGGAGGGTGAGTGGGAGGGTGGGTGAGTGGGTGGGTGGGTGAGTGGGTGTGTGGATGAGTGGGTGGGTGGGTGGATGAGTGGGTGGGTGGATGGGTGAGTGGGTGGGTGGGTGGGTGAGTGAGTGGGAGGGTGAGTGGGAGGGTGGATGGGTGAGTGGGTGGGTGGGTGGGTGGGTGAGTGGGAGGGTGGGTGGGTGAGTGTGTGGGTGAATGGTTGAGTGGGTGAGTGGGTGGGTGAATGGTTGAGTGGGTGAGTGGGTGGGTGGGTGAGTGGGAGGGTGGGTGAGTGGGAGGGTGGGTGGGTGAGTGGGTGAGTGGGAGGGTGGGTGGGTGGGTGAGTGGGTGGGTGAGTGGGTGGGTGAGTGGGAGGGTGGGTGGGTGAGTGAGTGGGAGGGTGGGTGAGTGGGTGGGTGGGTGAGTGGGTGGGTGGGTGAGTGGGAGGGTGGGTGGGTGAGTTGGTGGGTGAGAGGGTGGGTGAGTGGGTGGAAGGGTGGATGTTTGGGAGGGTGAGTGGGTGGGTGAGTGGTTGGGCGGGTGGGTGGGTGAGTGATTGGGTAGGTGAGTGATTGGGTGGATGAGTGACTGGGAGGGTGGGTGACTAAGTGAAAAGGGGTCGTCTCATGGATAGACTCGTCCTCACCGCAGGAACGTGGAATTCCCACCACTGGCTCTGCAAGCGCCTGTAAACGCTCACGTGACCAGGCATTCACGCCGACGTGAGGTGTAACACAGTGAGTAGCATGGTGTAACCCACGTGGTGTAACACATATAGTCACGTGGTGTAACCCACGTGGTGTAACCCACGTGGTGTAACCCAGTGAGTAGCGTGGTGTAACCCACGTGGTGTAACCCACGTGGTGTAACCCACGTGGTGTAACACAGTGAGTCACGTGGTCTAACCCACGTGGTGTAACACAGTGAGTCGCGGGGGTGTAACCCACGTGCTTTCCTAGTTGTGACCAGGCTCGCCGCGCCGGAAGGCCCCGTCCCAGCGCTGTTGAAGGCCCGGACCGTCACCTCGTACTCCGTGTGCTCGCGAAGGCCCAGCAGGCGGACGTGGGCCTTGGCGCCGCCTGGCGTCCTCAGCAGGGCCGTGGCGCCCTCCGGCGCGTCCACGCTTCGCCGGTACGCCACCTGACGATGGTGGGGCGACAGGAGGTACGGGGTGGGACGAAGGTGACGCGAGATCGTCCAGGAACTTCCACCGTCAATCAGAGGTCGCAAACGGGTTTTGATTCCTTACCCGTACCCGTACCCGGCCGCACCAGGGTCGCAAATGGGTACCCGTACCCGGCCAGGTACGGGTACCCATTCCCTACCCGTACCCGTACCCTACCCTAAATGAGTGACTCACCAGTGACTCACGGCCTACCCGTACCCGGCCGCACCAGGGTCGCAAACGGGTACCCGTACCCGGCCGGGTACGGGTAGCCAGGTATCGGGTAGGGTACGGGTATCGGGTACCCGGTTGCGACCTCTGCCGTCAATATGCAAACTCCGGCCATCGGCTGTTGGCCGCTCGCGGGCCAAACGGCGGTCGCCGCATCGTCGCGGTGACCACCGTTGCTGCTCCTGTGGCCGTCTGGAACGCTTCTTCCTTCCGATTTGAGAAAGCCACTGGGAGCTACGGTGCACTTTTAAATTATCGTCGTTTAGATTGACGAGTGAGGGTGGGTGGACGAGTGAGAGTAGGTGGACACGTGAAGGTAGGTGGTCGAGCATGAGGGTAGGTGGACGAGTGGGGGTGGGTGGATGGACAAGTGGGGGTGGGTGGACGAGTGGGGGTGGGTGGACGAGTGAGGGTAGCTGGACGAGTGAGAGTAGGTGGACACGTGAAGGTGGGTGGTCGAGCGTGAGGGTAGGTGGACGAGCGTGAGGGTAGGTGGACGAGTGTGAGTAGGTGGACGTGCCGATACCTCATAGCCGTGGATGCGCTGTTCGCTGATCAGGGCGGTTGGAAGCGGTTGCCAGGCGACGTCCACCTCCGACGACGACAGGGCCCTCGCGTGCACGCCCACAGGTGCCACGGTGGGCGCTGTCGTGAATAAATACAATCAACAACGCAAATGTTAATCATAATAAAATCAATGAGACCATTTCCACGATCGATCTATGGGGGTTCAAATTTTTTTTTTTTCGCCGGCGTCAAGATGATTCAAACAGAGGAGGCTTTCATCGTATAAGGTTGTTTTTTTGTTCATAATAGAGTAAAACCTTGGATTGCGAGTAACTTGCTCTGCGAGTGTTTTGCAAGACGAGCAAAACATTTAAGTAAATATTAATTTGATAAACGAGCGAGGTCTTGCAATACGAGCAGTACGTGCATACGCTCTGTCTGCCGAGCGTCACGTGATCACAACTGATACACGAGTGCTTTGATATACGAGTGCTTTGATATACGAGTGCTTTGATATACGAGTGCTTTGATATACGAGTGCTTTGATATACGAGTGCTTTGATATACGAGTGCTTTGATATACGAGTGCTTTGATATACGAGTGCTTTGATATACGAGTGCTTTGATATACGAGTGCTTTGATATACGAGTGCTTTGATATACGAGTGCTTTGATATACGAGTGCTTTGATATACGAGTGCTTTGATACACGAGTGCTTTGATATACGAGTGCTTTGATATACGAGTGCTTTGGATTACAAACACGTTTCCGGAACGAATTATGCTCGCAATCCAAGGTTTTACTGTAGAGGTTTTTTTTGGTTTAGATCGCGACCTATTACGGAAGATATTGTGTTCAATGTTTTTGTTGGTGTTGTTTCAGGTAATTTTCTACCTCCGTTAGTTCTCGTCAGGCCCCCCCCCCCCGATCACCCACCGCTAAACTCCTTACCCCTACACTTACCACGTCGCCCCCTACTCATCCCCCCCCCCCCCCCAGACACCACCGCTAAGGGGCCGTCCATAAATGACGTCACGCGATTTTGGAGGATTTTTGACCCCCCCTCCTCCCTTCGTCACACGGCGTCACAAAAAGTCAGCCCCCCCCCCCCCCCACTTCTCATATGACGTCACAAAGCTCTGCCCCCTCACCCCGCCCAAAAAAAATTTAACATGCAACACATCGCTTTAAACTATTGTCATTGTAGTGCGTATTTAATGTGGCGCTGCACTCTGATGTTGTAGGAGAAATATTTATTACAAATTTTGATTTAAAGCTTTCGTGACTGTAGGAATTCATATTCTTGGTTCTTTCGGTAAAGTCACGTAGAAGGGAAATAAGAAAATATAAAACAATATTGTTTTATATTTTTAATAGTAATAAAATAATAAAAAAATATTAAAAATATTGTTTTATATTTCTAATAAAATAATATTACAAAAATATAAAAAATACTGTTTTATATTGTTTTATTATTATTTTATTATTTCCCTCCTATGTGACTTTACCGAAAGAACCAAGAATATTTATTAAAAAGTCTATTTAATTAAGTAGAACGTGTTGTCTATATTTATTTAAAGTTGCGCATTTTGATGTGACGTCACATTTCTCAAACCCCCCCCCCCCCCTCGTCACACATCGTCATAAATGTCTGACCCCCCCCCCCCCAGGTGCGTGACGTCATTTATGGACGGCCTCCCTAACTCCTCACCCTTCCAGTCAAGTTCAAGTTCATGTACTAGGTTTTGTCCTGTGAGCCATTCGGCTCTTGAATCGGGTGCAACCGCAACAAACAAAAAACAAAAACATGAACAAGAAAACATCTTAAAGTGACTATGTGACTAAGTGCAAACAGAAAATCCAAGAAAATACAGCAAAACATTGCAGAAAAAAATCACCGTACACCAACGCTGTGTGCAAAAATCCCAGTGGGATGCAAGTCAAACAACAACAACCACAAGAAAACTTAGATTAAGACCATCAGTCTAACTCCGTACTGCAACAAACAAACATGGCCAAACCAATACACTTTTCGAAATCACCAAAATAAAGCCACGAAAGCGATGAAACAGCAGTGATCATAGGAACTGTGACGGAATTTTCACAATAAACGGCATAAACAACATGTACCACCAAAACCCTGCAGCCATACCCCCCATCTCCACCTCCCCCCCCCCCCCGTCACCTCTCTCGGCCGAGTGCACCAGCGTGACGTTGCCGAATGGGCCCTCGCCAGCGCCGTTGAAGGCCCGGATCCGCACGAAGAAGGCCGCGAAGGGCCGCGTCACCGCCGCGTCACCGTCACCGTCGGAGCGGCGGTGCGAGTAGCGCGACGCGTTCCACGCGGGGACCGTCACGTGACGCCAGAGGGTCGCGGTGGCGTTCTCACGGAACGCAACAACGTAGCCCAGGCTGGGCCCGAAGTGCAGGCGGCGCTCCACGGGCTGGGTGGGGGGGGGGGAGGTTAGTAGGGGAGGGGGGATGTAGGGGGTTAGTAGGTAATGGGGTTAGTAGGGAGTTAGTGGGGGAGAAGGTTAGTAGGGGGTGAGTAGGGGAGGGGGTTAGTAGGGGAGGGGGTGAGTAGGGGAGAGGGTTAGTAGGGGAGGGGGTTAGTAGGGGAGAGGGTTAGTAGGGGAGGGGGTTAGTAGGGGGTTAGTAGGGGAGGGAGTTAGTAGAGGGTTAGTAGGGGAGGTGGTTAGTAGGGGGTGAGTAGGTAGGGGGTTAGTAGGGGAGGGGGTTAGTAAGGGAGAAGGTGAGTAGGTAGGGGGTTAGTAGGGGGTTAGTAGGAGAGAGGGTTAGTAGGGGAGGGGGTTAGTAGGGGAGGGAGTTAGTAGGGGAGGGGGTTAGTAGGGGAGGGGGTTAGTAGGGGAGGGGGTTAGTAGGGGAGGGAGTTAGTAGGGGAGGGGGTTAGTAGGGGAGGGGGTTAGTAGGGGAGGGGGTTAGTAGGGGAGGGGGTTAGTAGGGGAGGGAGTTAGTAGGGGAGGGGGTTAGTAGGGGAGGGGGTTAGTAGGGGAGGGGGTGAGTAGGGGAGGGGGTTAGTAGGGGAGGGGGTTAGTCGGGTAGGGGTTTAGTAGGGGAGGGGGTTAGTCGGGGAGGGAATTAGTAGGGTAGGAAGTTAGTAGGGTAGGGGATTAATAGGGGAGTAGGTTAGTAGGATATGAGGTTAGTAGGGGAGGAAGTTAGTAGGGTAGGAGGTTAGTAGGGTCGGAGGTTAGTAGGATAGGGGATTAATAGGGGAAGAGATTCGTAGAAGGGGCACAATTGACGGCGGTCACCTTCCAGGTGATGACGAGTTCCGGATGACTTCCTCCTCCCCCAGACAGCCCCTCGGGAATGACCACGGGAGCTGGAGAGAGACGCGGGGGGGGGTGGGGGGGGGGTCAGCGTCTCGGTTTGGCTACAATTTGTTTCACTCCCGGCTAGAGCCAGATTCCAGACGGTGATGTGTGGCCTGGTCTCCCGCTTTGGCCAGTACGTCTTGGAAGAGGTTGGGAGTTACACCCACGCACGCTTTACCCCACCACCACCACCACCACGTGGCCCTCACCGATCATCGGCTAAACCGTGGTGAACCCACCAGCAGATGGAGTCGAACCGGTGCCCTCTGGATGACGAGTTCAGCGCGCAGCTGACCGTTACTTCATAGCGGCCGAATCTGAACCCTTTCCCATTCCGATGACGTGCATGTGCACGTGGCTTCCCAGAGGCTTTCTGATATTGGATAGAAGAGCGTTCCAGACGGACGCAGATGCAGCGCGTCTCGAAGCGCCCTGGCTGTCGCAAGTGATTCCTCAACGAAGGGGCTGATCACCATCACGTGGACATTCATAGTAGCAGCCAAATACTCAAAACAATCTCGCCTCCAAACAAGAGCCAACAGTAAATATAGAATTGAAGCTTTCGTGACTGCAGATGTCCCTCTGTGTGTGTGCCCTCGCTATGTGTTTTACCCCAATTGCGCCTGACGATGAGCGCTTGTGTTGCGTTCGAAACGTCGTGATTTATTTTAATCTAATTTTATTTTTCTTCTTGGTTCTTTCGGTAAAGTCACGTAGAAGGGAAGTAATAAAATAATAAAAATAAAACAATACAACAATTTTCAGTGACAATTCTCAGTGAGAATTGTTTTATTATGTTTTATTTTTATTATTTTATTACTTCCCTTTTACGTGACTTTACCGAAATAACCAAGAACATGAATCCCTGCAGTCACGAAAGCTTTAAATCAAAAGTGTTCTATCCAAAGAGACTCTTCAAACGAGACGTTTCATCTGAAGGAACTGTCAAAATGAGAGGTCCCATCCCAAGTCAGTGTTCTGTCTCAAGGGACTCTTCAAACGAGACATTCCGTGTCAAGACAAAGTCGGTGCCCTAGAGCGAGCGATTGACGCGACTGGGGCAGCAGCGGCAGCGGCGGCGGTGGCGGTGTGGTGGCGGTGGCGGTGGCGGCGGTGGTGGGATGGGGGAGGGGAGCAACCGGTGGGGAGGGTGTGGAGGAACCCCGAGGAGGCGCTGGGCGCGCCGTCCCCGTGTGCGTTGCTGGAGACCACGCGGAACTCCGTCTCCGTCCACGGGGTCAGCCCCGTGACCCGTGCGCCGTTGCTGTCGGCCGCGATGATCGCCGGCTCTGGAAATGTACAACAATCCCCCCATCGATTTAAAGCTTTCGTGACTGCAGGGATTCATCTTCTTGGTTCTTTCGGTAAAGTCACGTAGAATGGAAATGATAAAGTAATAAAAATAAAACATAATAAAATAATTCTCACGACGTTTCGGCCTGAGTCTGAATGACTCTGTCTCCTCGACAGACCTGTTCTCCACCTGAGGACGGCTACTTGCGTTGTGGCCGAAACGTCGTGAGAATTATTTTATTATGTTTTATTTTTATTATTTTATTGTTTCCATTCTACGTGACTTTACCGAAAGAACCAAGAAGAAAAAAAACTGACACATTTTTTACGAGGAGTCATGTTTGCATAGACCACAATACCTGCAGTCACAATGCAAACAAAAAACACAACTCTGATAATGTATGCACTGTCCTTGAAGTTGATTGGTCCACACCCGAGACAGCTTTCCTTAGAGCCTAGTCTCACATGGGTTGGACCAGATGATGCCAAAAGGCGCACAACTCAAAGACAATGCACCATCAGAGTATGAGAGCTCGGGGTAAGCATTATCTGGTCCAACCCATGTGAGACTAGGCTCTAAGGAAAGCTGTCTCGGGTGTGGACCAATCAACTTCAATGACAGTGCATACATTATCAGAGTTGTGTTTTTTGTTTGCATTACGGCTGCAGGTATTGTGGTCTATGCAAGCATGACTCCTTGTAAAAAACGACAAGACATGTTACGCGGCCATTGCCGGGCACGTGACAACATACGAGGTGGTGGTGGTGGCGGTGATCCGTGAGAGCGAACCGGCTCGCGGCACCTCCCTCACCGGTCGTGGCGGTCACCCAGCGGCCGCAGTGGCCGCAGCGGCTCTCCACCCTGTGGGCCGTCACGGGGCTGTAGTTGTCAAAGCCGGGGACCCACGACAGGGAGACCGAGGTGGTGGTCACGTCCGTCGCCACCACGGAGCGCGGCGGGTCCGGAGGGCCTGATGAGACACGAGGAGGGAGGGGGGATGTCTCGCGTTCAACGTCGGGCAAACGTTCGACGTCTCATTCTCGAGTTTCAAGTCGATGTTCCGTGCGCGTGCGTGTACGCGAGGATTGGTGCGGCTGATCTTGGACACTATTAGCGTGGTTGGCTACGTACGGTGTGAAAGAAGTTCAACATATATACATACTGCCCATAGACTCAACACTGCCCATAGACTATCACTGCCCATAGACTATCACTGCACATAGACTATCACTGCCCATAGACTCAACACTGCCCATTGACTCAACACTGCCCATAGACTCAACACTGCCCATAGACTCAACACTACCCATAGACTTAACACTATCCATAGACTCAACACTACCCATAGACTCAAAACTACCCATAGACTCAACACTGCCCATAGACTCAACACTGCCCATAGACTCAACACTGCCCATAGACTCAACACTACCCATAGACTCAACACTACCCATAGACTCAACACTGCACCATAGACTCAACACTAGCCATAGACTCAACACTACCCATAGACTCAACACTACCCATAGACTCAACACTGCCCATAGACTCAACACTAGCCATAGACTCAACACTGCCCATAGACTCAACACTACCCATAGACTCAACACTGCCCATAGACTCAACACTACCCATAGACTCAACACTGCCCATAGACTCAACACTACCCATAGACTCAACACTACCCATAGACTCATCACTGTCCCCTCTGCCCTGTGATTGGTCCTCTCTGGGGCGACGGTGAGCGTCTTGCCGGTGACGTTGAGCCACGTGGAGGCCGTGGCACTGTCCACGTCGGTGCGCGCCGTGCACGAGTAGGGCCCCGAGTCGGCGGGGCTCACCGACTTCAGCACCAGATCGGACGCGGAGCTCCCCTGCCGCACACAAAGATCCCCCCTATAGCCTCTCACGGAGCGTTGGGGGCACACGAGAGGGTGGGTAGCCGGCACCACCACGCCTTGGCTGCCTTCGACTCAAAGGTGCTGATTCTTTAGACAATTCACGAACGCAGTTGCCCCTTTCTGCTGCCCCCTGCCACTGCCACCGCTGCTGCTGCCCACTGCTGCTGCCCACTGCTACTGCCCACTGTTGTGGAGTGACTCATGCAGCCAGCTATGGCTGCAGGGTTTTGGTAGTACATGTTGTTTATGCCATTTATTGTGAAAATTCCGTCACAGTTCCTATGATCACTGCTGTTTCATTGCTTTCATGGCTTTATTTTGGTGATTTCGAAAAGTGTATTGGTTTAGCCATGTTTGTTTGTTGTAGTACGGAGTTAGACTGATGGCCTTAATCTAAGTTGTCTTCTTCTTGGTTCTTTCGGTAAAGTCACGTAGAAGGGAAGTAATAAAATAATAAAAATAAAACATAATACTTCCCTTCTACGTGACTTTACCGAAAGAACCAAGAAGATGAATCCCTGCAGTCACGAAATCTTTAAATCGAAATCTAAGTTGTCTTGTGGTTGTTGTTGTTGTTTTACTTGCATCCCACTGGGATTTTTGCACACAGCGTTGGTGTACGGTGCTTTTTCTGCAATATTTTGCTGTCTATTCTTGGATTGTCTGTTTGCACTCAGTCACATAGTCACTTTAAGATGTTTTTTTGTTCGTGTTTTAACTTTTTGTTTGTTGCGGTTGCACCCGATTCAAGAGCCGAATGGCTCACAGGGCTACACCTAATCAATGAACTTGAACTTGATGATGCTCACTGCTGCCGCTGCCCACTGCCACTACCTCCTGCAGCTTGCACACTGCTGCCCCCACTACTCCTTCCGCTGCCCACACCTACAGCTCACTTCTGCCCCCCCCCCCACCCACCGCCCCTGCCCTGCCACGGCTCACCATGCCCTGCCACAGCTCACCATGCCCTGCCACAGCTCACCATGCCCTGCCACAGCTCACCATGCCCTGCCACAGCTCACCATGCCCTGCCACAGCTCACCATGCCCTGCCACAGCTCACCATGCCCTGCCACATCTCACCATGCCCTGCCACATCTCACCATGCCCTGCCACATCTCACCACCTGCCACATCTCACCATGCCTGCCACAGCTCACCACCTACCACAGCTCACCATGCCCTGCCACAGCTCACCATGCCCTGCCACAGCTCACCATGCCCTGCCACAGCTCACCATGCCCGCGTGCGTGAACTGCTCCCTCCTGCCGCTGCCTCCGAGGTGGTGTTCGCCGCGGCTCCACAGGAAGGCGACGCGGAGCGAGGGGTCGTGGGAGGCGCGGCACGACAACACCGCCCGGTGGCCGAACGCCACCAGCCCCCCGCTGGGGGCAGCCGTGATGCGGGTCGCCTCTGCAATGTTTTTTTTTTGTTTTCATATTATCATCAATTATATTTGTTTAATGTTATCATCAATGATTTTTATTTTGTATTATCATCAATGGTATTTGTTTTATATTATCATGAATTATATTTTTTTTATGTTATCATCAGTGATTTTTATTTGTATTATCATCAATGGTATTTATTTAATATTATCATAAATGAGAATTATTTTATATTATCATCAATATTTATTTAATATTATCATACATTATATGTATTTTATATTATCATTAATTATAATTATTTTATATTATCATCAATATTTATTTTCAAATTCTCATCAATGATATTTATTTTCTGTTATCATCAATTATATTTAATTTATATTATCATCAATTATATGTATTCTATATTATCATAAATTATGTTTACTTTATCTTATCATCAATGGTATTCATTTTATATTATCTTAAATTATATTTATTTTATATCATCATCAATTACATTTACTTTTTTCTTCTTGGTTCTTTCGGTAAAGTCACGTGGAAGGGAAATAACAAAATAATTAAAATTAAACACAATAAAATACAATTCTCACGACGTTTCGGCCACAACGCAAGCAGCCGTCCTCAGGTGAAGAACAAGTCTGTCGGAACAGGGCTGTCGGAAGAGGGCTGTCGGAACAGGTCTGTCGGAACAAGTCTGTCGGAACAGGTCTATCGGAACAGGGCTGTCGGAAGAGGGCTGTCGGAACAAGTCTGTCGGAACAGGTCTGTCGGAAGAGGGCTGTCGGAACAGGTCTGTCGGAACAAGGCTGTCGGAACAGGGCTGTCGGAAGAGGGCTGTCGGAACAAGTCTGTCGTAACAGGTCTGTCGGAAGAGGGCTGTCGGAACAGGTCTGTCGGAACAAGGCTGTCGGAACAGGGCTGTCGGAAGAGGGCTGTCGGAACAAGTCTGTCGGAACAGGTCTGTCGGAAGAGGGCTGTCGGAACAGGTCTGTCGGAACAAGGCTGTCGGAACAGGGCTGTCGGAAGAGGGCTGTCGGAACAAGTCTGTCGGAACAGGTCTGTCGGAAGAGGTCTGTCGGAAGAGGGCTGTCGGAACAGGTCTGTCGGAACAGGTCTGTCGGAAGAGGGCTGTCGGAACAAGTCTGTCGGAACAGGTCTGTCGGAACAGGTCTGTCGGAACAGGTCTGTCGGAAGAGGGCTGTCGGAACAGGTCTGTCGGAACAAGGCTGTCGGAACAGGTCTGTCGGAACAGGGCTGTCGGAAGAGGGCTGTCGGAACAGGTCTGTCGGAACAGGTCTGTCGGAACAGGTCTGTCGGAACAGGTCTGTCGGAAGAGGGCTGTCGGAACAGGTCTGTCGGAACAAGGCTGTCGGAACAGGTCTGTCGGAACAGGGCTGTCGGAAGAGGGCTGTCGGAACAAGTCTGTCGGAACAGGTCTGTCGGAAGAGGGCTGTCGGAACAGGTCTGTCGGAACAAGGCTGTCGGAACAGGTCTGTCGGAACAGGGCTGTCGGAAGAGGGCTGTCGGAACAGGTCTGTCGGAACAGGTCTGTCGGAACAGGTCTGTCGGAACAGGTCTGTCGGAAGAGGGCTGTCGGAACAGGTCTGTCGGAACAAGGCTGTCGGAACAGGTCTGTCGGAACAGGGCTGTCGGAAGAGGGCTGTCGGAACAAGTCTGTCGGAACAGGTCTGTCGGAAGAGGGCTGTCGGAACAGGTCTGTCGGAACAAGGCTGTCGGAACAGGGCTGTCGGAAGAGGGCTGTCGGAACAAGTCTGTCGGAACAGGTCTGTCGGAAGAGGGCTGTCGGAACAGGTCTGTCGGAACAAGGCTGTCGGAACAGGGCTGTCGGAAGAGGGCTGTCGGAACAAGTCTGTCGGAACAGGTCTGTCGGAAGAGGGCTGTCGGAACAGGTCTGTCGGAACAAGGCTGTCGGAACAGGGCTGTCGGAAGAGGGCTGTCGGAACAAGTCTGTCGGAACAGGTCTGTCGGAAGAGGGCTGTCGGAACAGGTCTGTCGGAACAAGGCTGTCGGAACAGGTCTGTCGGAACAGGGCTGTCGGAACAAGTCTGTCGGAACAGGTCTGTCGGAACAGGTCTGTCGGAACAGGTCTGTCGGAACAGGTCTGTCGGAACAGGGCTGTCGGAACAGGTCTGTCGGAACAAGTCTGTCGGAACAAGTCTGTGGGAACAAGGCTGTCGGAACAGGGCTGTCGGAGTAAGATAGCCCTGTTCAGTCGCGCACCTTTCACGGTGAGTGTCCCAGCGCTCCGCGCCTGTCCCAGCACGTTGTGTGCCGTGCAGGAGTAGCTGCCCGCGTCTCCGCTCGCCACCGACGCGAACATCAGGCTCCCGTCCTCGAGCACGCGGAGCCTGCGTACACCACAACAAAAGGGGCCGTCCATAAATGGCGTCACGCACCGAGGGGGGTGGGGTGGGGTCAGACATTTGTGACGATGTGTGACGAGGGGGCGGGGGGTTTTGGAAATGTGACGTCGCATCAAAATGCGCAACTTTAATAAATAAATATAGACAACACGTTCTACTTAATTAAATGGACTTTTTAATAAATGTTTTCTCCTGCAACATCAGAGTGCAGCGCCACATTAAATACGCACTACAATGACAACAGTTTGAAGCGATTTGAAGCATGTTTTATTTTCAAAATGGAAATATGGTTTTTAGGGGGGGGGGCAGAGCTTTGTGACGTAATATTTGAGGGGGGGTCTGACTTTTTGTGACGCCGTGTGACGAGGGGGGTAGGTAAAAAATCGTTCAAAATCGCGTGACGTCATTTATGGACGGCCCCAAAGACAAAAGATCCCGCCCGTCCGTGTAGCCTTAGCAGACTGCAGGGGCAAGTGCTGTTAGCGAGCAGCAGCACCTATGAAGGCCGGCACGGTGGCACACGCGGGGTTGGGTGGCCAGCACCACGCCCGGCCGCCTTTGTCTCCCCACAGTGGCGATGTTTCCACGTTGCACACCGGGTACCCATTCATAATTGTGTTTTTGGGCTTTTTTGCGGGGTTTCTGTTACGTTTTTGTGGCGGGTGTTGTATTTTAGTATTTTGGTTTTGTTGATGTGTTCAGCTTGCCTATAATTCGAGAGTGTGGTTGGTCCCAGCATTGGAACCTCATTTGCCAGTAAAAAATATGATAATTGTTTTTTTATCAGTGTGGTTGTTGTTGTTAGTCGTTGGAAATTGTCTGACCCCGTGGCCCCTTACTCGACATCTTTGTTGCGGGAGGGGGCGGATATTAAGAGCTTCATAGCTCATCGGATTTGCTCCAGCATAAACACATATTTCCTCCTCTGACACACCGCACCAGAGTACTCGTTCGAGGCCGAGTCGACCTAGGGGTAGGCCACGCGGGCACGTCACTCGCACACACGTGGCGGGTCTACCTGGCGGAGGCGTCGGGGCCGACGGGGCCGTTGGGGCCGCTCCAGGTGACGCGGGGGGCAGGCCACGCGCTGGGGCGGCACGGGATGACGGCCCGGCCTCCGCTGACGGCCACCGTCTCCGCGGGCAGCTCGTGGCCCGTGAAGTCCGGCACGGAGCCTGCGGAGAGAAGATCTGGGAGATGAGCCCACGCACGAAGGAAGTTTTTCTTAAAATTTTGACCAGTTTAGGGCCCCACTATTGAGCTATACGAAGTATTTTTATAAATCCTTTATATTAAGTTCGCTTGCTTGCTTGCGCGCTTACGACCGTGCAAATCTTTCGGTCGTTTTTTAACCCACTTCCCGTGATCCAATCGAGCTGACATTTTGCACACAGACTCGTTGTGCGTGACAATTTATTTTCGTGAAAATTTTTTTCCATAACTTTACACTTTTTCGGATTTTTTTTATATTTAATTACCAATTGCTTAATGGTGGCAGGCAATCATCTGATCCATAGGTGGCAGCCATCTCAAGCCAGAGGACGAGAGGACTCTAGCCGCCACGCGTATAAAGGATTTATAGTGAAAAACTTAGTTTTTACGGGTTAATTTTTTCAACGTAAGAAGCGGTGACCTGGCCACCGTGGCTTGCCATCATCATCATCATCGCGTGCACTTTTCGAGCAGCAGACAAATACTTTAATAGCGCGACGTTGATTCTAAATGTGCAGGGGGAAAACCTGGAGGACCCGGAGAAAAATCCACGCGACCATCACGGGGAGAGAGAGAGACACGCAAACTCCAAATATGCAGCAGCAGGTGTCAGGGTCGGGATCGAACCCACGACCTCCTGTACACCAGGCGAGGTAGTTAACATCTCCTAGCCACCGTGATGATGATGATGAGAGAGACACGCAAACTCCAAATATACAGCAGCAGGCGTCAGGGTCGGGATCGAACCCACGACCTCATGTGTACCAGGCGAGGTAGTTAACATCTCCTAGCCACCGTGATGATGACGAGAGAGAGAGAGACACCAGGGACGTGTGGTCAGGGGAGGCACAGCCTCACCAGGTCATACTCCAATGAAAATAGCTGTTACGAAAAAAATAAAATTTAGATTTTCCACTGATCTGTGATATAAATGTAATTTCTGTATGATTCCAATCATTTTTAAATCCTTTATATTAAGTTCACTTGCTTGCTTGCTTGCGCGCTTACGACCGTGCAAATCTTTCGGTCGTTTTAAAAAAAACCCACTTCCCGTGATCCAATCGAGCTGACATTTTGCACACAGACTCGTTGTGCGTGACAATTTATTTTCGTGAAAATTTTTTTCCATAACTTTACACTTTTTAGGAAAAAAGAAATGTATATTTAATTACCAATTGCTTAATGGTGGCAGGCAATCATCTGACCCATAGGTGGCAGCCATCTCAAGCCAGATGACGAGAGGACTCTAGCCGCCACGCATATAAAGTATTTATAGTGAAAAACTTTGTTTTTACGGGTTAAAATACAGGAAGAGACGAGAGGTGAGGCAGCGACGAGCTCAGCCTCCCCTCTGATTGCGCAACCCCTCAGTAACTGGATGGAGCGCGGGCAATAAGCGCGTGCCTGTTACTATCTCAGTATGTCACCAATGTAATGTTTGTAGACCCCTTCTAATCATGTCCTCGCCTTCCATACTCCAGGTAACTTATTTCACGTGTGTGTATAACGATATTTATGGTCCCGCTGGTCTCGTCATGAAACTGCAATGAAAAAGCACCAGGGGAGGCAGCTATCAAATCTGCCTCACTGAGGGGGACGTGTCTAACACGCCCCCCTCAGTGAGGACACGCCCCCCTCCGTGAGGCCACGCCCCCTCAGTGAGGCCACGCCCCTCAGTGAAGACACGCCCCCTCAGTGAGGACACGCTCCCTCAGTGAGACCACGCCCCCTTCAGTGAGGCCACGCCCCCACAGTGAGGACACGCCCCCCCTCAGTGTGTGAATCTGGCTCTGATACCAGCCATTGCCTCCCTAGCCATTGACCTCACCGCATGTCACTGAGGGGGACTAGGTGGGGTCGGGGCCTAGGGGCGGGGTGGGGGCGTGGCCTAGGGGCGGGTGGGGGCGGGGCCTATGGGCGGGTGGGGGCGTGGCCTAGGGGCGGGGTGGGGGGGTCACCTGAGACGCGGAGCCGTGCGGTCGAGGTGACGCTGCCGAAGCTGTTGGAGGCCACGCACTGGTACATGGCGGCGTCGGACAGTAGCAGCGGGGACACGAGCAGGTCGCCGGACGCGTGGGACGCGACGCGCACGCGGCCCTGGGGGTCACAGCGTCAGCAGCATCACCGTCAACATCGTCATCAAGAGGAGCATCATCATCAGCAGCATCAGCAGTAGCAACATCATCATCAGCAGCAGCAGGATCATCAACAACATCATCAGCAGTAGCAACATCATCAGCAGCAGCAGCATCAGCAGTAGCAACATCATCAGCAGCAGCAGGATCATCAACAACATCATCAGCAGCAGCTTCAGCAGCAGGTAGCAGCATCATCAGCAGCATCATCATCAGAAGCATCATCATCAGCAGCAGCACCAGCATCAGCAGCAGCACCAGCATCATCACCATCAGCAGCAGCGTCATCAGCATCAGCAGCAGCATCAGCAGCGGTATCACCGGTTGGCACGTGCAGATTGCCTGACACGTGACATCCCTGGGGACTGTGACGGGGCATGCATCGGCATCATCTACATCATCATCTACATCATCTACATCATCATCTACATCATCATCATCATCTACATCATCATCTACATCATCTACATCATCATCTACATCATCATCACCATCATCATCATCTACATCATCATCTACATCATCATCATCATCTACATCATCATCTACATCATCATCTACATCATCTACATCATCTACATCATCATCTACATCATCATCATCTACATCATCTCCATCATCATCATCATCATCTACATCATCATCTACATCATCATCATCATCTACTTCATCTACATAATCATCATCTACATCATCTCCATCATCATCATCATCATCTACATCATCATCTACATCATCTACATCATCATCTACATCATCTACATCATCATCTACATCATCATCTACATCATCTACATCATCATCTACATCATCTACATCATCATCTACATCATCTACATCATCATCTACATCATCATCTACATCATCTACATCATCTACATCATCATCTACATCATCATCATCTACATCATCTCCATCATCATCTACATCATCATCTACATCATCATCATCATCTACATCATCATCTACATCATCATCTTCATCATCATCTACATCATCATCATCTACATCATCATCTACATCATCATCATCGGCATCGTCATCTACATCATCATCTACATCATCTACTACATCATCATCATCTACATCATCATCTACATCATCATCTACATCATCGACATCATCATCATCATCTATATCATCATCTACATCATCATCTACATCATCATCATCTACATCATCATCGACATCATAATCTACATCAGTATCTACATCATCGGCATCATCATCATCTCCATCATCATCTACATCATCATCTAGATCATCATCATCATCTACGTCTCGGAGCGCTGGGTGCTGGAGAAGCGACGTTGGGGACGGAGGAGAGAGAATGGGGGAAGGAGGGGGGTGAGGAGGGGAGGGGGGGGAGGAGGCGGAGGAGGAGGAGGAGGAGGGGAGGGGGGAAGAGGACGGTGAGGAGGGGAGGGGGGAGGAGAAGGGTGAGGAGGGGAGGGAGGGAGGGGGGTGAGGAGGGTGAGGAGGGTGAGGAAGGGAGGGGGGGAGGAGCAGGGTAAGGAGGAGGAGGGGGGGAGGAGGGAGGAGGAGGATTAGGAGGAGGAAGGCGAGGGGGGGGGTATGAGTGCTAGGGGGAGGGGGTGGGTTAGGAGGAGGAGGGGGGAGAGGAGGAGGAGGGGGGAGAGGAGGAGGAGGGGGGAGAGGAGGAGGAGGGGGGGAGAGGAGGAGGAGGGGGGGAGAGGAGGAGGAGGGGGGGAGAGGAGGAGGAGGGGGGGGGGAGAAGGGGGGAGATGGAGAGAGATCAGAGGACTCCAGGCTGGAAGTGCTGGGGGGGTAGCTGGAGGGGCTGGAGGCTGACTCACGTGCACGCTGCTGCTACTGCTGCTGCTACTACTGCTACTGCTGGTGCTGCTGCTGGTGCTGCTGCTGCTGCTGGTGGTGGTGGCGAGGGGGGAGCCGTCCTTGAGCCAGGCGTAGGATGGAGCTGGGGAGCCACTGGCGCGGCACGGCCAGCGCAGCGCCTCGTGCACTCCGCGCTCCGCGTCGCGCAGCGGCAGCAGCCAGCGCGGGGCAGCTGCACACAGAGCCGCCGTCCCATATAGAACCACCGCCTCATATAGAACCACCGTCCCATATAGAACCACCGTCCCATATAGAACCCTCATCCCATATAGAACCACCGTCCCATATAGAACCACCGTCCCATATAGAACCCTCGTCTCATCCCACACAGAGCCACCGTCCCATATAGAACCACCGTCCCATATAGAACCCTCATCCCATATAGAACCATCGTCCCATACAGAACCCTCGTCCCATACAGAACCCTCATCCCATATAGAACCCTCGTCCCATATAGAACCCTCATCCCATACAAAACCCTCATCCCATACAGAACCCTCGTCCCATACAGAACCCTCATCCCATACAGAACCACCGTCCCATATAGAACCCTCGTCTCATCCCACACAGAGCCACCGTCCCATATAGAACCCTCATCCCATATAGAACCCTCGTCCCATATAGAACCCTCATCCCATACAGAACCCTCATCCCATATAGAGCCCTCATCCCATACAGAACCCTCATCCCCTACAGAAGCCACGTGTTCCCGCTGCTGTTTCTCGTTGTAATCGTCGTCAGGGTCTCCCTACCACCGGCTGAAGATCTCTCCTCCTGGCTGTGACTTCTCAAGCGCGTCTCCCCCGCCCCTCTCTCCACGCTGCCTCCTCAAGTCACCTACCATACCCCGTGGAGCCGAAACGTCGGACACGACAGCGCGTCGAGGCGGTCACAGGCGCACAGAGACAGCCGGCCTCGATTTCACCCCCCCCCCCCCACTTGCTATCCCCCCCCCCCCCACAATTTACCTCTTCCGACGGACCCTACACGCAAGACGCAGTGCACTCTCACACTCCACTAGCTTCATTAATTCACCATATTTAGAGATGGAGAGAGAGATAGATAAATGCAAATCTCAGACTGCGCTCATTATTTAACCCACACACTCCAACCCCCCACACCCCCCTCTCTCTCCCTCCCTTCCCTCCACAACGAACCGGGCGCAATTGCCCGTGGCAAAATGCTCGGGCGATCGAGGGCTTTAATTAGTGGCAATTAAATCCGCGGCGTTACTTAACGAGCAGATGCGTGGCTCGAGCCGTATCGCGTCCGTACCGTTTAATGGATGGGGGGGGGGCAGGGGGGGGCAGAGGGGGGGGGGGCAGGGGGGGGTGGGGATGGGAGGCGGTGGGGTGCGCGGCTGGGCGGGGGTGGAAATGAAATTAATTTTCTCGCCGCTCGCTGAAGGGGCACGCGCGCGTGGCCGGGCCGCGGAGTGTGACGGACGCGTCGCTGAGAATTCGCTTTAGGAAAAGCGTCGCGCGATGGCTGTGGAGTGGGCCCTGAGGTTGGCCACTAGCCGGGTTCACGATGGCCCTGGTGGGTCTCTAGCTGGGCTCACGAAGGCCCTGGTGGGCCTCTAGCCGGGTTCACGATGGCCCTGATGAGGCCTCTAGCCAGGTTCACGATGGCTCTGATGAGGCCTCTAGCCGGGTTCACGATGGCCCTGGTGGGCCTCTAGCCGGGTTCACGATGGCCCTGGTGGGCCTCTAGCCGGGTTCACGATGGCCCTGGTGGGCCTCTAGCCGGGTTCACGATGGCCCTGGTGGGCCTCTAGCCGGGTTCACGATGGCCCTGGTGGGCCTCTAGCCGGGTTCACGATGGCCCTGGTGGGCCTCTAGCCGGGTTCACGATGGCCCTGGTGGGCCTCTAGCCGGGTTCACGATGGCCCTGGTGGGCCTCTAGCTGGGTTCACGATGGCCCTGGTGGGCCTCTAGCCGGGTTCACGATGGCCCTGGTGGGCCTCTAGCTGGGTTCACGATGGCCCTGGTGGGCCTCTAGCCGGGTTCACGATGGCCCTGGTGGGCCTCTAGCCGGGTTCACGATGGCCCTGGTGGGCCTCTAGCTGGGTTCACGATGGCCCTGGTGGGGCCTCTAGCCGGGTTCACGATGGCCCTGGTGGGGCCTCTAGCCGGGTTCACGATGGCCTTGGTGGGCCTCTAGCCGGGTTCACGATGGCCCTGGTGGGGCCTCTAGCCGGGTTCACGATGGCCCTGGTGGGGCCTCTAGCCGGGTTCACGATGGCCTTGGTGGGCCTCTAGCCCACGATGGCCCTGGGGCAGTGTTCTCCATTACAAGCCCTGCACGCCGCTTGCAGCCCCTGGTGCTCCATCACCACCATCACCACCATCATCACCACCACCATCATCACCACCATCATCACCACCACCACCATCACCACCATCACCACCACCACCACCACCATCACCACCACCACCATCACCACCATCACCACCATCACCACCACCATCACCACCACCATCACCACCATCACCACCATCATCACCACCATCATCACCACCACCACCATCACCACCATCACCATCACCACCGTCACCACCGTCACCATCACCATCACCACCATCACCATCACCACCATCATCACTACCACCACCACCATCACCACCACCATCACCACCATCGTCGTGGTGCTGCTGTCAGAGCCCCAATGGTTTCAACTGACGATGTCTCTATGGCGACAGTGATTGAGAAACAGCGCTGCAGCGAGTAGGAGGACGTGGAGGAGGAAGGGGTGGATAAGAGAGATGAGTTGAGGGGGGTGAGAAGGGGAGGAGGAGGGGGATCAGGGGGGGGGGGTGATAGTGAGTGGGTGATGGTGGTGGTGGCAGTAGTGGTTGTGGTGGTGGCGGTAGTAGCAGTAGTGGTGGTAACGGTGGTAACGATGGTGGTGGCGGTGGTGGTGGTGGCGGTAGGGGTGGTGGCGGTAATGGTGGTGGTAGTGGTGGCGGTAGTGGCGGTAGTGGCGGTAGTGTTGGTGGTGGCGGTAGTGGTGGTGGTGGTAGTGGTGGTGGCGGTGGTGGTGGTGGCGGTGGCGGCGGTGGCGGCGGTAGTGTTGGTGGCGGTAGTGGTGGTGGCGGTAGTGGTAGTGGTGGCGGTATGTGCGGTAGTGGTGGTTGCGGTAGTGTTGGTGGCGGTAGTGGCGGTAGTGGCGGTAATGGTAGTGGTGGCGGTATGTGCGGTAGTGGTGATTGCGGTAGTGGTGGTGGTGGCGGTAGCCTGCGATGGTGACGCACCGCGCACCGTGACGGTGCCGTTGACTGCGTTGCCCCCGGCTGCGTTGCGTGCGGAGCAGGTGTAGGTGCCTGCGTCCGACTCGCGCACCGCGGGGATCTCCAGCAGGGAGCCCGACTCGGAGAGACGCGCCGACGGCGGCAGCTCCCCGCCGGATCGCGACCACGACAGCCGAGGCACGGGGCTGGGCACGAGGGGAGCGGTGGTGCAGCGGTTAGCAAGCCCGGCGACTCCTTGCCCCCCCCCCCTCTCCGGGTAGCGAGTGGCCCGCTCACGATTATCCGATGAACACGGTTGGCTACGTACGGTGCGAAAGAAGTTCAACATACACACTGGCCATAGACCTCACACTGCCCATAGACTCAACACTGCCCATAGACCTAACACTGCCCATAGACCTAACACTGCCCATAGACCTAACACTGCCCATAGACTCAACACTGCCCATAGACTAACACTACCCATAGACTCAACACTGCCCATAGACTCAACACTGCCCATAGACTCAACACTGCCCATAGACTCAACACTACCCATAGACTAACACTGCCCATAGACTCAACACTGCCCATAGACCTAACACTGCCCATAGACTCAACACTGCCCATAGACCTAACACTGCCCATAGACTCAACACTGCCCATAGACTCAACACTACCCATAGACTCAACACTGCCCATAGACTCAACACTGCCCATAGACTAACACTGCCCATAGACTAACCCCTAGGTCGACTCGGCCTCAAATGAGTGCCTGATGTGGTGTGTAGTAAACCGCCACTTGGGGAGACAAAGGCGGCCGGGCGTGGTGCTGGCCACCCACCCCCTCGTGTGCCACAGTGCCGGCCTTCATAGGTGCTGCTACTCGCTAACAGCACTTGCCACAATGATCTGGTAAGGCTATACGGGGGATCTTTGGGTGGGTGGGGGGGGGTGGAGTTCGCAGGGGTCAAGAGGTCACGCAGGTCAATAGAGTCACGTGGGTAGCGAGAGGTGGCGATAGCAGGTGACAAATTGGGGAGGGTGCTTCATTCAGCAGTGGATTCACCATGGCTGCTGATGATGACAGCGAAGATGATGGTGGTGATGGTGGTGATGGTGGTGGTGGTGATGTTGGTGATGGTGGTGATGGTGTTGGTGGTGATGGTGATGGTGGTGAAAGTGGTGGTGATGGTGATGGTAGTGATGGTATTAGTGATGGTGGTGATGGTGGTGATGGTGGTGATGGTGATGGTGGTGATGGTGTTGGTGATGGTGGTGATGGTGGTGATGGTGTTGGTGATGGTGTTGGTGATGGTGTTGGTGGTGGTGGTGATGGTGGTGATGGTGGTGATGGTGATGATGGTGGTGATGGTCGTGGTGATGGTGGTGATGGTGTTGGTGATGGTGGTGAAGGTGGTGGTGATGGTGTTGGTGATGGTAGTGATGGTGTTGGTGATGGTGGTGATGGTGGTGATGGTGGTGGTGGTGGTGATGGTGATGGTGTTGGTGATTGTGGTGATGGTGTTGGTGATGGTGTTGGTGATGGTGTTGGTGATGGTGGTGGTGATGGTGTTGGTGATGGGTGGTGTTGGTGATGGTGTTGGTAATGGTGTTGGTGATGATGGTAATGGTGTTGGTGATGATGGTGATGGTGTTGGTGATGGTTTTGGTGATGGTGGTGAAGGTGGTGGTGATGGTGGTGATGGTCGTGGTGATGGTGGTGATGGTGTTGGTGATGGTGGTGGTGATGGTGTTGGTGATGGTTTTGGTGATGGTGGTGAAGGTGGTGGTGATGGTGGTGATGGTCGTGGTGATGGTGGTGATGGTGTTGGTGATGGTGTTGGTGGCGTGGATTTCAGTGACTTACTTTCCCAGAGCAAAGCACTCGAGCCTGAGACTGTGTCCCTGAACGGCAATGATCTTGGAAGGGAAGGTGGCTTCGATCCGTGGTTCGTATGCCCCCATCACTCCTGGACAACTCAACAACAACAACAACAACGACAACAACAATAACAAAAGCAACAACAATGACAACCAAAACAATAAGAATAAAAACAATAACAGCCATAGCAATAACAACGCCAACAAAAACAATACAAAAACGACCGATAAAAAAAAAATTACAATAACAATGGAAGAACAAACGAACGCTAAAATCAATAACAAAAACACAAACAATACACACTAACAATGGCAACCACAACAACCACAACAGCAATAACAATAAAACAACAATAAGGACGAAACAATAATGAGGACAAAAACAATAACAAAAATAGCAACTCCAATAACAATGGCAACAACAACAATAGCAATGACGATAACTAAAACAATAAACACAGTAACAATGCCAACAAAAAACTCGAATAACATCAACAATGGCAGCAACACCAACAACAACAACAACAAAACACAACAGCACAACGTAAACAATAACAACTTAACACGTGGTGAAGAATGAAGACGGCTGCTTGCGTTGTGGCCGAAACGTCGTGAGAATTATTTTATTATGTTTTATTTTTATTATTTTATTACTTCCCTTCTACGTGACTTTACCGAAAGAACCAAGAAGATGAATCCCTGCAGTCACGAAAGAAGCTTTAAATCCAAACTGCACCTCCAATTAGCACGATTGGCTACGTACGGTGGTGGTGGTGATGGTAGTGGCAGTGGTGGCGATGGTGGTGGCGGTGATGGTGGCGGTGTTGGTGGTGATGGCAGTGGTGGCAGTGGTGATGGCGGTGGTGGTGGTGGCGATGGTGGTGGCGGTGGTAGTGGCAGTGGTGGCGATGGTGGTGGCGGTGATGGTGGCAGTGATGGTGGCGGTGTTGGTGGCGGTGTTGGTGGCGGTGGTAGTGGCGGTGGTGGCGGTGGTGATGGCGGTGTTGGTGATGGCAGCGGTGGTGGCGGTGGTAGTGGCAGTGGTGGCGATGGTGGTGGTGGTGGCGGCGGTGGCGGCGGCGGTGGCGGCGGTGGTGGTGTTGGTGGCGATGGTAGTGGCAGTGGTGGCGATGGTGGTGGTAGCGGTGGTAGCGGTGGTGGCTGTGGTGGTGGTGATGGCGGTGGCGGCGGTGGTGGTGGCGGTGGTGGCGGTGGTGGTGGCGGTGGTGGCGGTGATGGCAGTGGTGGTGGTGGTGGTGGTGGTGGCGATGGCAGTGGTAGTGGCGGTGGTGGTGGCGGTGGTGGTGGTGGCGATGGCAGTGGTAGTGGTGGTGGTGGTGATGGCAGTGGTGGCGGTAGTGGTGGCGGTGGTGGTGGTGGCGGCGGCGGTGGTGTCCGCTCACCCCCGGGCCGCAGCAGGAGCGGTGTGGGTGGGCTCCGCTCGACGCGGTCTACCCCGGCTCCGCGCTCGCCCCGCGGCTTGCTGCGCACCACGCACGAGTAGCGCCCCACGTCCGTGCCCTCCACCCGCGTGATGTACAGGTTGCCCGTCAGCTGCGACACGAACCGCCGGCCGTCCGATAGCACCTCCACCTCCTCCTCGTCCTCCTCCTCCTCTTCCATCGCCGCCGCCGCCGCCGCCACCACCTTCCCCTCTCTTTCCCGTTTGCCGCTGCGTCTCCGCCCGGAGGACATCAGCCAGCTGTAGGACACCTCTGCAAGACGGCAACATCCAAGCGAAGGACCGCAGAGCTTGGGAAAGTCTCTTTTTTTCTCTCTCTCTTTTGAAGAGAGTGAGTTGTAGCTCGCCGTGCTCGCGCACGTGTGTGGGTTTCCTCCCAGGTGTTTAAAAAATACCTCTCGTTAGTAAAGTTGCCCAAACATTCAAGTGTAGGACCACAGAACTTGGGCACTTAAGTTGAATTGAGGGTCGGTCCTCCTCCTCCCCATCGCACACGCGGCGTGCGGTTTTCTCCGAGCTCTCCGCTGTCCTCCCGCATGGATAAACAACTTACTCATCGAGCTGGACGGACATACAAATGTTGGACCACAGAACTTGGGCATTTTTTATTTTAAAAGATTAAGATTCATACCCCCGCTGCTCGCACACGTGTGTGTGGTCTCACCGGTTTCCTCCCAACAGTATCAATAAAACATCAAATAAAATAAAAACCCCTCGTTAGTAGAGCTAGCCGAACATCCAAATGCAGGGCCACAGAACTTGGGCAATTATTGGCCTACGTGTTAATCTGCAATTGTTGGCTGCCTTCCCGCTTGTGTGTGATTTCCCACCAACCTCCGTGCACGGAAGATGCCTCGCGTCACGAAGTACGGCCCCAGCGTTGGCGAGATGCCGTTATAATCGCCGAGTAGACCATCCAAACATTCAGCGGGGTGACTTTCTTAAATTTTATACGTATATATTAAAAACATCCCGATTGTAGAGTCGCGAGACGAAGGATTCTGTGCGGTAACAAACGCACTCTCCATGCTGTTCAGTTGCCGATCCTGCCCGCCATCGCCTCGCCCCCCTCCCGCCAGACTCCGCCCTCCCCTCTCCCCATTGGTTATCCACGTCGGCCGCCAACCCCCCCCCCCGCCCCGGCCCTCTCCACCCCTCATCGGCGGCGCACGCCGCAGGCTCTGAGCACGGAAGGAACGCGGTAAGCGCGCTGCCCTCGACTCCAAGGGTCTCGCCAATCCATAATAATAATAATAATCCCCCAGGATTATCGTTACCCTGTATTAATCCCATAAACCCGTGGGCAGGTTTATTGGCGGCAAAATTAGGCGGCGAGATGGAGGTGGGGCGTGGCCGAAATGATCCACCCGGCGGCGGCTCCGGACCTTATCGAGCTGAGAATTAAGCGCCGGGGTGGAAACCCTTCGTGTTGGAAAGCGGCTCGTGGAAGTGGATATGACTGAGCTACCGCTGATATCCAGTTCTTCTTACTCAAGTGGCGCTCTGGTGCACACAGAACGGCCCGCGGAAGTGGATATGACAGAGCTACCTCTGAAATCCCGTTCTTCTTACTCAAGTGACATTGGTGCACACAGAACGTGCCGTGGAAGTGGATATGACAGAGCTACCTCTGAGATCCCGTTCTTCTTTTTCAAGTGACGCTCTGGTGCACACAGAACGAGCCGTGGAAGTGGATATGACAGAGCTACCGCTGAGATCCCCTTCTTCTTATTCAAGTGACACTGGTGCACACAGAACGAGCCACGGAAATGGATATGACAGAGCTACAGCTGAGATCCAGTTCTTCTTACTCAAGTGGCGCTCTGACGTACACAGAACGAGCCGTGGAAGTGCATATGACAGAGCTACCTCTGAAATCCCCTTCTTCTTATTCAAGTGACTCTGGTGCACACAGAACGGCTGTGGAAGTGGTTATCACTGAGCTACCGCTGAAATCCCGTTCTTCTTAATCAAGTGACGCTCTGGCGCACACAGAACGGTCGCGGAAGTGGATATGACAGAGCTACCGCTGAGATCCCCTTCTTCTTATTCAAGTGACACTGGTGCACACAGAACGGCCGTGGAAGTGGATATGACAGAGCTACCGCTGAGATCCCCTTCTTCTTATTCAAGTGACACTGGTGCACACAGAACGGCCGTGGAAGTGGATATGACAGAGCTACCTCTGAAATCCCCTTCTTATTCACGTGACACTGGTGCACACAGAACGGCCCGTGGAAGTGGATATCACTGAGCTACCTCTGAGATCGTCTTCTTATTCAAGTGACGCTCTGGCGCACACACACAGCACATGGGGTGGCACATAGACGCCCGCCCGCCCTGCCGGTGTGAGAGTAGCGCTCGCAGCACGACGGTCACAACCTCGACATTGTTTCCCACCGTCTCACACGGTGCATCTTGAGCCCTAAAGAAGTTCAGAAAATCGCCAGGTCCCCGTCGCCGGCGCATCGATGAAACGCGACGATCGGTCGATGGTCGCCGATGGCCGTCAGGATTTGACGGCTGAGCGGCAGCCGGGAGAGGGAACGCGCCCCGAGAGGGAGAGTGGCGCGCGTCCTCCGCGGAGACGGAGTTATGAATTTTTTCTCTCGTGTGTGTGTGGTGGTGTTGTGTGTGTGGTGGTGGTGTTGTTGTGTGTGTGTGTTGTTGTTGTTGTTGTGTGTGTGGTGGTGGTGTTGTTGTGTGTGTGTGTTGTTGTTGTTTGTGTGGAGCGGTAGTGTCACGTAGAATGGAAATAATAAAATAATAAAAATAAAACATAATAAAATAATTCTCACGACGTTTCGGCCACAACGCAAGCAGAGCTACCGCTGAGGACGGCTGCCTGCGTTGTGGCCGAAACGTCGTGAGAATTATTTTATTATGTTTTATTTTTATTATTTTATTATTTCCATTCCACGTGACTTTACCGAAAGAACCAAGAAGATGAATCCCTGCAGTCACGAAAGCTTTAAATCGAAATGTAGCGGTAGTGTCGTGGTTAGCGCGCTGCGCTACGAAGCTGGTGACCCGAGTTCAAATCCCGCTCACGGCCAAAATCAGTGACGATTATCTGAACCGACCCTGGGCCTCCTCTAAGGACGACTCAGCCTGAAATGAGTACCTGGTGCGGTGTGTAGTAAACATCGCCACTGGGGAGACAAAGGCGGCCTGGCGTGGTGCTGACCACCCACGCCCTCGTGTACCGTTCCGGCCTTCATAGGTGCTCGCTAACTTGCCCCTACAGTCTGTTGCAGGCTATACGGGGGGATCTTTATTTTTGGGGAAGGAAATTTCTAGGCGGATTGTTACGTCGCCGGATCGTTAGAGGTGGCGATGGCTTTGGCGGAGTGAGTTCCTTCACCCAGCAGTGGACAGACCATGGCCGATGAGGCGGGTATAGTGGCAGTCGTAGAAAAATAATAATAATAAATATTTTTCCCATTTTCAATTTCTTTCCTCCCATCTCACACCACCACCACCACCACCCCCTCCCCCCCTTGTGAGAAAAAAGGTAAAAATCAATCGGTAATAAGCAGCTCATTAACCCCGGCGCACTCCCGCAACGACCAGGAGACCGCCCTGCGCCGCAAGGGCAAACCAGGCGCAGCCCTGGCAATGTCCCTGCTCACGACCCTGCTGACAGAAGAGTGTCGGTGTGCCTCGGACTGAGTGTCAGTGCGCCTGCTCTGACACACTGGCGTCCGCACCTCCGATTAGCGCGGTTGGCTACGTACGGTGCGAAAGAAGTTACACATACACACTGCCCGTAGACTCAACACTGCCCATAGACTAACACTGCTCATACACAAAACGCTGCCCAAAGACTCAACACTGCCCATAGACTAACACTGCCCATAGACTCAACACTGCCCATAGACTCAACACTGCCCATAGACTAACACTGCCCATAGACTCAACACTGCCCATAGACTCAACACTGCCCATAGACTAACACTACCCATAGACTCAATACTGCCCATAGACTCAACACTGCCCATAGACTCAACACTCATAATCAACGATTTTTGGGTTTAGATCGCGTTATTTATAAATGTGTCGTAACCCTCCACCACCCGACACGGCCAATCAGTAAAAAAAGTGTCACGTTGACAAAAGACAAATAGTTCACTGCTTTAGCCCACCGGTGTGTTGAAGCGTGGAACCACAACATTTACAATTTGAGTAGCACGACGTTTCGCTGGTAATTGCATCCAGCATCATCGGGCAATTACCAGCGTAACGTCGTACTCAAATTGTAAATGTTGTGGTTCCACGCTTCAACACACCGGTGGGCTAAAGCAGTGAACTATTTGTCTTTTGTCAACGTGACACTTTTTTTACTGATTGGCCGTGTCGGGTGGTGGAGGGTTACGACACATTTATAAATAACGCGATCTAAACCCAAAAATCGTTGATTATGAACAATATTGGTCGCGAAAGCCTACGTGTTAAACAGACTCAACACTGCCCATAGACTCAACACTGCCCATAGACTCAACACTGCCCATAGACTAACACTACCCATAGACTCAATACTGCCCATAGACTCAACACTGCCCATAGACTCAACACTGCCCATAGACTCAACACTGCCCATAGACTAAACACTGCCCATAGACTCAATACTACCCATAGACTCAACACTGCCCATAGACTCAACACTGCCCATAGACTCAACACTGCCCATAGACTCAATACTACCCATAGACTCAACACTGCCCATAGACTCAACACTGCCCATAGACTCAACACTGCCCATAGACTAAACACTGCCCATAGACTCAATACTGCCCATAGACTCAACACTGCCCATAGACTCAACACTGCCCATATATTTCGATTTAAAGCTTTCGTGACTGCAGGGATTCATTTTTTTGGTTCTTTCGGTAAAGTCACGTAGAAGGGAAATAATAAAATCATAAAAATAAAACATAATTAAATAAAATTCTCACGACGTTTCGGCCACAACCCAAGCAGCCGTCCTCAGGTGAAGAAACAAAGTTGTCGGAACGACAGCTCTGGGCGTGAGAATTTTATTTTATTATGTTTCATTTTTATTATTTTATTATTTCCCTTATACGTGACTTTACCGAAAGAACCAAGAAGCCGTACAGATTGTGAATGTTGCGGATTTTTTCTCCGACACACAACCAGCGGTGCTGTGCTAGTGACGAGTTTGCAACGTTCTGTTCACGTGACACAACTCTTACCGATTGGCTGTGTCGGGTGGTGGCGGGTTTAACGACACATTTATACTGGTAGGAACCACCTGGTTCCACCAGCCCACAGGGGATTATTGTGTCCGTCCGTCGTGCATCCAAAAATGGGAGGGGAGGGGCTGGGTGTAGAGGGGAGGGTGGGGAGGGTGGGGAGGGTGGGGCTGAGTGGGGAGGGGCTGGTCACCCCGTGGTGCCCATATAAAACTCAACGTGTAACCTACTCAAGCCGGCTTGTGCCCGCCCACACAGTCGGCCATATTTGCGAAATACACCACGCCGCCGTTGACCCTGGCCATTGACCGAGCAACCCAACGTTCCTACCAGCTCCCTCCGCAGGAATGTGTTGTATACTTTTACACGATCTACCCCCCCCCCCCCCAAAAAAGAAACCTACATTAAGGATGACGCACACACACGCTCACACACTCACTCTGTATAATCAAAAGAATTCTTGCGGAGGCTGCACACGAGGCATTTCTGCTCCTCTCTCTGCCATTTGATGGGCACAAACTTTGAATGTGATCTGGTTTAGCCTGTGATGCCCTACTAATGGTATGTGTGTGCGTGTGTGTGCGTGTGTGTGCGTGTGTGTGTGTCGGGGGAGCGGTAGCGCTACGCTAAGCTACAAACCCGGCGACCCGAGTTCGATTCCCGCTCACGGCCAACAGGTGAGGATTATCTGAACCGGTCCTGGGCCTCCCCTAGGTCGACTCAGCCTCAACACGAGTACCCGTGCGGTGTGGAGTTAACATCGCCACTGGGGAGACAAAGGCGGCCGGGCGTGGTGCTGACCACCCACCCCCTCGTGTGCCGTGCCGGCCTTTATAGGTGCTCGCTAACAGTACTTGCCCCAACAGCCTGTTAAGGCTACACTAATTTGAGGCTGAGTCGACCTAGGGGAGGCCCAGTATCGGTTCAGATAATCGGCACTGATGTTGGTTGTGACCGGGACAATGGTTGGCGCTAACCACTGCGCCACCGCTCTCCACAAAAATACACAAACAACAACAAAGATCCCCCGTATAGCCTGAACAGACTGTTGGGGCAAGTGCTCTTAGCGAGCACCTATGAAGGCCGGCACGGCACACGAGGGGGTGGGTGGTCAACACCACGCCCGGCCGCCTTTGTCTCCCCAGTGGTGAGGTTTACACACCGCACGGGGTACAATTTATTTTAGGCTCAGTCGACCTAGGGGAGGCTCAGAACCGATTCAAATAATCGTCACCGGTGTTGGTGGCCGTGAGCGGTAATCGTAACGCAGCGCACTAACCGTTGCACCACCGCTCCCCAACAAGCATACAGCCAAGGTGCACCTAGCCTGGCACAAGCGCCGCGGTGACGTCACCGCCACTTGTTGCTGTTATTGTTATGGGAGCTCGTGAGGAGCGGTGGTGCAGCGGTTAGCGCTACGAGTTCGATAGCCGCTCACGGCGATTCTGTTACCGGTCCTCCACCCCCCCCCCCCACTAGGTCGACTCAGCCTCAAAATGATACCATGTGACCCCCCCACCACCACCACCACCCGTCTGTATGCCACAAGCGGCGGCCTTCCTAGGCGCTGCCGCTCGCAGCACTTGCCCCAGCAGCCTGTCAGAGGCTACACGGGGGATCTTTGCCTCTAGTGTGCGCGCGCGCGTGACAAACAAACATCGCGGCGTGCACACCACGTGGTGCAGAGAGAGCCTTGAGAGAGAGGGGGGGGTGGTGGGGGGAGGGAGGTGGGGGTGGAGGTGGGAGGGAAGGTGGGGAGGGGTCGTGGGTGGTGGATGGGAGGTGGGGAGGTGGGGGGAGGTGGTGGGTTGGAGGTGGGGAGTGGGGGGTGGTGGTAGACGGGGAAGTGGGTGGGTGATGGGCCTGGGAGGTGGGGTGAGGAGGGGGTGAAGTGGGGAGGTGGGGGGAAGGTGGGGGGAAGGTAAGAGAGGTGGGGGGAGTGGTGGGTGTGAAGGGGGGGGGGTGAAGTGTGGGTGGGGAGGGTGGTGGGGAGTTAAGAGAGGTGGGGGGGGGGAGTGGTTGGTGTGAGGGGGTGAGGTGGGGGTGAAGTGGGGAGGTGGTGGGGAGGTAAGAGAGGTGGGGGGGTGGGGTGTGAGGGGGGGGTGAGGTGGCACGTGGCGAGGCGAGAATGGAGGATTGATGGCGAACGCCTTCAGCCCCCCCCCCCCCACGTGACCTTGGGAGCAGCGGCCACAGCGCTGATGCTCGGGGGCCATCTGGGGAGCCCGGCGTGAGCCGCGAGCGAGTTACTCCTCCACCTCCTTCTCCACCTCCTGCTCCTCCTCCTCCTCCTCCTCATCCACCTCCTCCACCTCCTGCTCCTCCTCCTCCTCCATCTCCTCCACCTCCTCCTCCTCCTCCTCATCCACCTTCTCCACCTCCTGCTCCTCCTCCTCCATCTCCTCCTCCTCCACCTCCTCCTCCTCCTCCTCATCCACCTTCTCCACCTCCTGCTCCTGCTCCTCCTCCTCCTCCTCATCCACCTTCTCCACCTCCTGCTCCTCCTCCTCCTCCATCTCCTCCTCCTCCACCTCCTCCTCCTCCTCCTCATCCACCTTCTCCACCTCCTGCTCCTCCTCCTCCTCCTCCTCATCCACCTTCTCCACACCTCCTGCTCCTCCTCCTCCTCCATCTCCTCCTCCTCCACCTCCTCCTCCTCCTCCTCATCCACCTTCTCCACCTCCTGCTCCTCCTACCCTCCTTCTGCACCTCCTCCTCCTCCACCTCCTCCTCCATCTCCTCCACCTCCTCCTCCACCTCCTCCACCTCCTACTCCACCACTTCCTACACCTCCGCCTCCTCCACCTCCTCCTCCACCACCTCCTCCGCCTCCACCACCTCCTACACCCACTACATGTCTAGACGTGACTAGGAGACGCCCAGAGGCACAGACATACAAAGACAAAGATCCCCCGTGTAGCCTTAACAGACTGTTGGGGCAAGTGCTGTTAGCGAGCACCTATGAAGGTCGGCACAGCACACGAGGCGGTGGGTGGCCAGCACCACGCCCGGCCGCCTTTGTCTTCCCAGCGCCGATGTTTTACACACCGCACCAGGAAACTCATTTGAGGCCGAGTCGACCTAAGGGAGGCCCAGGACCGGTTCAGATAATCGTCATCGGCGTTGGTGGATCGCTCACGCACAACCACCAAAGGTAAAGATCCCCCGTGTAGCCTCTAACAGGCTGCTGGGGGCAAGTGCCGTTGGCGAGTGGCAGCACCTACGAAGGCCGACACCACGCCCGGCCGCCTTTGTCTCCCGGTGGCGACGTTCACGCAATATAATTTGGAGGCTGAGTCGACCTAGGCGGGTGAGGGTGGGGTAGGAGGTGGAGGAGGCCGCAGGACCGGTAACAGTTGGGGTATCGAACGAGGTTCGTAGCGCAGCGCGCGCTAACCGCTGCACCACCGCTCCCCACTCACGCTCTCAACCAATCCCAACACCCGCGCCATTCGCCACCCAAGTGACGGTGACGTCACCACGGTGCCCTGTGCCAGGCTAGGTGCACCAGGAGGTCACGGGGCAGACCCAGCAGGTGCCGTGGGTCGACTGACTGAGATGACTACTGGCCGATGCACCACCCGTGTCCCCTACTGTGCCACCACCACCACCACCGTTCCGCCCAGATAATCATCTTGTTTCAATATTTTAACAAAAAATTTAAAGCAAAAGTGCTGAGAAAAAGTTGAACTTTCAACGGAAACATTCAACGAAATTTCCACATTTTTTTTATTTTTGGCCTCGCGGTCTTCCCGAGGTCTGATTAAGGATTCCGCGAGACTCCGTTGGCGTGGTGGAAGCGCGTCACTGCACGTGGCCGCGTCTATTAGGCGGAGCAGTGAATGGATTCCAGATTCCAGTTGAATTATAATGCAAACTGTGCTCGGAGGAGGAAGCCTGGGGGTGGGGGGGGGCGGTGGCGAAACAAAATAAACATCGAGAATGGATCGTGGGACTGATTCAATGTGACGAGAGATGCCCTCCGATTTGAAAAAATAATAATACCGGTAGGAAACTTCTGGTTACACCAGCCCACAGGGGATTATTGTGTCCGTCCGTCGTGCAGGGAGGGGCTGGGTGGAGAGGGGAGGGTGGGGAAGGGGCTGGGTGGGGAGGGTGGGGGCTGAGTGGGGAGGGGAGGGTGGGGAGGGTGGGCAAGGGCTGGGTGGGGAGGGTGTGGAGGGGCTGGGTGGGGAGGGTGGGCAAGAGGGGCTGGGTGGGGAGGGTCGGGAGGGGGCTGGGTGGGGAGGGTGGGGCTGGGTGGGGGGGTGGGGAGGGGTGGGGCTGGGTGGGGAGGGGAGGGGCTGGTCACCCCGTGGTGCCCTTATAAAACTCAACGTTTAACCTACTCACGCCGGCTTGTGCCCGCCCCTCACAGTCGGGGCATATTTGCGGAATACACCACGCCGCCGTTGACCCCTGGCCATTGACCGAGCAACCCAACGTTCCTACCAGCTCCCTCCGCAGGAATGTGTTGTGGGGTTTGATTTTTGCCGCTGCCGCCATCGATTTTATATTTAACTCACTCTGTCTGTCGATGTTGTATCCTCAAATCTTGCCAATGTGGTATCGACTGCAAACCCGGTATACTTACGTCATACTGATGACAACACTATATTCTATAATAAAAAATAAAATATATGTAATTTAAAAAAAATTGTATATGTTATGTTTCGGCTTGGGTCTAATTGCCCATGCTCAACTCACGTTGGCTGTAATTGGCCACGGCCCCTTACGTTATGACAAGCTTCAGGGCCACTTCCTGGAGTCGTGGAGTTCTGCCATTACTCGTACGGTACATTTTATTAAAGCGAGTTTTAAAAAGTATTTTTAAATATTACTTCTTTATATATATGGTTATGTATTTTAAATGAACATGCACCCTAGAACATGCACACTAGAACGGCCACCCCTGTTAACGACTAACCGCATCACGACGGGCCTCCATAGACCCCAATGTGTAGTGTATAGTGTAGTGTATAGTAGTGTATAGTGTAGTGTATAGTGTAGTGTATAGTAGTGTATAGTAATATATAGTGTAGTGTATAGTGTAGTGTATAGTGTAGTGTATAGTGTAGTGTATAGTAGTGTATAGTGTAGTGTATAGTGTAGTGTATAGTGTAGTGTATAGTGTAGTGTATAGTGTAGTGTATAGTATAGTGTGTAGTGTATAGTGTAGTGTAGTAGTGTATAGTGTAGTGTATAGTGTAGTGTATAGTGTAGTGTATAGTGTAGTGTATAGTATAGTGTGTAGTGTATAGTGTAGTGTAGTAGTGTATAGTGTAGTGTATAGTGTAGTGTATAGTGTAGTGTATAGTATAGTGTGTAGTGTATAGTGTAGTGTAGTAGTGTATAGTGTAGTGTATAGTGTAGTGTATAGTGTAGTGTATAGTGTAGTGTATAGTGTAGTGTATAGTGTAGTGTATAGTATAGTGTGTAGTGTATAGTGTAGTGTAGTAGTGTATAGTGTAGTGTATAGTGTAGTGTATAGTGTAGTGTATAGTATAGTGTGTAGTGTATAGTGTAGTGTAGTAGTGTATAGTGTAGTGTATAGTGTAGTGTATAGTAGTGTATAGTAATATATAGTGTAGTGTATAGTGTAGTGTATAGTAGTGTATAGTGTAGTGTATAGTGTAGTGTATAGTGTAGTGTATAGTGTAGTGTAATAGTGTAGTGTATAGTAGTGTATAGTGTAGTGTATAGTGTAGTGTATAGTAGTGTATAGTGTAGTGTATAGTGTAGTGTATAGTGTAGTGTATAGTAGTGTATAGAGTAGTGTATAGTGTAGTGTATAGTGTAGTGTATAGTGTAGTGTATAGTAGTGTGTAGTGTGTAGTGTAGTGTATAGTAGTGTATAGTGTAGTGTATAGTGTAGTGTATAGTGTAGTGTATAGTGTAGTGTATAGTAGTGTGTAGTGTGTAGTGTAGTGTATAGTAGTGTATAGTGTAGTGTATAGTGTAGTGTATAGTAGTGTATAGTGTAGTGTATAGTGTAGTGTATAGTGTAGTGTATAGTAGTGTATAGTGTAGTGTATAGTAGTGTATAGTGTAGTGTATAGTAGTGTATAGTGTAGTGTATAGTGTAGTGTATAGTAGTGTATAGTGTAGTGTATAGTGTAGTTAATAGTGTAGTGTATAGTGTAGTGTATATTATTGTAGAGGGTTATGACACATTTATAAATAACGCGATCTAAACCCAAAAACGTTGATTATGAACAAATGACAGAGACGGGAACGAGATGATAGAGAGGGAGAGAGACAGCGTGCCGGGCATCGCCAAAGCGGGCTTAGTCCCCGACTCCGCGGTGGAAATTCCACGTTGCTGTGGCAGGAGCCGGCGAGAGGGGCAGGCATGGGGGTGATAATGATCAGGGGCGACGGAGCCGGCCCCGTTTCGTCCTCGACCCAATCCAGGTGAACAATGGACCGAGACAATTCTCGGCTGAGCGAGCGAGCGAGTGGATGGAGTTGGGCGAATTAATTGAGCGGGTGAGCGATCGAATGGGCGAGAGATTTGGTGGTGGGGTTGGTGGTGGTGGGGGGGGATGACGGATCGATTTCGTGAATAAATGAGAGGGCAAGCAAGCGAGCGAGCGAGCGAATGGAGTTGCGTGAGCGAGTGAATTAATGAGTGGGCGAAGAATAGAAAGAACGGGGACGTGTAGGGGTGAATTTGGGAGTGAGCGAGTGAATTGATGGGTGGGCGGGTAATTGAATTAATGTGGGAGTGAGCGAGTGACTGAGTGAATGAGTGGGCCAGTAATTGAATGAATGGGCGAGTCATTGAATGAATGGGAAGGTGCTGGGTGAATGGGGGAGTGAGCGAGTGAATTGATGGGGGGGCGAGTAATTTAATTAATGTGGGAGTGAGCGAGTGACTGAGTGAATGAGTGGGCCAGTAAGTAAGTGAATGGGCGAGTGATTGAATTAATGGGAAGGTGCAGGGTGAATGGGGGAATGAGCGAGTGAATGAATGGGTGGGCGGGTAATTTAATGAATGCGGGAGTGAGTGAGCGAGTGAGTGAATGAACGAGTGGGCGAGTAATTGAGTGAATGGGAACCTGCGGGGTGAATGGGGAAGCGAGCGAGTAAGTGAATGAATGAGGGTGGGTGTTGGGTTGGTGTGACAGAGTGAATGAAGCAAATCATTTGTTGATGTGTCAGCGTTGGGACTTGTGTCCAAGCACCGTTCACAGACTCAACACAATGCGTGGCGATAACGCGGTGGGGTTGGTGTTGGGGTGCGTCCATGGGGTCTGCGTGGAGTGAGTGAGTGGGTGAGTGGGTGAGTGGGTGGGTGAGTGAGTGAGTGGATGAGTGAGTGGGTGAGTGAGTGAGTGGATGAGTGAGTGGGTGAGTGAGTGAGTGAGGAAGTGAGTGAGTGAGTGAGTGAGTGGATGAGTGAGTGGGTGAGTGAGTGAGTGAGTGGGTGAGTGACTGACTGAGTGGGTGAGTGAGTGAGTGGGTTGGTGAGTGGGTGGGTGGGTGAGTGAGTGGGTGAGTGGTGGGTGGGTGAGTGAGTGAGTGGGTGGGTGGGTGAGTGAGTGGGTGAGTAAATGGGTGAGTGACTGAGTGGGTGAGTGACTGAGTGGGTGAGTGACTGAGTGAGTGACTGAGTGGGAGAGTGACTGAGTGGGTGAGTGACTGAGTGGGTGAGTGACTGAGAGGGTGAGTGACTGAGTGGGTGAGTAGCCGACTTGGGTGAGTGATTCAATGGGTGAGTGTCTGAGAGAGTGAGTATCTGAGTGGGCGAGTGACTGAGTGGGCAAGTGACTGAGTGGGCGAGTGACTGAGTGGGTGAGTAGCCGACTTGGGTGAGTGATTCAATGGGTGAGTGTCTGAGAGAGTGAGTATCTGAGTGGGTGAGTGACTGAGTGGGTGAGTGACTGAGTGGGCGAGTGACTGAGTGGGTGAGTAGCCGACTTGGGTGAGTGAGTGAATGGGTGAGTGGCCGGGTGAGTGTGCAGTTACCTCCGGCATGTGGAGGAGGAGCGCAGATCATCACCACGCCCTGGCCGCCTCGCACCGCCACGGCCCCGCGCGCTTGCCGGCTGAACGCGTGCAGGTCTGTGGGCGAAGGTGATCAGGGCCCCCCACGCCCTGAGTGGCTGAGTGGCTGAGTGAGTGTCTGAGAGGGTGAGTATTTGAGTGGGTGAGTGACTGAGTGGGTGAGTGACTGAGTGAGTGTTTGAGAGGGTGAGTATTTGAATGACTGAGTGGCTGAGTGGCTGAGTGAGTGTCTGAGAGGGTGAGTATTTGAGTGGGTGAGTGACTGAGTGGGTGAGTGACTGAGTGAGTGAGTGAGTGGCTGAGTGACTGAGTGGCTGAGTGACTGAGTGGCTGAGTGGCTGAGTGAGTGTCTGAGAGGGTGAGTATTTGAGTGGGTGAGTGACTGAGTGGGTGAGTGACTGAGTGAGTGAGTGAGTGGCTGAGTGACTGAGTGGCTGAGTGACTGAGTGGCTGAGTGGCTGAGTGAGTGTCTGAGAGGGTGAGTATTTGAGTGGGTGAGTGACTGAGTGGGTGAGTGACTGAGTGAGTGAGTGAGTGGCTGAGTGACTGAGTGGCTGAGTGACTGAGTGGCTGAGTGGCTGAGTGAGTGTCTGAGAGGGTGAGTATTTGAGTGGGTGAGTGACTGAGTGGGTGAGTGACTGAGTGAGTGAGTGAGTGGCTGAGTGACTGAGTGGCTGAGTGACTGAGTGAGTGTCTGAGAGGGTGAGTATTTGAGTGGGTGAGTGACTGAGTGGGTGAGTGACTGAGTGGCTGAGTGGGTGAGTGACTGAGTGGGTGGGTGACTGAGTGGCTGGGTGACTGAGTGGCTGAGTGACTGAGTGGGTGATTGACTGAGTGGGTGGGTGACTGAGTGGCTGATTGACTGAGTGGCTGAGTGACTGAGTGGCTGAGTGACTGAGTGAGTGTCTGAAAGGGTGAGTATTTGAGTGACTGAGTGGCTGAGTGACTGAGTGAGTGTTTGAGAGGGTGAGTATTTGAATGACTGAGTGGGTGAGTGACTGAGTGAGTGTCTGAGAGGGTGAGTATTTGAATGACTGAGTGGGTGAGTGACTGAGTGAGTGTTTGAGAGGGTGAGTATTTGAGTGACTGAGTGGGTGAGTGACTGAGTGGGTGTCTGAGAGGGTGAGTATTTGAGTGACAGAGTGGGTGAGTGACTGAGTGGGTGAGTGACTGAGTGGCTGAGTGACTGAGTGGGTGAGTGACTGAGTGGCTGAGTGTCTGAGAGGGTGAGTGACTGAGTGGGTGAGTGACTGAGTGAGTGAGTGAGTGGCTGAGTGACTGAGTGGCTGAGTGACTGAGTGAGTGTCTGAGAGGGTGAGTATTTGAGTGGGTGAGTGACTGAGTGGGTGAGTGACTGAGTGGCTGAGTGACTGAGTGGGTGGGTGACTGAGTGGCTGGGTGACTGAGTGGCTGAGTGACTGAGTGGGTGATTAACTGAGTGGGTGGGTGACTGAGTGGCTGATTGACTGAGTGGCTGAGTAACTGAGTGGCTGAGTGACTGAGTGGGTGAGTGACTGAGTGGCTGAGTGACTGAGTGAGTGTCTGAGAGGGTGAGTGTCTGAGAGGGTGAGTATTTGAGTGACTGAGTGGCTGAGTGACTGAGTGGTTGAGTGACTGAGTGGCTGAGTGACTGAGTGAGTGTCTGAGAGGGTGAGTGTCTGAGAGGGTGAGTATTTGAGTGACTGAGTGGCTGAGTGACTGAGTGGCTGAATGACTGAGTGGCTGAGTGACTGAGTGGGTGGGTGACTGAGTGGCTGAGTGACTGAGTGGGTGAGTGACTGAGTGGCTGAGTGTCTGAGAGGGTGAGTGACTGAGTGGGTGAGTGACTGAGTGAGTGAGTGAGTGGGTGTCTGAGAGGGTGAGTATTTGAGTGACTGAGTGGCTGAGTGACTGAGTGAGTGTCTGAGACGGTGCGTATTTGAGTGACTGAGTGGCTGAGTGACTGAGTGAGTGTCTGAGAGGGTGAGTATTTGAGTGACTGAGTGGGTGAGTGACTGAGTGAGTGTCTGAGAGGGTGAGTATTTGAGTGACTGAGTGGCTGAGTGACTGAGTGAGTGTCTGAGAGGGTGAGTATTTGAGTGACTGAGTGGCTGAGTGACTGAGTGAGTGTCTGAGAGGGTGAGTATTTGAGTGACTGAGTGGGTGAGTGACTGAGTGGGTGAGTGACTGAGTGAGTGGCTGAGTGACTGAGTGGGTGAGTGACTGAGTGGCTGAGTGTCTGAGAGGGTGAGTGAGTGAGTGAGTGGGTGTCTGAGAGGGTGCGTATTTGAGTGACTGAGTGGCTGAGTGACTGAGTGAGTGTCTGAGAGGGTGAGTATTTGAGTGACTGAGTGGGTGAGTGACTGAGTGAGTGTCTGAGAGGGTGAGTATTTGAGTGACTGAGTGGGTGAGTGACTGAGTGAGTGTCTGAGAGGGTGAGTATTTGAGTGACTGAGTGGCTGAGTGACTGAGTGAGTGTCTGAGAGGGTGAGTATTTGAGTGACTGAGTGGGTGAGTGACTGAGTGGGTGAGTGACTGAGTGAGTGGCTGAGTGACTGAGTGGGTGAGTGACTGAGTGGCTGAGTGTCTGAGAGGGTGAGTGACTGAGTGGGTGAGTGACTGAGTGAGTGAGTGACTGAGTGGCTGAGTGACTGAGTGGCTGAGTGACTGAGTGAGTGTCTGAGAGGGTGAGTATTTGAGTGGGTGAGTGACTGAGTGGCTGAGTGACTGAGTGGCTGAGTGACTGAGTGGCTGGGTGACTGAGTGGCTGAGTGACTGAGTGAGTGTCTGAGAGGGTGAGTGACTGAGTGGGTGAGTGACTGAGTGAGTGAGTGACTGAGTGGGTGGGTGACTGAGTGGCTGAGTGATTGAGTGGGTGAGTGACTGAGTGGCTGAGTGACTGAGTGGGTGAGTAACTGAGTGGGTGAGTGTCTGAGAGGGTGAGTGACTGAGTGGGTGAGTGACTGAGTGAGTGAATGAGTGTCTGAGTGGGTGAGTGACTGATTGGGTGAGTGACTGAGAGGGTGAGTGTCTGAGTGGGTGTTTAGCCGACTTGGGTGAGTAAGTAAATGGGTGTGCAGGTCTGTGGGCGAAGGTGAAAGGGGCCCCCCACGCCCCCCGCACCCCCACGTATAAGCCAGCAAACAGCTGTACATTTGAGGCTGAATCGACCTAGAGGAGGCCCACGGTAAATCGTCACTGGCGTGGTCCGTGAGCGGGAATCGGACTTGGGTCCGCGCTCACCGCTACCCCCCCCCGCCCCCTATTAACACAAAGACAAAGATCCCCCGTATAGCCTTAACGAACTCTTGAGGCAAGTGCTAAAAAGTCGGCACTGCGGCACACGAGGGGGTGGGTGGCCAGAAACCACGCCCGCCCGCCTTTGTCTCCCCAGTGGCGATGTTTACACACAGACTCGGACACACACACAGACTCGGACACACACACACACACTCGGACGCCCACAGACAAACACACACACAGACACACACACAGACACACCTATACATACACACACAGACACACACACAGACACACACACACAGACACACACACAGACACACACACAGACACATAGACACACACTCAGACACACAGACACACACACACAGACACACACACAGACATACACACAGACACACACACACGCAGACACACACTCACACATGGCTACGTCAGACATACATCTTTTTTTCTCCCCAATTACGGGGCTTCTGCAGTTTCCTGCCAACGTGACCTGGCGTAGCTCAGCAGAGAAGCTCATATTCATACAACTGTGGAATATATACAGGATCACGTCATGTAAACAGATGCTCTGTCTTTTAACAACAACAACAACAACAACACACAAGACAATGACAAAGGGGCGAGGCTGTAACAGGCTGTAGGGGCAAGTGCTGTTGGTAAGTGGCACCTGTGAAGGCCGGCACGGCACATTGAGTGGGTAGGTGGCCAGCACCACGCCCGGCCGCCTTTGTCTCCCCAGTGGCGATGTTTACTACACACCGCACCGGGTACTCGTATGGGGATGTCTTGGGGAGATCTTCATCCAGCGGTCGATTGACCACGGCTGGCGATGATGATGGTGGTGACGATGTCATGGTGAGGTCTTCATCCAGCGGTCGATTGACCACGGCTGACGATGATGATGGTGGTGATGATGTCATGGTGAGGTCTTCATCCAGCGGTCGATTGACCACGGCTGGTGATGATGATGATGGTGATGATGTCATGGTGAGGTCTTCATCCAGCGGTCGATTGACCACGGCTGACGATGATGATGATGGTGATGATGTCATGGTGAGGTCTTCATCCAGCGGTCGATTGACCACGGCTGGTGATGATGATGATGGTGATGATGTCATGGTGAGGTCTTCATCCAGCGGTCGATTGACCACGGCTGACGATGATGATGATGGTGACGATGTCATGGTGAGGTCTTCATCCAGCGGTCGATTGACCACGGCTGGTGATGATGATGATGGTGATGATGTCATGGTGAGGTCTTCATCCAGCGGTCGATTGACCACGGCTGACGATGATGATGATGGTGATGATGTCATGGTGAGGTCTTCATCCAGCGGTCGATTGACCACGGCTGGCGATGATGATGGTGGTGACGATGTCATGGTGAGGTCTTCATCCAGCGGTCGATTGACCACGGCTGACGATGATGATGGTGGTGACGATGTCATGGTGAGGTCTTCATCCAGCGGTCGATTGACCACGGCTGGCGATGATGATGGTGGTGACGATGTCATGGTGAGGTCTTCATCCAGCGGTCGATTGACCACGGCTGACGATGATGATGGTGGTGACGATGTCATGGTGAGGTCTTCATCCAGCGGTCGATTGACCACGGCTGACGATGATGATGGTGGTGACGATGTCATGGTGAGGTCTTCATCCAGCGGTCGATTGACCACGGCTGACGATGATGATGGTGGTGACGATGTCATGGTGAGGTCTTCATCCAGCGGTCGATTGACCACGGCTGACGATGATGATGGTGGTGACGATGTCATGGTGAGGTCTTCATCCAGCGGTCGATTGACCACGGCTGACGATGATGATGATGGTGATGATGTCATGGTGAGGTCTTCATCCAGCGGTCGATTGACCACGGCTGGTGATGATGATGATGATGATGGTGACAATGTCATGGTGAGGTCTTCATCCAGCGGTCGATTGACCACGGCTGACGATGATGATGGTGGTGACGATGTCATGGTGAGGTCTTCATCCAGCGGTCGATTGACCACGGCTGACGATGATGATGATGGTGATGATGTCATGGTGAGGTCTTCATCCAGCGGTCGATTGACCACGGCTGGTAATGATGATGATGATGATGGTGACAATGTCATGGTGAGGTCTTCATCCAGCGGTCGATTGACCACGGCTGACGATGATGATGGTGGTGACGATGTCATGGTGAGGTCTTCATCCAGCGGTCGATTGACCACGGCTGACGATGATGATGATGGTGGTGACGATGTCATGGTGAGGTCTTCATCCAGCGGTCGATTGACCACGGCTGACGATGATGATGATGGTGATGATGTCATGGTGAGGTCTTCATCCAGCGGTCGATTGACCACGGCTGGTGATGATGATGATGATGATGGTGACAATGTCATGGTGAGGTCTTCATCCAGCGGTCGATTGACCACGGCTGACGATGATGATGGTGGTGACGATGTCATGGTGAGGTCTTCATCCAGCGGTCGATTGACCACGGCTGACGATGATGATGATGGTGATGATGTCATGGTGAGGTCTTCATCCAGCGGTCGATTGACCACGGCTGACGATGATGATGATGGTGACGATGTCATGGTGAGGTCTTCATCCAGCGGTCGATTGACCACGGCTGGTGATGATGATGATGATGGTGAGGTCTTCATCCAGCGGTCGATTGACCACGGCAGACGATGATGATGGTGGTGACGATGTCATGGTGAGGTCTTCATCCAGCGGTCGATTGACCACGGCTGACGATGATGATGGTGGTGACGATGTCATGGTGAGGTCTTCATCCAGCGGTCGATTGACCACGGCTGACGATGATGATGGTGGTGACGATGTCATGGTGAGGTCTTCATCCAGCGGTCGATTGAACACGGCTGACGATGATGATGATGGTGATGATGTCATGGTGAGGTCTTCATCCAGCGGTCGATTGACCACGGCTGGTGATGATGATGATGATGGTGACAATGTCATGGTGAGGTCTTCATCCAGCGGTCGATTGACCACGGCTGACGATGATGATGGTGGTGACGATGTCATGGTGAGGTCTTCATCCAGCGGTCGATTGACCACGGCTGACGATGATGATGATGGTGGTGACGATGTCATGGTGAGGTCTTCATCCAGCGGTCGATTGACCACGGCTGACGATGATGATGATGGTGATGATGTCATGGTGAGGTCTTCATCCAGCGGTCGATTGACCACGGCTGGTGATGATGATGATGATGGTGACAATGTCATGGTGAGGTCTTCATCCAGCGGTCGATTGACCACGGCTGACGATGATGATGGTGGTGACGATGTCATGGTGAGGTCTTCATCCAGCGGTCGATTGACCACGGCTGACGATGATGATGATGGTGATGATGTCATGGTGAGGTCTTCATCCAGCGGTCGATTGACCACGGCTGACGATGATGATGATGGTGACGATGTCATGGTGAGGTCTTCATCCAGCGGTCGATTGACCACGGCTGGTGATGATGATGATGATGATGGTGAGGTCTTCATCCAGCGGTCGATTGACCACGGCAGACGATGATGATGATGGTGACGATGTCATGGTGAGGTCTTCATCCAGCGGTCGATTGACCACGGCTGACGATGATGATGATGGTGGTGATGATGTCATGGTGATGGCTTCATCCAACAGTGGATTGACCAGACATATTACGTCATGCCAATTGCATGCAAAACAACACGCGGCTCCACGATTACCCCCCCCACACACACACACAGCCATCCACCACCACGGAGCGTTTAAATCTCTCGTTGCAAATAAAAAAAATACGTAAAAATGAAAAATGTTACTGAAAAAAATAAAAAATAAAATTACCAAAAAAAAACACACAAAAACCATCTTCCCCCACACCGCTTAACGCAAAGGCGGGCGGGGGGGGAAGCGGTGAGATTCACAATGGGCGATCCACAATTTATTTGTGGGCCAAGTCGAGAGGATGGCGATACTCGGGGAACGGAATGGGGCCGATTACGTCTAATTACACGGACAATTTCATCCCGCCTGCAATACCGCGGGCGCTCTGGGCGAGCAACGGAGCGAGAGAAATATTCCTGCCAAGACGCGCGCGAAGGCGTACGGGCGATCGTGAGCGCCGTCCGTTCATTAGGAGCTCCTACACCCCCCCCCGCCCCCCCCCCCCCCTACATTGAAATACGCGACTCGTTCGCGTGATTTCCCCCGGTTTCATCGTCTGCTGGCGGGTGTTGCCTTGGCGTTGCGCGCGCACACGCAGAGGCAATGCGTTAAACCCTTTGGTCAACAACGTTACCCTGTGCGGGGGGTTACCGTGACCCCGACGTTACCGTGACCCCTCATGTGACCGTGACCCCCACGTGTGTGCACACGCACACATACATGTGCCTTCATACGCACATACATGTGCCTGCACATGCACACATACATGTGCCTGCACACCCACACATACATGTGCCTGCACACGCACACATACATGTGCGTGCACACGCACACATACATGTGCCTGCACACGCACACATACATGTGCGTGCACACATACATGTGCGTGCACATACAAGCAGTATATCTGCACCCCATGGGGGGCGGGGGTCGAGGAGGACTCTCGTGGGGTCGACGCGTGAGGGGCGAAGTGCCGGAGAAGTCCTCCACCACGAGCGAGAGGAGAATAGAATGCATCGTCGTCATCATCGTCGTCATCATCGTCGTCATCGTCATCATCATCGTCGTCATCATCATCGTCGTCATCATCATCGTCGTCATCGTCGTCGTCATCGTCGTCATCATCATCATCATCATCGTCGTCATCATCATCGTCATCATCATCATATTCGTCATCATCATCGTCATCATCATCGTCGTCATCATCATCGTCATCATCATCATATTCGTCATCATCATCGTCATCATCATCGTCGTCATCATCGTCGTCATCGTCATCATCGTCGTCGTCGTCATCATCGTCGTCATCATCATCGTCGTCATCGTCGTCGTCATCGTCATCATCATCATATTCGTCATCATCATCGTCATCATCATCATCATCATCGTCGTCGTCGTCATCATCGTCGTCATCGTCATCATCAACACACGACACGTGCTGGTGGCTGGGCCCACTCACACGCGAACTTGAGCCTCGCCTCGCCGCTCACGACCGAGCCGACGCCGTTGGTGGCCCGGCATCGGTAGCGTCCCGCGTCCGTTCGGGGCTCCGGCCCCAGCACCTCCAGGGAACCTTCAGTCGCTCGGAACTTGACGCCGTCCACCGCGACCAGGTTGCCGTCACGATACCATCTGCAGAGACACGGTGACGATGATGATGATGCCCAGCCACGCACCGTCTAGCCCCGAACAGACTGGTTGGGGCACGTGCTGTTAGCGAGTTTGCAGCAGCACATTAACATCGTGCTAATCTCTCGCATTAACATCGTGCTAATCTCTCGCATTAACATCATGCTAATTTCTCACATTAACATCATGCTAATTTCTCGCATCAACATCATGCTAATCTCTCGCATTGACATCATGCTAATCTCTCACATTGACATCATGCTAATTTCTCGCATCAACATCATGCTAATCTCTCGCATTAACATCATGCTAATTTCTCGCATCAACATCATGCTAATCTCTCGCATTAACATCATGCTAATCTCTCACATGAACATCATGCTAATCTCTCACATTGACATCATGCTAATCTCTCACATTGACATCATGCTAATCTCTCGCATTAACATCATGCTAATCTCTCGCATTAACATCATGCTAATCTCTCACATTGACATCATGCTAATCTCTCACATTGACATCATGCTAATCTCTCACATTGACATCATGCTAATCTCTCACATTGACATCATGCTAATCTCTCGCATTAACATCATGCTAATCTCTCGCATTAACATCATGCTAATCTCTCACATTGACATCATGCTAATCTCTCACATTGACATCATGCTAATCTCTCACATTAACATCATGCTAATCTCTCGCATTAACATCATGCTAATCTCTCGCATTAACATCATGCTAATCTCTCACATCAACATCATGCTAATCTCTCATATTGACATCATGCTAATCTCTCGCATTAACATCATGCTAATCTCTCGCATTAACATCATGCTAATCTCTCACATTGACATCATGCTAATCTCTCACATTGACATCATGCTAATCTCTCACATTGACATCATGCTAATCTCTCACATTAACATCATGCTAATCTCTCGCATTAACATCATGCTAATCTCTCGCATTAACATCATGCTAATCTCTCACATTAACATCATGCTAATCTCTCACATTGACATCATGCTAATCTCTCACATTGACATCATGCTAATCTCTCACATTAACATCACGCTAATCTCTCACATTAACATCATGCTAATCTCTCACATTAACATCATGCTAATCTCTCACATGAACATCATGCTAATCTCTCACATTGACATCATGCTAATCTCTCACATTAACATGATAATAATCTCTCACATTAACATCACTAGCCCCGGCCACTTCTTTATGACCCTTGGACTACACCCATTTCAAACCTTTAAAACTGTCTGCCTCAGCAGCAGACCACGCTTTCCCACCTGATGACGGACGCTTTTTTTGCGCCCGAAACGTCGTGGTTTATTTTATTTTCTACCCACGTGACTTTACCGAAAGAAGCAAAGAGTATGGATTCCTGCGGTCACGAAAGCTTAAAATCAAGATATCAGCGATCTGTCGAGATCTGGCGTTTTCAGATATTCTCTCTGCAATCCCAGATCGACGTTTCGGTCTGTGGGTCACCCGAGATGTTTCTTCCCCGTGGAGCCCCCCCTCCCCCCCAACTCCAGGCTATGGAACGCTGTTCCACGCGACATCAGGAGGGATTTCTCTGAGTCATTGGACATGTTTTTTTAAATGCGTCTTAAACCCTATTTATATGCCTTAGCTTATGAAATTTTTAGTTCATTTCGTAAATGGATGTAAAACATGTTTTTATTTTTTTATTTTTGTGCTGAGTGCCTGCTGCTGCTGCTGTTGTGTACAGCGCTTTGAGATCATTGATGAAAATCCACGATATATAAATGTAATTGCCATTTATTGTGAAGGCCGGAACGGTACACGAGGGGGTGGGTGGCCAGCACCACGCCCGACCGCCTTTGTCTCCCTAGTGGAAATGTTCACGTTGCCGCGCCAGGTACTAATTTTAGGCTGAGTCGACCTAGGGGAGAGTCCCAGCACCGGTTGAGATAATCGTCACCGGTGGTGGCCGTGAGCGGGAATCGAACTCGAGTCGCCAGGTTCGTAGCGCGGCGCGCTAACACACACACAACAAAGACAAAGATCCCCTGTATAGCCTTTAACAGACCGTCGGGGCAAGTGCTGTCAGTGTGTGAGTGAGTGTGTGGAGTTTGTGTGTGGGGGAGCGGTAGTGTCGTGGTTAGCGCTGCGCTACGAACCCGGCCACCCAAGTTCGATTCCCGCTCACGGCCAACGCCGGTGACGATTCTTATCCGAACCGGTCCTGGGCCTCTCCGAGGTCGACTCAGCCTCAACTGAGTACCTGGTTCTAGATTTGAAGCTTTCGTGACTGCAAGGATTCATACTCTAAGGTTTTTTCGGTAAAGTCACGTGGGTAAAAAAATTAAAATTAAAATAAATAATAATAAATAATAGAGAAACATTTTTTACCTACGTGACTTTACCGAAAAAACCTAAGCGTATGAGTACCTGGTGCGTGCGCAGTAAACATCGCCACTGGGGGAGACAAAGGCGGCCGGGCGTGGTTTGCTGGCCACCCACCCACCCCCTCGTGTGCCACAGTGCCGGTAGCCTTCATAGGAACAGCTCGCTAACAGCACTTCCCCTAGGTCGACTCAGCCTCAAATGAGCACCTGGTGTGGTGTGTAAACATCGCCACTGGGGAGACAAAGGCGGCTGGGTTCGGTGTTGGCCACCCACCCCCTCGTGTGCCGTGTCGGCCTTCATAGCGCGCTCGCGAACAGCACTTGCCCCAACAGTCCGGCCGAGGCTACACGGGTGATCTTTGCTTTGCTTTGCTGCTGCTGCTGCTGTTGTTGTTGTTGTTGTTAGTGTTAACGCGCACGGCTCGCGCGCGTTGTGCGTTTGCATTCATTTATTTTGAAGCGCTGCCACTTAAGCAAACGGTGCGGGCAGCAGGCGGCCGCAGCAGTCCACGGAGTCACCGGGAACAGCGGCACGGTCCATTTCGAATGCCGCCTAAATGCGTGCAACGGGTGACTGAGTGGCGAATGCTAATTTTGTGTGTGCGGTGTTTTTTTTTTTACGAGCTGACCGTAACGGGGTGTGTGCATGGGGAGTGGGGAGCGGTGGTGCAGCGGTTAGCGCTACGCTGCGCTACGAACCCGGCGACCCGAGTTCGATTCCCGCTCACGGCCAACACCCTGTGACGATTATTTGAACCGATCCTGGGCCTCCCCTAGGTCGACTGAGCCTCAAATGAGTACCTGGTGCGGTGTGTAAACATTGCCACTGGGGAGACAAATGCGGTCGGGCGTGGTGCTGGTCACCCGCCCCCACTTCGTGTGCCGTCCCAGCCTTCATAGGTGCTACTCGCTAACAGCGCTTGCCCTGGCAATCCGTTAAGGCTGTACAGGCAGTATATTTGTTTTTGTTGACACGTGTGTGTGTGTGTGTCTTTGTGTGTGCGTGTGAATGTATACTCGTGGCGTGTGTGGGTGTTGGGGAGACAAAGGCGGTCGGGCGTGGTGCTGGTCAACTAGGAACAAAACGTGCGAATTAGTTACCACTTCAAATCGGGCTAATCGCCTGATTAAGTTGGTTGTTGTTGTTGTTGTGATAACCAGCGACACTGGTTAGTGCTGAAATAGTGACTAGCGGCCACGTTTAGTTTACGTGACGCACATTAATCATTGGCTGTGTCGGCTGGTGGTGACAGGTTTCACGACACACTCACATGTATGCACTGTAACCCACAATATTTTTGTATGGATGCTGATGGTGATGATGCTACTGATGATGCTTATGATGGTGAAGATGCCGAAGTTGCTGATGATGATGCTGATGGTGATGACGATGGTGACGATGGTGATGATGGTGAAGATGATGATGATGATGCTGATCATGGTGAAGATGCTGATGGTGATGATATTGATGCTGATGGTGAAGATACTGATGATGATGGTGATGCTTGCTGATGATGATGATGGTGATGATGCCGAAGATGCTGATGATGAAGATGCTGATGGTAATGACGATGGTGATGATGGTGAAGATGCCGAAGATGCTGATGCTGATTATGGTGAAGATGCTGATGGTGATTATATTGATGCTGATGGTGAAGATGCTGATGGTGATGCTTGCTGATAATGATGATGGTGAAGATGCCGAAGATGCTGATCATGGTGAAGATGCTGATGGTGATGATATTGATGCTGATGGTGAAGATACTGATGATGATGGTGATGCTTGCTGATGATGATGGTGAAGATGCTGATGATGATGCCGAAGATGCTGATGATATTGATGCTGATGGTGAAGATACTGATGATGCTACTGATGACGATGATGATGATGCTGCTGCTGCTGCTGCTGCTGATGATGATGGAAGGTGTCACCTACCGGTGAGTGAGAGGTGGCGATCCACTCGCAAGACATCGGAAGGACACTCTGTCTGTCTTAGACCCCACGGAATAAACGACGTCTTGGGGCTCCTCCAAGAACGCAGGTCCCACATCTCCGTGCCTATCTCCCCCTGGAACACACAAACACACACACGTGGCGCTGGAGGGATGACACTGTGTGTGGTGGCTCACAGCGAGAAGCGCCTCGGTTCGATTACAGACTCGGGCGCCTTCCCATCAATGGAGTTCGTGAGTTATTCCTCTACAGATACACAGAGACCCATGGAGACACACAGAGACCCATGGAGATACACAGAGACCCCTAGGGATACACAGAGACCCATAGAGACACAGAGACCCATATAGATACACAGAGACCCATGGAGACTCATAGAGACACAGAGACCCCTAGAGATACACAGAGACGCATAGAGATACACAGAGACCCATGGAGACACATAGAGACGCATAGAGACACAGAGACGCATAGAGATACACAGAGGCCCATGGGGACACATAGAGACTCATAGAGACACAGAGACCCCTAGATATACACAGAGACCCAAGGAGACACAGAGACCCATGCAGATACAAAGAGACTCCTAGAGATAGCGACCCATAGAGGGACATAGAGACGCATGGATTACGGTGAGAACTTGCAAACACCGAACACACGACCGACATCGCCAGGGCCCTGGATCGAAACCCACGACACTCCTGCGTGCCAGGCGAGGGAGACGGAGAGAGAGAGAGATAGAAACATCTCTCTCGCCATCGCGGCATCGCACCGACAATCGTGCAGAGCGGGAGGAGAAAGAGGGAGAGAGAGGAAACGAGAAGAGTACTAAACAAAAAAACAACCTAATTAAAATTAATTCCTATCCACGTGGGATTGTAAATATGATTGTGGGTTGGAAGTGTGATCGCTTCCAACCCGCCCGGTTCTCGCGTTGTTCATTAACTCCCCCACAGCCCCCCCCCCCCGGCTCCCTCCCCCCCCGGCTCCCCACTAACCCCCCGGCGCCCCACTGCGGGCCCCCCAATCCAACAACACCCGCTGCCCCCCTCCCCCCGCCGCCAATAAACGAGGCCTCCCCAGGAAGCTCGTCACCCAAGCTGAGCTCTCGCGTGCCGAATAGCCCATAGACTCAACACTGCCCATAGACTCAACACTGCCCATAGACTAAACACTGCCCATAGACTCAACACTGCCCATAGACTCAACACTGCCCATAGACTCAACACTACCCATAGACTCAACACTGCCCATAGACTCAACACTACCCATAGACTCAACACTGCCCATAGACTCAACACTACCCATAGACTCAACACTGCCCATAGACTCAACACTGCCCATAGACTGAACACTGCCCATAGACTCAACACTGCCCACTGACTCAACGCTACCCATAGACTCAACACTGCCCATAGACTCAACACTGCCCATAGACTCAACACTGCCCATAGACTCAACACTGCCCATAGACTCAACACTGCCCATAGACTCAACACTACCCATAGACTCAACACTGCCCATAGACTCAACACTGCCCATAGACTGAACACTACCCATAGACTCAACACTGCCCATAGACTCAGCACTGCCCATAGACTAACACTGCCCATAGACTAACAATGCCCATAGACTCAACACTGCCCATAGACTCAACACTACCCATAGACTCAACACTGCCATACACTCAACACTGCCCATCGACTCAACACTGCCCATAGACTCAACACTGCCCATAGACTCAACACTGCCCATAGACTCAACACTGCCCATAGACTCAACACTGCCCATAGACTAACACTGCCCATAGACTAAACACTGCCCATAGACTCAACACTGCCCATAGACTCAACACTGCCCATAGACTCAACACTGCCCATAGACTCAACACTACCCATAGACTCAACACTGCCCATAGACTCAACACTGCCCATAGACTCAACACTGCCCATAGACTCAACACTGCCCATAGACTCAACACTGCCCATAGACTCAACACTGCCCATAACATTGCCCATAGACTCAACACTGCCCATCGACTCAACACTGCCCATAGACTCAACACTGCCCATATACTCAACACTGCCCATAGACTCAACACTGCCCATAGACTCAACACTGCCCATAGACTCAACACTGCCCATAGACTAACACTGCCCATAGACTAAACACTGCCCATAGACTCAACACTGCCCATAGACTCAACACTGCCCATAGACTCAACACTGCCCATAGACTAACACTGCCCATAGACTAAACACTGCCCATAGACTCAACACTGCCCATAGACTCAACACTGCCCATAGACTCAACACTGCCCATAGACTCAACACTACCCATAGACTCAACACTGCCCATAGACTCAACACTGCCCATAGACTCAACACTGCCCATAGACTCAACACTGCCCATAGACTCAACACTGCCCATAGACTCAACACTGCCCATAGACTCAACACTGCCCATAACATTGCCCATAGACTCAACACTGCCCATAGACTCAACACTGCCCATAGACTCAACACTGCCCATAGACTCAACACTGCCCATAAACTCAACACTACCCATAGACTCACACTGCCCATAGACTAACACTACCCATAGACTAACACTACCCATAGACTAACACTGCCCATAGACTCAACACTGCCTTATAGACTCAACACTGCCCATAGACTCAACACTGCCCATAGACTCAACACTGCCCATAGACTCAAAACTGCCCATAGACTCAACACTACCCATAGACTCAACACTGCCCATAGACTCAACACTGCCCATAGACTCAACACTACCCACAGGCTCAACATTGCCCATAGACTCAACACTACCCATAGACTCAACACTGCCCATAGACTCAACACTACCCATAGACTCAACACTGCCCATAGACTGAACACTGCCCATAGACTCAACACTGCCCATTGACTCAACACTACCCATAGACTCAACACTGCCCATAGACTCAACACTGCCCATAGACTCAACACTACCCATAGACTCAACACTGCCCGTAGACTCAATACTGCCCATAGACTCAACACTACCCACAGGCTCAACATTGCCCATAGACTCAACACTACCCATAGACTCAACACTGCCCATAGACTCAACACTACCCATAGACTCAACACTGCCCATAGACTGAACACTGCCCATAGACTCAACACTACCCATAGACTCAACACTGCCCATAGACTCAACACTGCCCATAGACTCAACACTGCCCATAGACTCAACACTGCCCATAGACTCAACACTGCCCATAGACTCAACACTACCCATAGACTCAACACTGCCCATAGACTCAACACTGCCCATAGACTGAACACTACCCATAGACTCAACACTGCCCATAGACTCAGCACTGCCCATAGACTAACACTGCCCATAGACTAACAATGCCCATAGACTCAACACTGCCCATAGACTCAACACTGCCCATAGACTCAACACTGCCTATAGACTCAACACTGCCCATAGACTCAACACTGTGACGTTGACTCAACACTGCCCATAGACTCAACACTGCCCATAGACTCAACACTGCCCATAGACTCAACACTGCCCATAGACTCAACACTGCCCATAGACTCAACACTGCCCATAGACTCAACACTACCCATAGACTCAACACTGTGACGTTGACTCAACACTACCCATAGACTCAACACTGCCCATAGACTCAACACTACCCATAGACTCAACACTGTGACGTTGACTCAACACTACCCATAGACTCAGCACTGCCCATAGACTCAACACTGCCCATAGACTCAACACTACCCATACACTCAACACTACCCATAGACTCAACACTACCCATAGACTCAACACTCCCCATAGACTCAACACTGCCCATAGACTCAACACTGCCCATAGACTCAACACTACCGATAGACTCAACACTGCCCATAGACTCAACACTACCCGTAGACTCAACACTGCCCATAGACTCAACACTGCCCATAGACTGAACACTGCCTATAGACTCAACACTGCCCATAGACTCAACACTGTGACGTTGACTCAACACTACCCATAGACTCAGCACTGCCCATAGACTCAACACTGCCCATAGACTCAACACTACCCATACACTCAACACTACCCATAGACTCAACACTACCCATAGACTCAACACTCCCCATAGACTCAACACTGCCCATAGACTCAACACTGCCCATAGACTCAACACTGCCGATAGACTCAACACTGCCCATAGACTCAACACTACCCGTAGACTCAACACTGCCCATAGACTCAACACTGCCCATAGACTGAACACTGCCTATAGACTCAACACTGCCCATAGACTCAACACTGCCCATAGACTCAACACTGCCCATAGACTCAACACTGCCCATAGACTCAACACTGTGACGTTGACTCAACACTACCCATAGACTCAACACTGTGACGTTGACTCAACACTACCCATAGACTCAACACTGCCCATAGACTCAACACTGCCCATAGACTCAACACTGCCCATAGACTCAACACTGCCCATAGACTCAACACTGCCCATAGACTCAACACTGCCCATAGACTCAACACTGCCCATAGACTCAACACTGTGACGTTGACTCAACACTGCCCATAGACTCGACACTGCCCATAGACTCAACACTGCCCATAGACTCAACACTGCCCATAGACTCAACACTGCCCATAGACTCAACACTGTGACGTTGACTCAACACTACCCATAGACTCAACACTGCCCATAGACTCAACACTACCCATAGACTCAACACTGTGACGTTGGCTCAACACTACCCATAGACTCAGCACTGCCCATAGACTCAACACTGCCCATAGACTAACACTGCCCATAGACTAAACACTGCCCATAGACTCAACACTGCCCATAGACTCAACACTGCCCATAGACTCAACACTGCCCATAGACTCAACACTACCCATAGACTCAACACTGCCCATAGACTCAACACTGCCCATAGACTCAACACTGCCCATAGACTCAACACTGCCCATAGACTCAACACTGCCCATAGACTCAACACTGCCCATAGACTCAACACTGCCCATAACATTGCCCATAGACTCAACACTGCCCATAGACTCAACACTGCCCATAGACTCAACACTGCCCATAGACTCAACACTGCCCATAAACTCAACACTACCCATAGACTCACACTGCCCATAGACTAACACTACCCATAGACTAACACTACCCATAGACTAACACTGCCCATAGACTCAACACTGCCTTATAGACTCAACACTGCCCATAGACTCAACACTGCCCATAGACTCAACACTGCCCATAGACTCAAAACTGTCCATAGACTCAACACTACCCATAGACTCAACACTGCCCATAGACTCAACACTGCCCATAGACTCAACACTACCCACAGGCTCAACATTGCCCATAGACTCAACACTACCCATAGACTCAACACTGCCCATAGACTCAACACTACCCATAGACTCAACACTGCCCATAGACTGAACACTGCCCATAGACTCAACACTGCCCATTGACTCAACACTACCCATAGACTCAACACTGCCCATAGACTCAACACTGCCCATAGACTCAACACTACCCATAGACTCAACACTGCCCGTAGACTCAATACTGCCCATAGACTCAACACTACCCACAGGCTCAACATTGCCCATAGACTCAACACTACCCATAGACTCAACACTGCCCATAGACTCAACACTACCCATAGACTCAACACTGCCCATAGACTGAACACTGCCCATAGACTCAACACTACCCATAGACTCAACACTGCCCATAGACTCAACACTGCCCATAGACTCAACACTGCCCATAGACTCAACACTGCCCATAGACTCAACACTGCCCATAGACTCAACACTACCCATAGACTCAACACTGCCCATAGACTCAACACTGCCCATAGACTGAACACTACCCATAGACTCAACACTGCCCATAGACTCAGCACTGCCCATAGACTAACACTGCCCATAGACTAACAATGCCCATAGACTCAACACTGCCCATAGACTCAACACTGCCCATAGACTCAACACTGCCTATAGACTCAACACTGCCCATAGACTCAACACTGTGACGTTGACTCAACACTGCCCATAGACTCAACACTGCCCATAGACTCAACACTGCCCATAGACTCAACACTGCCCATAGACTCAACACTGCCCATAGACTCAACACTGCCCATAGACTCAACACTACCCATAGACTCAACACTGTGACGTTGACTCAACACTACCCATAGACTCAACACTGCCCATAGACTCAACACTACCCATAGACTCAACACTGTGACGTTGACTCAACACTACCCATAGACTCAGCACTGCCCATAGACTCAACACTGCCCATAGACTCAACACTACCCATACACTCAACACTACCCATAGACTCAACACTACCCATAGACTCAACACTCCCCATAGACTCAACACTGCCCATAGACTCAACACTGCCCATAGACTCAACACTGCCGATAGACTCAACACTGCCCATAGACTCAACACTACCCGTAGACTCAACACTGCCCATAGACTCAACACTGCCCATAGACTGAACACTGCCTATAGACTCAACACTGCCCATAGACTCAACACTGTGACGTTGACTCAACACTACCCATAGACTCAACACTGCCCATAGACTCAACACTGCCCATAGACTCAACACTGCCCATAGACTCAACACTGTGACGTTGACTCAACACTACCCATAGACTCAGCACTGCCCATAGACTCAACACTACCCGTAGACTCAACACTGCCCATAGACTCAACACTGCCCATAGACTGAACACTGCCCATAGACTCAACACTACCCATAGACTCAACACTGTGACGTTGACTCAACACTACCCATAGACTCAGCACTGCCCATAGACTCAACACTGCCCATAGACTCAACACTACCCATACACTCAACACTACCCATAGACTCAACACTACCCATAGACTCAACACTCCCCATAGACTCAACACTGCCCATAGACTCAACACTGCCCATAGACTCAACACTGCCGATAGACTCAACACTGCCCATAGACTCAACACTACCCGTAGACTCAACACTGCCCATAGACTCAACACTGCCCATAGACTGAACACTGCCTATAGACTCAACACTGCCCATAGACTCAACACTGCCCATAGACTCAACACTGCCCATAGACTCAACACTGCCCATAGACTCAACACTGTGACGTTGACTCAACACTACCCATAGACTCAACACTGTGACGTTGACTCAACACTACCCATAGACTCAACACTGCCCATAGACTCAACACTGCCCATAGACTCAACACTGCCCATAGACTCAACACTGCCCATAGACTCAACACTGCCCATAGACTCAACACTGCCCATAGACTCAACACTGCCCATAGACTCAACACTGTGACGTTGACTCAACACTGCCCATAGACTCGACACTGCCCATAGACTCAACACTGCCCATAGACTCAACACTGCCCATAGACTCAACACTGCCCATAGACTCAACACTGTGACGTTGACTCAACACTACCCATAGACTCAACACTGCCCATAGACTCAACACTACCCATAGACTCAACACTGTGACGTTGGCTCAACACTACCCATAGACTCAGCACTGCCCATAGACTCAACACTGCCCATAGACTAACACTGCCCATAGACTAAACACTGCCCATAGACTCAACACTGCCCATAGACTCAACACTGCCCATAGACTCAACACTGCCCATAGACTCAACACTACCCATAGACTCAACACTGCCCATAGACTCAACACTGCCCATAGACTCAACACTGCCCATAGACTCAACACTGCCCATATACTCAACACTGCCCATAGACTCAACACTGCCCATAGACTCAACACTGCCCATAACATTGCCCATAGACTCAACACTGCCCATAGACTCAACACTGCCCATAGACTCAACACTGCCCATAGACTCAACACTGCCCATAAACTCAACACTACCCATAGACTCACACTGCCCATAGACTAACACTACCCATAGACTAACACTACCCATAGACTAACACTGCCCATAGACTCAACACTGCCTTATAGACTCAACACTGCCCATAGACTCAACACTGCCCATAGACTCAACACTGCCCATAGACTCAAAACTGCCCATAGACTCAACACTACCCATAGACTCAACACTGCCCATAGACTCAACACTGCCCATAGACTCAACACTACCCACAGGCTCAACATTGCCCATAGACTCAACACTACCCATAGACTCAACACTGCCCATAGACTCAACACTACCCATAGACTCAACACTGCCCATAGACTGAACACTGCCCATAGACTCAACACTGCCCATTGACTCAACACTACCCATAGACTCAACACTGCCCATAGACTCAACACTGCCCATAGACTCAACACTACCCATAGACTCAACACTGCCCGTAGACTCAATACTGCCCATAGACTCAACACTACCCACAGGCTCAACATTGCCCATAGACTCAACACTACCCATAGACTCAACACTGCCCATAGACTCAACACTACCCATAGACTCAACACTGCCCATAGACTGAACACTGCCCATAGACTCAACACTACCCATAGACTCAACACTGCCCATAGACTCAACACTGCCCATAGACTCAACACTGCCCATAGACTCAACACTGCCCATAGACTCAACACTGCCCATAGACTCAACACTACCCATAGACTCAACACTGCCCATAGACTCAACACTGCCCATAGACTGAACACTACCCATAGACTCAACACTGCCCATAGACTCAGCACTGCCCATAGACTAACACTGCCCATAGACTAACAATGCCCATAGACTCAACACTGCCCATAGACTCAACACTGCCCATAGACTCAACACTGCCTATAGACTCAACACTGCCCATAGACTCAACACTGTGACGTTGACTCAACACTGCCCATAGACTCAACACTGCCCATAGACTCAACACTGCCCATAGACTCAACACTGCCCATAGACTCAACACTGCCCATAGACTCAACACTGCCCATAGACTCAACACTACCCATAGACTCAACACTGTGACGTTGACTCAACACTACCCATAGACTCAACACTGCCCATAGACTCAACACTACCCATAGACTCAACACTGTGACGTTGACTCAACACTACCCATAGACTCAGCACTGCCCATAGACTCAACACTGCCCATAGACTCAACACTACCCATACACTCAACACTACCCATAGACTCAACACTACCCATAGACTCAACACTCCCCATAGACTCAACACTGCCCATAGACTCAACACTGCCCATAGACTCAACACTGCCGATAGACTCAACACTGCCCATAGACTCAACACTACCCGTAGACTCAACACTGCCCATAGACTCAACACTGCCCATAGACTGAACACTGCCTATAGACTCAACACTGCCCATAGACTCAACACTGTGACGTTGACTCAACACTACCCATAGACTCAGCACTGCCCATAGACTCAACACTGCCCATAGACTCAACACTACCCATACACTCAACACTACCCATAGACTCAACACTACCCATAGACTCAACACTCCCCATAGACTCAACACTGCCCATAGACTCAACACTGCCCATAGACTCAACACTGCCGATAGACTCAACACTGCCCATAGACTCAACACTACCCGTAGACTCAACACTGCCCATAGACTCAACACTGCCCATAGACTGAACACTGCCTATAGACTCAACACTGCCCATAGACTCAACACTGCCCATAGACTCAACACTGCCCATAGACTCAACACTGCCCATAGACTCAACACTGTGACGTTGACTCAACACTACCCATAGACTCAACACTGTGACGTTGACTCAACACTACCCATAGACTCAACACTGCCCATAGACTCAACACTGCCCATAGACTCAACACTGCCCATAAACTCAACACTCCCCATAGACTCAACACTGCCCATAGACTCAACACTGCCCATAGACTCAACACTGCCCATAGACTCAACACTGTGACGTTGACTCAACACTGCCCATAGACTCAACACTGCCCATAGACTCAACACTGCCCATAGACTCAACACTGCCCATAGACTCAACACTGCCCATAGACTCAACACTGTGACGTTGACTCAACACTACCCATAGACTCAACACTGCCCATAGACTCAACACTACCCATAGACTCAACACTGTGACGTTGGCTCAACACTACCCATAGACTCAGCACTGCCCATAGACTCAACACTGCCCATAGACTCAACACTACCCATACACTCAACACTACCCATAGACTCAACACTACCCATAGACTCAACACTCCCCATAGACTCAACACTGCCCATAGACTCAACACTGCCCATAGACTCAACACTGCCGATAGACTCAACACTGCCCATAGAATCAACACTGTGACGTTGACGCGGTGTGACGTTGATAACCAACCTGCTGCATGGTTCCAAGAGACACAAATCAAGACAATCCACCACCACGCCGCGTGTGGACGAATCATCTTGAGCGTCCTTCTCTCCATCACTGCGGACGAGCCTTCTCCATCATCATCATCACAATCACCGTCATCATCAACTCCATCATCTGTCAAATACAGAAAACAGCAAACACAATATTTGAGTACAGGAGATGGCACTGGTCAACAAAAAAAAAACATTTTTTTCTGGCCTGGACTTTTGCAGCGGTTTTAGACTAATTTCAGGGTGCTGATTCCAAATCTGATCTCAGATTTGCTCTATCACATCTCATGTTTATGCTATCGGCATACCCCATTTTCATTGATATTACCCGAATTTTACTCTGTCACTTATGATTGCAAGTTGTTGCGAGTCAGTGACTGCTTTAGTGTTAAAACATGGTGCTGCATTTTTAGGATAGTGTGTTTATAATATCATAATTTTATGTAGATATCCACATTTATTTAATTTTTTTTCTTCTGCAGTTTTTATTGAAAATGCAACATTTGATATCTCAAAAACCGGAAGTGATAGACAAAAACTGATGCCAGATTTGGAATCAGCACCCCAACATTACCTTAAACCCGTTGGAATACCTTATGCCAGGAAAAGTGTGTTGACCAGTGTTAATTATACATCTCCTGTACTCAAATATTGTGTTTGAGTACAGGAGATGTACTACTTTTCCAGGGCACTCCTCTCTTTACGAACGAGTTATGTTCCAGAGGTCTGATCATAAGTCGATTTGTTCGTGGTGGATTGCCGGTCAAGCCCTCTGCACCAGCGCTAACGGATTTCTGAACTGTACTTTGTAACGAGGTTAATCGTCGTCTGTAACGAGGTTATCCGTCGTCTCTAGCGAGGTTATTCGCCACGCATGGCGCAGCGTCACGACGCGGTGTTCGTGTTGCGCGTGCCACGTGCAGCCCCCACGCGTCACGTGGGCAGTGTCTGTGACGTGCACACGTGACGCTGCACACGTGACGTGCACACGTGACGCTGCACTCCACGTGACTTTGTATCGAAATAGTCTCCAGTGCTTTCGCTGCTGGCGGCAATAAAAGTTGTTTAAAACTCAAACCTCTCTCACTCTGTCTCTCCTATCTCATTATCTGTCTCTCCTCTCTCTCCACTCTCTCCAGACTTGACTTTTAAACAACTTTTATTGCCGCCAGAGGCAACGGCTCCGATATGAAACCCACAAAGTCACCAGCAACACAAATAATCGCTATAAATCCACGCGCTGTGGCGATAAATGCACCGCGCACAACTCAAAATAAAAGTCACGTGGTGGTGGTGGTGGTGGTCATTGCGCACGCCACGGTGACGAGCGAGCGCTTGAGAAGGTGAACACCACGAGGGTGCCGTCCACGCTGGTACAGAGAGGGGCTTGTCCGTCTCCCCAGCGTTCGCACGTCACCAACATGTGTGTTCACTAGATTTGAAGCTTTCGTGACTGCAATGATTCATACTCTTAGTTCTTTCGGTCAAGTCACCATGTAGGTAATAAATGCAATTAAAATTAATTGATACAGCAAATCTGGCTGTGACGGTCCCACCTGATGACGGAGACTTGTGTTGCCTCCGAAACGTCGTGATTTTTATTGTTTTATTTTTATTAATTTTTATTTCATTTTTTACCTACGTGACTTTACCGAAAGAACTAGAGAGAGAGAACTAGAGAGAGCTCCCTAGAAGCGGAGACCCTTCCTCCAGCAATTGGCGAGAGCTAGCAATTGCAGTGCTGCACCTTGAGCTGCCTCTTGCAGCCCATTCACCAACAGATTGTCGGGGCCCAGGGCTGTTAGCGAGTAGCAGCCCCTACGAAGGCCGAGGGAGTGGGTGGCCAGCACCACGCCCGACCGCCTTTGTCTCCCCGGTAGGGATGGTTACACTCGGCACTAGATACACTCATTTGCCATGCTGGGTGAACTTTGAGGCTATTACGAGACATTTCGAAGTCTTAGGGACCGTCCATAAGTGACGTCACGTGATTTTGGACGATTTGGGACCCCCCCCCCCCCCACCTTCGTCACACGGCGTCACAAAAAGTCAGACCCCCCCCCTCAAATATGACGTCACAAAGCTGCTCCCCCCCAAAACCATATTTCCATTTTGAAAATACAACATGCTTCAAATCGCTTTAAACTATTGTCATTGTAGTGCGTATTTAATGTGGCGATGCACTCTGATGTTGTAGGAGGAAGCATTTATTAAAACGTCTATTTAATTAGGTAGAACGTGTTGTCGATATTTATTTAAAGTTGCGCATTTTAAAGTGACGTCACATTTCTCAAACCCCCCCCCCCCTCCCCTTCGTCACACATCGTCACCAATGTCTGACCCCCCCCCCCCCTAGGTGCGTGACGTCATTTATGGACGCCCCCTTAACAGACTGTTTCGGGACAAGCGCTGTTAGCAGCGAGCCCCTGCAAAGACAACAACAACAACAACCGCCATTCGCCACTAAGTGACGTCACCACGACGCTTGTGCCAGGCCACGTGCACCTTGAGGTCACGTGAAGTGCAAAGGGAAGGACTGACACAAGCACACGTGGACACACAACAAGACGCACACATTTCGATTTAAAGCTTTCGTGACTGCAGGGATTCATCTTCTTGGTTCTTTCGGTAAAGTCACGTAGAAGGGAAGTAATAAAATAATTAAAATATATTATATTAGTTTATTATATTATATTACTTTATTATTTTAATTTTATTTTTATTATTTTATTACTTCCCTTCTACGTGACTTTACCGAAAGAACCAAGAAGAAGACGCACACAACACACACGAAGACAAGGCACGGGACGCGAGGTCTACGTTGACAGTCACGGACCCCATGATGTTGCAGCGTTCTCTGTGTCTATGTGTGTGTGTGTCTGTATCTAAACAAATCACCGCAACGATTTTTTTGTAAATCCACTCTGCGTGCGCGCGCCACTCGTGCTAACGACAGCGGCCACGGGTAATTAGGAAGATTGCGATCGCGGGTTCAAGTGAGCATGCTACCTGCGTTTTTAATAGATTTCTACATTGTAATTATTTTGTGGTTACCATTACGCTCACCGTCTAGACTCAGAAACTAAATTTTTTTTGGGTGCAGAATGATAAAGGTTTGTTGAGACCGAAGGAGGAGGAATCCGATTTAAAGCTTTCGTGACTGCAGGGATTCATCTTCTTGGTTCTTTCGGTAAAGTCATCACGTGTAGAAGGGAAATAATAAAATAATAAAAATCAAACATTAAAATAATTCTCACGACGTTTCGGCTACAACGCAAGCAGCCGTCCTCAGGTGAAGAACAGGTCTGTCGGGAAGACATTCAGACGCTGTCTTTCCGACAGACCTGTTCTTCACCTGAGGACGGCTGCTTGCGTTGTGGCCGAAACGTCGTGAGAATTATTTTATTATGTTTTATTTTTATTATTTTATTCTTTTTTCCCTTCTACGTGACTTTACCGAAAGAACCAAGAAGAGGAGGAATCCGATGAGCTACGAAGCTCTTGTTGTCGCAGATGTCCAGTTCGGAGCGCACAAGGGGGGCTGACAACGTCACAGCAAACAACAACAACAACAACAAACACAATTACACAAACACGATAGGAAGAGTGGCAAAGTATATGCAAGGTAAACAAAATATAGTCTTGCTTCTTTCGGTAAAGTCACGTAGAAGGGAAATAATAAAATGATACAAAATAAAACAATAACATTCTCAGAGAATTCACGTTACTTTACCGAAGGAACCAACAATATGAATCCCTGCAGTCACGAAAGCTTTCAATCGAAAGTGTAAACAAAGCACTTCAAACAAATATATCCACACGTAAATCCAAACAATGTTTGTTTTTACCTTGCCGGGTCTAAAGCCCATTAGCGTCTTTGTCAGAAGCGACCAGGCCACCAGAAATGATAACGAAGTGGGTTGTCGTCGTCGTCGTCATCATTACCACCATCACGTGGACATTTATAGCAGCAAAATAATCGAATTCGCAGTAGGGGTGGCGATGTTTGCCGCTGCTGCTGCTGCTTCTGTGAGATTCTAGTTGAGCGATTTGCAAGGAATTGTTTCAGCATTCGGATGTTTTGGACAATACCGGTCACACTGTGTGTGTGGGGGGGAGCGGTGGCGCAGTGGTTAGCACGCTGCGGTATCCGCTCTCGTAGAGAGAGAGTGGACGACTCAGAGAGAGTGGACGACTCAGAGAGAGAGACAGAGGACGACTCAGAGAGAAGGAGACGACTCAGAGAGAGAGAGAGTGGACGACTCAGAGAGAAGGGGACGACTCAGAGAGAGAGAGTGGACGACTCAGAGAGAGAGAGACAGAGGACGACTCAGAGAGAGACAGAGGACGACTCAGAGAGAGAGGGCGACTCAGAGAGAGAGAGAAGGGGACGACTCAGAGAGAGAGGACGACTCAGAGAGAGAGGACGACTCAGAGAAAGAGAAGACTCAGAGAGAGAGAGAGAGGACGACTCAGAGAGAGAGAGGATGGCTCAGAGAGAGAGAGGGGACGACTCAGATAGAGAGAGAGACAGAGGACGACTCAGAGAGAGAGGGGACGACTCAGAGAGAGAGACGAGTCAGAGAGAGAGAGGACGACTCAGAGAAAGCCAGAGGACGACTCAGAGAGAGAGAAGACTAAAAGAAAGAGAGAGGACGACTCAGAGAGAGAGACAGAGGACGACTCAGAGAGACAGAGGGGACGACTCAGAGAGAGAAGAGTCAGAGAGAGAAAAGAGGACGACTCAGAAAGAGGACGACTAACAGAGAGAGAGAGGACGACTCAGAGGCACCAGGAGGAGGAACCACACAGACGAGGGAGTGGGAAGGCAGCAGCAGCAGCAACAGCCACTTGGTGGTGAGGAGCCGGCACCACCAACAAATGCCCCAAGCTCTGCGGCCCTCTACGTATTAAGATGTTGATGATGTAGTTTATATTTTTGTTTTTCACGTGGTGGTTTAGTTGCTGCAGCTCCATACTATTAACATTCCTTCCCTTTATTAATGCTAACCCTACTCCCTCCCTTTGATGCTGCTAATCCTGCATAATGCACGGGCATAATATGACTTTGAAACCCCCCCCCCACCTCCTACGCATTCCACAAGTAGTGACTAATCCCATATCTGCATTTCCCATAAATATGCTAAAGTCCTCTTGATATGCAAATTCCTTTGTCAAGGCGCTCTTCCCCTCCAACCCAGCTTAAATATACGTTGCCAAGCCTGGTGGTGTTCATTCAGACGCTGTCTTTCCGACAGACCTGTTCTTCACCTGAAGACGGCTGCTTGCGTTGTGGCCGAAACGTCGTGAGAATTATTTTATTATGTTTAATTTTTTTTTATTTTATTATTTCCCTTCTACGTGACTTTACCGAAAGAACCAAGAAGATGTTAGAGGAAACCAGAGCTCCCGGAGAAAACCCACACGTGTGAGGGGGAAACACGCTATCCCCGTGCAGACGGAGCAACGTGGGAGGCCGCGTTTTTGTTCGCCCACGGGAAGGAAGGGAGGGGAGTTTGGCAGCCACCTGTAGGATATGTACGGATGTGGGTTGGACTTCTTTCGCACCGTACGTAGTCAGCCGTGCTGATCAGAGGTGCGGGGGAAGGACAACAAACTAAACACAAACATGAGTCCTAAAGAAATGAGTTTGTCAATCTGGACGATGATGATGATTTAAAAGTGCTTCTTAGCTCACGGTGGCTTCCCAATATCGGAAGGAAGAAGCGTTCCAGACGGCTGCAGAAACGCTTCTGAAAGTGCGCGATGCGGTGTGTAAGTTCATGGGTCTCTATGTGATGAGTCTATGGGCAGTGTTAGTCTATGGGCAGTGTTGAGTCTATGGGCAGTGTTGAGTCTATGGGCAGTGTTGAGTCTATGGGCAGTGTTGAGTCTATGGGCAGTGTTGAGTCTATGGGCAGTGTTGAGTCTATGGGTAGTGTTGAGTCTATGGGCAGTGTTGAGTCTATGGGCAGTGTTGAGTCTATGGGCAGTGTTGAGTCTATGGGCAGTGTTGAGTCTATGGGCAGTGTTGAGTCTATGGGCAGTGTTGAGTCTATGGGCAGTGTTGAGTCTATGGGCAGTGTTGAGTCTATGGGCAGTGTTGAGTCTATGGGCAGTGTTGAGTCTATGGGCAGTGTTGAGTCTATGGACAGTGTTGAGTCTATGGACAGTGTTGAGTCTATGGGCAGTGTTGAGTCTATGGGCAGTGTTGAGTCTATGGGCAGTGTTGAGTCTATGGGTAGTGTTGAGTCTATGGGCAGTGTTGAGTCTATGGACAGTGTTGAGTCTATGGACAGTGTTGAGTCTATGGGCAGTGTTGAGTCTATGGGCAGTGTTGAGTCTATGGGCAGTGTTGAGTCTATAGGTGTGTACGTTGAACTTTTTTCCCACCGTACTATCAAACCGCTCTAAATCGGGGATGCGGGGGACGGACACCAAACTGCGGCGCTGTAGACGCCGCTCAACATCGCTGCACGCGGCTTCATCTTAGACGCCGTGGGGGGGGGGGGGGTCGGCTTTCATACAGCTGTGGAGAGGTCAAACACCAAAGGGGGCGGACGGATCTCTCACTCCGTGGAGGGGAGGCTCCGTCTCCCAGACGCGCGCTCTCTGCCCACGTTTTTAAAATTCACCGCACATTCGGCTCCGTATTCAATTGCGAGCTAAAAAGCAAAGAGAAAATAATTGGATGTTTTTTTTTCGTTCCCTGCGCTCCTGCGTATCCGAGCCAGGTTTGAGATCTCTGATAGAGGAATAAAGGAAGATACGAAAGACTCCGATCACATCACACGCAAACAAGAGGGAGAGAGGGGGAGAGATCGAGAGGACGGGCTCAGATTAAAATGCACCGCCGAGTAAAGAATGGTCACTTTGAAATAATGGGCAAATTACATCGCAACGCCACGGAATCAAAACGTATTTGTCAATCGTATCGGCAAAATTATGTCTTCTTTAAAATTTACTTTGCAGTAGGTGTCACCATGTGCTTATACACTCGTGTGTGTACGTGTGTGCGTGTGTGTGTACACGTGTGTGCGTGTGTGTGTACACGTGTGTGTCTGTGTACGTGTGTGTGTGTACAGGGGAGCGGTGGTGTAGCGGTTAGCGCTATGCGCTGCGAACCCAGTGAGCCGAGTTCGATTCCCGCTCACGGCCAACACCGGTGACGATTATCTGAACCGGTCCCGGGCCTCTCCTAGGTCGACTCAGCCTCAAACAAGTACCTGGTGCGGTGTGTAAACATCGCCACTAGGGAGACAAAGGCGGTCGGGCGCGGTGCTGGCCACCCACCCCCTCGTGTACCGTTTCGACGTTCATAGGTGCTCGCTAGCAGCACTTGCCCCTACAGTCTGTTAAGGCTATATGGGGGATCTTTGTCTTTGTTGTGTGTGTGTGTATACAGGGGAGGGGTGGTGTAGCGGTTAGCGCGCTGCCCTACGAACCTGGTGAACCGAGTTCGATGCCCGCTCTGGGGCCAACACCCACAGTGACGATTATCTAAATTGGTCATGGGCCTCCCCTAGGTCGACTCAGCCTCAAATGAGTACCTGGTGCGATGTGTAAACATTGTCGCTAGGGAGACAAAGGCGGCCGGGCGTGGTTTTGGCCACCCACCCCCTCGTGTGCCATTCTAGCCTTCATAGGTGCTCGCTAACAGCACTTGCCCTTCCAGTCTGTTAAGGCTACACGGGGGATCTTTGTCTTTGACAAAGAGGACCAAAAGTCAGGACACATCGAGTTTACACTGCCATGAAATACTTTAATCCAAGGCCGTCATTATAATAATTATTTGGGGGGACACACAATATTAAAATATGCTCAAAATGTCCCCCCCCCCCCCCAATATATTGCTATGAAATAGATTCCTGTTAATATGATTGTGGTTATGGTTGTACTTTATGCATCCCTAATCTCTGCCATACCATACAATGAAACAAGAAAAGATAAATAAGAAAATAGACATTATTGTAAAAAAATTATTTTAAAAAGTCCATCCGATGTGTTAGTGATACTTTTTTATCTTTTAGGCAGGAAATTCGTTTTCAAATTTAGATTTTTTTTTTTTCTGGGGGGGACGTTTTCAAATTTAGATTTTATTTATGGGGGGAGGACCCCCCCTAGACCCCCTGTAAGATGTGGTCCCCCCCAATGTTGACTGCATGGCTACGGCCTTGCTTTAATCGTTTGTTCTTTGTGTTAATATCATGGGTTTTTTTTTAGATTACAGTCATCGATATCCATTTGTCCACGTCTTCCTTTTCAGATGAGCTTTTCAGAATGGAAAGAAAATCGACTGATTTGAAGTAAAACGTAATTGAACAACGTCCGATAGATTACATCCGTAGGCTTGCAAAAGTCAAAAACCAAAAAAACACAACACCCGGCCAAAATTCATTTCAGAAGAGAATTCCTGCACGATGCATTCATCTTAATAACGGAAGTCAATTTCAACATCTGTTAAAGCAAATTTAACAACCCCACATGCGAGAACCCTCCGTGCCCTGACTTTTGTGGCAGCTTTTATATGTCTTCTTGGTTCTTTCGGTAAAGTCACGTAGAAGGGAAGTAATAAAATAATAATAATACAATATTATAAAATAATTCTCACGACGTTTCGGCCACAACGCAAGCAGCAGGTCTGTCGATAAGACTCTTGTCTTATCGACAGACCTGTAGCATATGTTGTGATAAAGGAGGCCCTAAATAAATAAATAAACATTAATATTTAAATATATTTTTTACTTGCATAGTAAATAAATGAGACTCTGTCTTATCGACAGACCTGTTCTTCACCTGAGGACGGCTGCTTGCGTTGTGGCCGAAACGTCGTGATAATTATTTTATTATGCTTTATTTTTATTATTTTATTACTTCCCTTCTACGTGATTTTACCGAAAGAACCAAGAAGATGAATCCCTGCAGTCACGAAAGCTTTAAGCCTTCATATGATTAAGATGCACTGATTAGCAGCAGCAGCAGTGGAAGCAGCCACCGACTTCCAACGCAGAGTTCGCCGGTTAGATTCCTATGGGTTAAGTTAGTACGGGGCCTGTAGCATATGTTGTGATAAAGGAGGCCCTAAATAAATAAATAAACATTTATATTTATATATATGTTTTACTTGCATAGTAAATACATTTAATTTTTTCATTTGCTACACAGCCAGATAATACGACAAATCGCTAACATTAAACACCCGGTCGAAGGCGGTATAGTACTATAGTAATAGAGCAAGTGCAGAATCTTTTAACCGGAATTGATATCTCGAAAGCATTTAGCGCGGGGCCCTTGAAAGTGCGGGGCCCGTAGCTACATACGTAGTAGCCACTACATATGTAGTAGCAGCTACTACATATGTAGTAGTAGCAGCTACATATGTAGTAGCAGCTACTACAGTAAAACCTTGGATTGCGAGTAACTTGGTCTGCGAGTGTTTTGCAAGACGAGCAAAAGTTTTAACTAAATATTAATTTGATAAACGAGCGAGGTCTTGCAATACGAGCAGTACGTGCATACGCTCTGTCTGCCGAGCGTCACGTGATCACAACTGATACACGAGTGCTTTGATATACGAGTGCTTTGATATACGAGTGCTTTGATATACGAGTGCTTTGATATACGAGTGCTTTGATATACGAGTGCTTTGATATACGAGTGCTTTGATATACGAGTGCTTTGATACACGAGTGCTTTGATATACGAGTGCTTTGATATACGAGTGCTTTGATATACGAGTGCTTTGATATACGAGTGCTTTGATCTACGAGTGCTTTGATATACGAGTGCTTTGATCTACGAGTGCTTTGATATACGAGTGCTTTGATATACGAGTGCTTTGATATACGAGTGCTTTGCTATACGAGTGCTTTGATTTACGAGTGCTTTGATCTACGAGTGCTTTGATATACGAGTGCTTTGATCTACGAGTGCTTTGATATACGAGTGCTTTGATCTACGAGTGCTTTGATATACGAGTGCTTTGATCTACGAGTGCTTTGATATACGAGTGCTTTGATCTACGAGTGCTTTGATATACGAGTGCTTTGGATTACAAACACGTTTCCGGAACGAATTATGCTCGCAATGCAAGGTTTTACTGTACTTTAGTATTTGTTTTAGTCTATGGCATTTCAGGTGATGCGCCTTCACCCCCTCGACATCTGTGTCGTGGAGATGTTCACACGCAACACGAGCCGCAGTCAACAAGCTGGAACGATTTGACTTCAGACGTTCACAGCCGCACACACAACACCACACACACACACAAACTAAGACAAAGATCCCCCGTGTAGCCTTAACAGACTGTTGGGGCAAGTGCTCTTAGCGAGCGGCACCTGTTGAAGGTCGGAACGGTACACGAAGGGTTGGGTGGCCAGCACCACGCCCGGCCACCTTTGTCTCCCCAGTGGCGATGTTTACACACCGCACGAGGTACTCATCTGAGGCTGAGTCGACCTAGGGGAGGCCCAGGACCGGTTCAGATAATCGTCACCGGTGTTGGTGGCCGTGATCGCGAATCGAACCCGGGTGGCCGGGGGTTCGTAGCGCAGCTTAGCACTAACCGCTGCACCACCGCTCGCCGCACACCGCACGCACGCACAGTGAGACTCAATCCACGGAGTTGGCCGTTACCCTGGACATTGCACCATTATAATGCTTTATTGGCTCTTCGCGTGATTTATACGAGTGGGCTCGTGTAGAAAAAGGAAAGAACGTCGGGGCGAGGTGTCCGTGTTGCTAAGAGGGGTTCGTAATCGCCGCGCCAGAAGCACTGATGAGGGATCCACGAAGCTTCTAATCCTGGGTCCTGTGTGTGTGTCTCTGTGTGTGTCTCTGTGTGTGTCTCTGTGTGTGTGTCTCTGTGTGTGTCTCTGTGTGTGTCTCTGTGTGTGTCTCTGTGTGTGTCTCTCTGTGTGTCTCTCTCTATCTGTGTCTCTCTGTGTGTGTCTCTGTCTGTGTCTCTCTGTGTGTCTCTCTGTGTGTGTCTCTCTGTCTCTGTCTCTCTGTCTCTGTCTGTGTCTCTCTGTCTGTGTCTCTCTGTCTGTGTCTGTCTGTCTCCCTGTCTGTGTCTGTGTCGCTTCTTCCATCAGGATCACCAGCAGCCGTGGTATATCCACTGCTGGAGGAAGGCCTGCCCCGAGATGTCATCGCATGAGCACGACTGGCTTCGTACACTGCGAAAGAACTTCAACATACATACATCTACACTGCCCATAGACTCAACACTGCCCATAGACTCAACACTGCCCATAGACTAACACTGCCCATATACTCAACACTGCCCATAGACTCAACACTGCCCACAGACTCAACACTGCCCATAGACTCAACACTACCCATAGACTCAAAACTACCCATAGACTCAACACTACCCATAGACTCAACGACTCAGAGAGAGAGAGAGAGGACGACTCAGAGAGAGAGGACGACTCAGAGAGAGAGAGAGGACAACTCAGAGAGAGAGAGAGAGGACGACTCAGAGAGAGGACGACTCAGAGGTATCAGGAGGAGGAGGAACCACACAGACGAGGGAGTGGTAAGGCAGCAGCAGCAGCCACGCGCTGGTGAGGAGCCGTCGCTACCAAGAGTTGCCCCAAGCTCTGCGGTCCTCTACGTATGAAGTTGTCATCGGCCAATTAACGACGAGTGGTTGCGTGCGCGGGAGGAAACCGGAGCACCCGCAGAAACCCCCACGCCCGCGTGCGAGGGAGAAACGCTCTATCCTGTACAGAAGGAACAGATGGGAAGTCCACTTTTTATTTTTCATTTCCTTTTCAGATCCCCGACGTATCACGACAGAGCCAGGGAGGCACGACTCATCATACTCTTCCTCCTCCCCGTCGCCCACGGCGATGGGAGTTCAGCGCAGGAAAACACTGGTCAACACACTCTTTCTGGCATAAGGTATTCCAACGGTTTAAATGTAATTTTGGGGGTGCTGATTCAAAATCTGGCATCAGTTTTTGTCTATCACATCGGGTTCTTGAGATATCAAATGTTGTATTTTAAAAAAAAACTGCGGAAGAAACATATTAAATAAATGTGGATATCTACATAAACTGATATTGTAAACACATTATCCTAAAAATACAGCACCGTATTTTAACACTAAAGCAGTCACTGACTCGCAACAACTTGCAATCATAAGTGACAGAGTTAATTTCGGGTAAAATCAATGAAAATGGGGTATGCCGATAGCGTAAAAAAGAGATGCAAATCTGAGATCAGATTTGGAATCAGCACCCTGAAATTAGTCTAAAACCGCTGCAAAAGTCCAGGCCTGAAAAAAAAGATTTTTTTTGTTGACCAGTGTAATCCGCGTGTGGTCCACCAACCCCTCGCTGCTGCCTCTACAGCGCTGGGGTCACGTTGCCACTCCGCGTGCCTCGCGTTTTCACAATGGGGCCGTGTCTGAATCACCGACTCGTCTTGCCTTTGTTATCTTGTCGAGAATTGTACGGGTCCTCCCCATTCGAGGCACTTTACAGCAATCACGTTCCGTGTGTGTGTGTCACAAAAGAAAGCCCCACGGCATATGCTGATGATAGTGGTTGGGAGATGAAGTGGCAGTCACTTAAAGTGGCTGTGGAGTTGGGTGGGCAGTTGGGAGAGCAGGCGGCAGAGGATCTCAGGAGCAGTGATCGAGGTAGTGGTAGGGGTTGGGGTAGGGGTTGGGGTATTGGTAGTGATAGAAGCAGTGATAGAGGTATGGTAGGGGTTGGGGTAGGGGTTGGGGTAGTGGTAGGGGTTAGGTGGTGGTAGGGGTTGGGGTAGTGGTAGGGGTTGGGGTAGTGGTAGGGGTTGGGGTAGTGATGGGGGTTGGAGTCGTGATAGGAGTTGGGGTAGTGGTAGGGGTTGGGGTAGTGATAGTGGTAGGGGTAGTGGTAGGGGTAGTAATAGTGATAGTGGTAGGGGTAGTGATAGTGATAGGGGTAGTGATAGGGGTAGTGATAGTGATAGGGGTAGTGATAGTGATATGGGTAGTGATAGGGGTAGTGGTATTGATAGGGGTAGTGGTAGGGGTAGTGGTATTGATAGGGGTAGGGGTAGTGGTAGGGGTAGTGGTAGGGGTAGTAATAGGGGTAGTGGTATTGATAGTGATAGTGGTAGGGGTAGTGATAGTGATAGGGGTTCGTTGTAACTGGGACGCGGGGCCAGGGAGAGTAGCAGCAGTAGTAGGACGAGAATGGCCTGGGGGGGAGAGGAGACGCGATTCGTTGTAAGGGAGGAACGAAAGCTGCAAGCTGTTGTTGTTGTTGAAGCTGCAGGTTGTTGTTGTTGTTGAAGCTGTAAGTTGTTGTTGTTGTTGTAGTGAAGATAGTGGCTCCGCGTGCCCCAGTGAAGGGGGAGCGAGGAGGGAGACGGGACGAGAGAGCGAGACTTGGACGCAGCAGGATGAAGAGAGAGGCGGGAAGAGTCAAACATTCTAAATATTGCATAGAAAACAGGTGGGACTTAGACGTCGAGTAGCGAGAGACGGGGTAGAGAGGGAGGGGGGGTAGAGAGAGGGGGTAGAGAGGGAGGGGGGTAGAGAGAGGGGGTAGAGAGGGAGGGGGGGTAGAGAGAGGGGGTAGAGCGGGAGGGGGGGTAGAGAGGGAGGGGGTAGAGAGAGGGGGTAGAGAGGGAGGGAGGGGGTAGAGAGAGGGGGTAGAGAGGGAGGGGGGTAGAGAGAGGGGGTGGAGAGGGAGGGGGGGGTAGAGAGGGAGGGGGGGTAGAGAGAGGGGGTAGAGAGGGAGGGGGGGGGTAGAGAGAGGGGGTAGAGAGGGAGGGGGGTAGAGAGAGGGGGTGGAGAGGGAGGGGGGGGTAGAGAGGGAGGGGGGGTAGAGAGAGGGGGTAGAGAGGGAGGGAGGGGGTAGAGAGAGGGGGTAGAGAGGGAGGGGGGTAGAGAGAGGGGGTGGAGAGGGAGGGGGGGGTAGAGAGGGAGGGGGGTAGAGAGAGGGGGTAGAGAGGGAGGGGGGGGTAGAGAGGGAGGGGGGTAGAGAGAGGGAAGGGGGGTAGAGAGAGGGGGTAGAGAGAGGGGGTAGAGAGGGAGGGGGTAGAGAGAGGGGGTAGAGAGGGAGGGGGGTAGAGAGAGGGGGTGGAGAGGGAGGGGGGGGTAGAGAGGGAGGGGGGTAGAGAGAGGGGTAGAGAGGGAGGGGGGGGGGTAGAGAGGGAGGGGGGTAGAGAGAGGGGGTAGAGAGGGAGGGGGTAGAGAGAGGGGGTAGAGAGAGGGGGTAGAGAGGGAGGGGGTAGAGAGAGGGGGTAGAGAGGGAGGGGGTAGAGAGAGGGGGTAGAGAGAGAGGGGGTAGAGAGAGGGGGTAGAGAGAAGGGGTAGAGAGGGAGGGGGTAGAGAGAGAGAGGGAAGGGGTAAGAAGGAGGGGAGCTGAGCGTGGAATCTTTTGTGAAATCTTTCATTTAAAAAGGGGGGGATGGGGGCACATAAAGCAAAGCATTAAAAAAACGAATTGATGAACGAAGCAAAGTGTCGACTACACCGAGCATCTTCTTGTTTCCTCTGACCGTCAAAAGCAAGAAAGAGAGAGGGGGGTAGAGAGGCTGGCAGCGTGGAGGACGGGACGAGAGTGGTGAGACTTTAGAGAAGTGAGACCAATGAACTAGAAAAACATTTGAACCACGTGACGATTACTTTCGTTGTCAGCTCAACGACGTGTGACTCGTCTTCTTGGTTCTTTCGGTAAAGTCACGTAGAAGGGAAGTAATAAAATAATAAAAATAAAACATAATAAAATAATTCTCACGACGTTTCGGCCACAACGCAAGCAGCCGTCCTCAGGTGAAGAACAGGTCTGTCGGAAAGACAGCGTTTCAGACCTGTTCGTCACCTGAGGACGGCTGCTTGCGTTGTGGCCGAAACGTCGTGAGAATTATTTTATTATGTTTTATTTTTATCATTTTTTTATTTCCCTTCTACGTGACTTTACCGAAAGAACCAAGAAGATGAATCCCTGCAGTCACGAAAGCTTTAAATCGAGAAATGTGACTCATCACCAGCATCACCACCACCAGCAGCACGTGGACATTCCCAGCAGCAGTCAGATGCTCCGAACGTGTGACGTTGATTCTAAACGCGGAGGGAGAAATCCAGAAGAGCCGGAGAAAAATCCACGCGACCACGGGGAGAGAGAGAGACGCGCAAACTCCAAATATACAGCAGCAGGCGTCAGGGTTGGGATTGAACCCACGACCTCCTGTACACCAGGCGAGGTAGTTAACATCTCCTAGCCACCGTGATGATGATGATGAGAGAGAGAGACACGCAAACTGCAAATACACAGCAGCAGGCGTCAGGGTTGGGATTGAACCCACGACCTCCTGTACACCAGGCGAGGTAGTTAACATCTCCTAGCCACCGTGATGATGATGATGAGAGAGAGAGACACGCAAACTGCAAATACACAGCAGCAGGCGTCAGGGTCGGGATCGAACCCACGACCTCCTGTACACCAGGCGAGGTAGTTAACATCTCCTAGCCACCGTGATGATGATGAGAGAGAGAGAGACACGCAAACTGAAAATACACAGCAGGCGTCAGGGTCGGGATCGAACCCACGCCCGCCTGTACACCAGGCGAGGTGGTTAACATCTCCTAGCCACCGTGAAACAAGACCGTGGAGGTATGACACAGACATTCACTCGCGCCCGTCTCGGCACGACCCACCAACCCCACCCCCTCCCACATCGCACCGCAGCCCTAATTAGCACGCTGGAATAATGAATAAATAAACGATCGCGCTCGCCACGCCTGATGAAAGCGACGATGATCGCGATGACTGCGGTAAGGGCAATAAAGTCGCAAGGCCAAACGTGAGTGGCGTCTGCACTCTAATAAGAGTGAGAATAATTATATATTTTAAAACAAGTTGAAAGGAAAAAAAAGTCCATCGCCTGGTTGAAGGAACGCTTTCTGGCAATAAAAAACTCCTCCTCCTCCTCATAACCCCACTGCGGAGAACTATGCAGCTAAATCACATTAAAATAAAAATAAATATTTTCAGGCATGCATTTTTAAAAATCGTGTTTTGCTACATTTCCCCAAAGCCCATGCAGTGCAATATAAAAAATTTAATCAGTTTCCATTACGGTCAAACTTTTATTGTTCCCGCAGTGTGTGTGTGCCTAGGTGTGTATGTGTGTGTGTGTCTGTCTAGGTGTGTGTGTAGGTGTGTGTCTAGGTGTGTGTCTAGGTGTGTGTGTGTCTAGGTGTGTGTGTGTAGGTGTGTGTGTGTCTAGGTGTATGTGTAGGTATGTGTGTGTAGGTGTGTGTGTGTGTAGGTATGTGTGTGTAGGTGTGTGTGTAGGTGTGTGTGTGTGTGCCTAGGTGTGTATGTGTGTGTGTGTCTGTCTAGGTGTGTGTGTAGGTGTGTGTCTAGGTGTGTGTCTAGGTGTGTGTGTGTCTAGGTGTGTGTGTGTAGGTGTGTGTGTCTAGGTGTATGTGTAGGTATGTGTGTGTAGGTGTGTGTGTAGGTATGTGTGTGTAGGTGTGTGTGTAGGTGTGTGTGTGTGTGTGTGCCTAGGTGTGTATGTGTGTGTGTGTCTGTCTAGGTGTGTGTGTAGGTGTGTGTCTAGGTGTGTGTCTAGGTGTGTGTGTGTCTAGGTGTTTGTGTGTAGGTGTGTGTAGGTGTGTGTCTAGGTGTATGTGTAGGTATGTGTGTGTAGGTGTGTGTGTGTGTGTAGGTATGTGTGTGTAGGTGTGTGTGTAGGTGTGTGTGTGTGCCTAGATGTGTGTGTGTGTAGGTGTGTGTGTGTAGGTGTGTGTGTAGGTGTGTGTGTGTAGGTGGGTGTGTGTTGGTGTTTGTGTGTAGGTGTGTGTAGGTGTGTGTCTAGGTGTATGTGTAGGTATGTGTGTGTAGGTGTGTGTGTAGGTGTGTGTAGGTGTGTCTGTGTCTAGGTGTGTGTGTGTCTAGGTGTGTGTGTCTCTGCTCACGGCCAACACCAGAGACGATTAGCTGAACAGGTACTGGGCCTCCCCGAGGTAGACTCAGCCTCAAATGAGTACCTAGTGCGGTATACAAAAACATCGCCACTGGGGAGACAAAGGCGGCCAGGCGTGTGCCGTGCCGGCCTTCATAGGGGCTCGCTAACAGCACTTGCCCCAACAGTCTGTCAAGGCTACACGGGGGATCTTTGTCTTTGTAATTAGGAACGATACCGCTGCCCCAGTGCAGGCTCGACCTCTTCTCGTTAGAAGTAAAATAATAAAATAATAATTATTCTTATTAAATAATGAATTGCCTTCTAATTGGACGTGGTTCCGGCTGAGGTCGTAGTTTACGTTAACTAAAGTCTTTTAACCTCAATTAATCATCCACGCGTAGCGGGGGGTGGGGGTTTTTTTTTTTGCTGCGCTACAATAAAAACATTGTTGGGAGCGGCGGGACAGCAGTTAGCGCACTGCGCCAACAAACCCGCAGGGGGAACTCAATGCAGAATAGAGGGGGAGGACATACAAACTCCACTCACGCACAAAGACAAAGATCTCCCGTATAGCCTGAGCAGAGTATTGGGGCAAGTGCGGTTAGCGTGTAGCACCTGTGAAGGCCGGAACGGCACACGAGGGGGAGGGTGGCCAGCACCACGCCCGGCCGCCTTTGTCTCGCCAGTGACGATGTTCACGCACGCCACTAGGTACTCATTTGAGGCTGAGTCGACCTAGGAGAATCCCAGAACCGCTTCAGATAATTTGCCACTTGTGTCGGCCTTGAGCTGGAATCGAACCCAGGTCACCGGGTTCGTAGTGCAGCGCACAAACCACTGCTCCACTGCTGCTCACATTCTAGAGACTGGGGTGGTTATTGAGGTCCTGGTTATTGAGGTCCTGGTTATTGAGATCCTGGTTATTGAGGTCCTGGTTATTGAGATCCTGGTTATTAAAATCCTGGTTATTAAGATCCTGGTTATTAAGATCCTGGTCACTAAGATCCTGGTTATTGAGATCCTGGTTATTAAGATCCTGGTTATTGAGGTCCTGGTTATTGAGATCCTGGTTATTAAAATCCTGGTTATTGAGGTCCTGGTTATTGAGGTCCTGGTCACTAAGATCCTGGTTATTGAGGTCCTGGTTATTGAGGTCCTGGTTATTGAGGTCCTGGTTATTAAGATCCTGGTTATTGAGGTCCTGGTTATTGAGATCCTGGTCACTAAGATCCTGGTTATTGAGATCCTGGTTATTGAGGTCCTGGTTATTGAGGTCCTGGTTATTAAGATCCTGGTTATTGAGGTCCTGGTTATTGAGGTCTTGGTTATTGAGATCCTGGTTATTAAGATCCTGGTTATTGAGGTCCTGGTTATTGAGGTCCTGGTTATTAAGATCCTGGTTATTGAGGTCCTGGTTATTGAGGTCCTGGTTATTGAGGTCCTGGTTATTGAGGTCCTGGTTATTAAAATCCTGGTTATTGAGATCCTGGTCACTAAGATCCTGGTTATTGAGATCCTGGTTATTGAGGTCCTGGTTATTGAGATCCTGGTTATTGAGATCCTGGTTATTAGGATCCTGGTCACTAAGATCCTGGTTATTGAGATCCTGGTTATTAAGATCCTGGTTATTGAGATCCTGGTCACTAAGATCCTGGTTATTAATATCCTGGTTATTAAAATCCTGGTTATTGAGTTCCGGGTTATTGAGGTCCTGGTTATTGAGGTCCTGGTTATTGAGGTCCTGGTCACAAAGATCCTGGTTATTGAGGTCCTGGTTATTGAGGTCCTGGTTATTGAGGTCCTGGTTATGGAGGTCCTGGTTATTGAGGTCCTTGTTATTGAGGTCCTGGTTATTAAAATCCTGGTTATTGAGGTCCTGGTTATTGAGGTCCTGGTTATTGAGATCCTGGTTATTGAGATCCTGGTTATTGAGATCCTGGTTATTGAGGTCCTGGTTATTGAGATCCTGGTTATTAAAATCCTGGTTATTGAGATCCTGGTCACTAAGATCCTGGTTATTGAGATCCTGGTTATTAAGATCCTGGTTATTAAGATCCTGGTTATTGAGGTCCTGGTTATTGAGATCCTGGTTATTGAGGTCCTGGTTATTGAGATCCTGGTCACTAAGATCCTGGTTATTGAGGTCCTGGTTATTGAGGTCCTGGTTATTGAGGTCCTGGTTATTAAGATCCTGGTTATTGAGGTCCTGGTTATTGAGATCCTGGTCACTAAGATCCTGGTTATTGAGATCCTGGTTATTGAGGTCCTGGTTATTGAGGTCCTGGTTATTAAGATCCTGGTTATTGAGGTCCTGGTTATTGAGGTCTTGGTTATTGAGATCCTGGTTATTAAGATCCTGGTTATTGAGGTCCTGGTTATTGAGGTCCTGGTTATTAAGATCCTGGTTATTGAGGTCCTGGTTATTGAGGTCCTGGTTATTGAGGTCCTGGTTATTGAGGTCCTGGTTATTAAAATCCTGGTTATTGAGATCCTGGTCACTAAGATCCTGGTTATTGAGATCCTGGTTATTGAGGTCCTGGTTATTGAGATCCTGGTTATTGAGATCCTGGTTATTAGGATCCTGGTCACTAAGATCCTGGTTATTGAGATCCTGGTTATTAAGATCCTGGTTATTGAGATCCTGGTCACTAAGATCCTGGTTATTAATATCCTGGTTATTAAAATCCTGGTTATTGAGTTCCGGGTTATTGAGGTCCTGGTTATTGAGGTCCTGGTTATTGAGGTCCTGGTCACAAAGATCCTGGTTATTGAGGTCCTGGTTATTGAGGTCCTGGTTATTGAGGTCCTGGTTATTGAGGTCCTGGTTATTGAGGTCCTTGTTATTGAGGTCCTGGTTATTAAAATCCTGGTTATTGAGGTCCTGGTTATTGAGGTCCTGGTTATTAAAATCCTGGTTATTGAGATCCTGGTCACTAAGATCCTGGTTATTGAGATCCTGGTTATTGAGGTCCCTAGTTATTGAGATCCTGGTTATTAAGATCCTGGTTATTGAGATCCTGGTCACTAAGATCCTGGTTATTGAGATCCTGGTTATTAAGATGCTGGTTATTGAGATCCTAGTCACTAAGATCCTGGTTATTAATATCCTGGTTATTAAAATCCTGGTTATTGAGTTCCTGGTTATTGAGGTCCTGGTTATTGAGGTCCTGGTTATTGAGGTCCTGGTCACTAAAATCTTGGTTATTGAGGTCCTGGTTATTGAGGTCCTGGTTATTGAGGTTCTAGTTATTAAGATCCTGGTTATTAAGATCCTGGTTATTGAGATCCTGGTTATTAAGATCCTGATTATTAAGATCCTAGTTATTGATATCCTGATTATTGAGTTTCTGGTTATTGAGGTCCTGGTTATTGTGGTCCTGATGATGGATGCGGGAAGGGGCGACCATTTTCCTCAATCCGCAGGGATTCCCGGAGGGTTTTTGCCGGCGTTGCGGCGGATGAGAGCGGGGCCGAGAAGGTGACAGCGTGGGCAGTCGGAGGTGTTGCAGAGTTCGGTGGGGCATCAACAAGTCGAGTGGTGGCTAACTCCTCGGTCCAGGCTTGGTCCGCCGTGGTGGGATGACTGCCGGGTGCAGGGAGCTGGGTGTAAACGCGATCGCTTCAGAGAAATTGGCAGCAATTTGTGAAAAAAATTATAGATTATTAACCGAACCGTAAATCGGGTAGTTTGGCAAGCGTGTGTGAATATATATATAATTAAATATATATTCATCACATTTGACTGCGGTTTCTCGCCCGCTGATACAATGAATTACAGTAATGTTGAATTAATGTCAGCGCAGGCATTGTGATGGAGTAATAGCCGGGCGAGTAGCGGTGGCGCAGCGATTAGCGCGGTCGGACGTCGGAATGGCTGAGATGCGTGGCAAGGGGACATTGTGAAAGGCCGGGGCGTTGCAGCAAGCGCCGGGCAGCGCAGCGGTGAGAAGGGTTCTAGGTTCGATTCCCGACTCGGGCGTCTTTTTCTGTAGAGTTAGTGCGTTCTACCCCTGTTCTGCAGTGTGTGTTGTGGGGAGCGGTAAGTGTAGCGGTTAGCGTGCTGCGCTATGAACCCAGCGACACGGGTTCGATTCCCGCTCACGGCCAACACCAGTGACGATTATCTGAACCGGTTCCGGGCCTCCCCTAGGTCGACTCAGCCTCAAATGAGTACCTGGTGCGGTGTGTAAACATTGCCACTAGGGAGACAAAGGCGGCCGGGCGTGGTGTTGACCACCCACCCCCTCGTGTGCCGTGCCGGCCTTCATAGGTGCTCGCTAACAGCACTTGCCCCTACAGTCTGTTAAGGCATTACGGGGGATCTTTGTGTGGGTCATGTAGCCCGCATGCCTGAACAGCTTTTGTTCGGCCGGATAGAGGGAGCTAAACGGGCGTGGCACGGGCTAGAGAAGAGATGGAGTGACGTGGTACAGGAGGACGTGGAGCTGAGTGGACTTGCCGATGACTGGTACCAGCGGTGTCAAGATCGGCCTCTGTGGAGGAGGCTCGTGAAGGACGCTGCTACTGGGCAGTTGGAGGCAGTCGCCCTTCAACAACAACGGAGGGCGGAGGAGCGACGCTCACAACAACGAGCGGAGCGCCGGGTGGCTTAAGCACAGCAAGTTGGCACAGTAGGGGGCACAGGTGGTGCATCAGTCATCTCGGTCATCTCAGTTGACCCGTGGCACCTGGGTCTGCCCCGTGACCTCCTCCCAGCGGGCGTTCGACACTTCACGTGGCCTCAAGGTGCACATAGCCTGGCACAAGCGTCGTGGTGACGTCACCGCCACTTAGTGGCGAATGGCGGTTGTTGTGTGTGAGGAGTTTGTGTTCTATCGCTGTTCTACCTTCTGTGTGAGTGAGTGTGGAGTTTGTGTGTCTTACCCCTGTCCTGCAGTCTGTGTGAGTGACTGAGAGTGAGTGCGTGTGGCAAAAACAACCCCCTACCTCCTCGTGGTGCCGGATGGCGACGCTATGGTGAGCAGTGCCGTGGAGGGAGGGACAATTTAGATTGGCCTTTCCCTTCATGGCGTTTGTAACCACCACAGCAGCCAAATGAGGGCTCTGGTCGGGTGCGAGGGACTGGTAACCCCTCCAACTTCAAATAACTACCACTCAACTTCGATGCAAAAAACGTATTTAGCTTGTGCCGGAGGCCCCGGGGGGACAGGCGTCTATGACGTCTCCTGGCCAAACCCCATTTGGCGGAGCCAGGAGACTGCATCCTTACCCTCGGGGTTCCTCCAGAAACAACAAAAAGTCACTTCGGATGGCCACATGGAATGTTTGAATGCTCACTGCGGAGGAGATGCTGTCACTCCTCTGTTGGGAGCTGGACCGGTAGCACCTGGATCTCTGTGGTATTGAGGAGGTCCGGCGGACCGGCTCTGGCTCCTGCCATCATGAGGGGTGGACAGTCCTCTACTCGGGGCAGGAGACTGCCAAACAACAGGGAGTGGCTCTTCTTCTGAACAAAAGAATGAAGGGGGCGTGGGAGCGTGGCGGAGAAGTGTAGGAAGCTGTAAGCCCCAGGCTACTTTGGGCTCGCCTTCCCATCAACCAGAGGCAAGGAGTGGTGGTCGTGGTTACTTATGCCCCCACCGAATACGAACATCCGTGGAGGGATGCAGACAAGGCCGATGAGTCAGATGCCTTCAATGACCTTCTGCCGGCCTTCATCAGTGCTACCCGCTAACAGTACTTGCCCCAACAGTCTGTTAATGCTATGTGGGAGATCAATGTTTTTGTTGTCTCTAGAATTGCCCGGCAAGGCAGAGTCGGTGGAGGCACCGCGGTGGCTAGAAGATGTTGACTACCTCGCCTGGTGTACAGGAGGTCATGGGTTCGATCCCGACCCTGACGCCTGCTGCTGTATATTTGGAGTCTGCGTGTCTCTCTCTCATCATCATCACGGTGGCTAGGATATGTTAACTACCTCGCCTGGGGTACAGGAGGTCATGAGTTCGATCCCGACCCTGACGCCTGCTGCTGTATATTTGGAGTTTGCGTGTCTCTCTCTCCCTCTCTCTCCGTGGTCGCGTGGATTTTTCTCCGGGTCCTCCGGGTTTTTCTCCCTCCGCATTTCGAATCGACGTCACACGCTCATGAGTATTTGTCAGCTGCTATCAATCCCCCCGCGATGCTGATGATGATGATGATGACAAGCCCACGTCGTTGAAGTCTATAATTTGTTGGTAGCGTCTTTGAAAATAGTTTCTATGGTTCTGCGGGGCCTTATACCTGGTAACAACAATATAAAAATAATTTCACAATAGTTCTAGTCTCGAAGCAGGCGGGTGCTCGCGTGAAATGAGATAATTTGAAGAAAGAAAGAAAGAAGAAATAAGAAATAATAATAATCCTCAAGGGGTTTTTGGGGGGGGGGTTTACGACTGAGGTGAGGAAATGTGAGTCGTAAAATTCCCTCCACCAAAGTTGTGAAATTTGAAAAGGCCGATCGGGCCATTGCCACCGTCTCGGCGTGCCATGAAACACCCACGGGGGGAAACCAAAGACAAAGCCGCCCCAGCTGCCCCTGCCACCACCACCACCACCACCACCGCCACCACCCGTGTAGCCTTAACAGACTGTTGGGGCAAGTGCCGTTAGCGAGTAGCACCGCCTATGAAGTGAAGGCCGGAACGGCGCACGAGGGGGTGGGTGGCCAGCACCACGCCCGGCCGCCTTTGTCTCCCCCGGGTAAAGATACACACGCCATAGACAAAAAAAGGACAAAGATCCCCCGTGTAGCCTTTAACAGGCTGTTGGGGCAAGTGCTGTTAGCGAGTAGCAGCACCTATGAATACCACAAAGACAAAGATAAAGGTCCCCCCGTGTAGCCTTCATCAGACTGCTGGGGCAAGTGCTGTTTGTTAGCGAGCACCTATGATTCTGAATGATGGCGGTGGTGATGTCTTAGGGGCCGTCCATAAATGACGTCACGCGATTTTGGACGATTTGTGACCCCTCCCCCCCACCCCCAGTCGTCATACGGCGTCACAAAAAGTCAGACCCCCCTCAAATATGACGTCACAAAGCTCTGCCCCCCTCACCCCCCCCAAAACCAAATTTCCATTTTGAAAGTAAAACACACCTGGTGTTGGACCAGATGACGCCAAAAGGCCAAAAGGCGTCATCTGGTCCAACCCATGTGAGACTAGGCTCTGAGAAAAGCTGTCTCGGCTGTGGACCAATCAATTTCAAGGACAGTGCACATATTATCAGAGTTATTATCAGAGTTGTTTTTGTTTGCATTATGGCTGCAGGTATTGTGGTCTATGCAAACATGACTCCTTGTAAAAAAAGGTGTCAGTTTTGTTGCCAGATAGAAGGGTAAAAATCCAATTATCATATTTTTACTGGCAAATGTGGTTCCAATGGTATTGCATCTGTTGTCACGTCCCAGCGTGATTATAACTTATTTTACCATTCAAAACGATTAGTCCCGTATAATTTTTGTTTTGAAGCATCCTGTACACACACACACACACACGAAAATAAGACAAAGATCCCCCGTATAGCCTGAACAGACTGTTGGAGCAAGTGTTGCTAGCGAGCACCTATGAAGGCCGGAACGGTACACGAGGGGGTGGGTGGCCAGCACCACGCCCGACCGCCTTTGTCTCCCCAGTGGCGATGTTTACACAGCGCACCAGGTACTCATTTGAGGCTGAGTCGACCTAGGGGAGGCCCAGGACCGGTTCAGATAATCGTCACTGGTGTTGGCCGTGAGCGGGAATCGAACCCGGGTCGCCAGGTTCATAGCGCAGCGTAGCGCTAACTGCTGCACCACCGCTCCTCACACACACAGAGACACACACACAGACACACACAGAGACACACACATGTACACACACACACAGAGACACACACACACAGAGACACACACGTACACACACACGTACAAACACACGTACACACACACAGAGAGACACAAACACACACGTACACACACACAGACACACACACAGAGACACGTACACACACACAGAGACACACACACACAGAGACACACACACAGAGACACACACAGAGACACACACACACGTACACACACAGAGAGACACACACACAGAGAGACACACACACATAGACACACACACAGAGACACACACACAGACACACACACAGAGACACACACACAAGACACACACGTACACACACGTACACACATATATATGCATACAGAGACACACACACACACGTACACACACACATATACACGCAACCCCTTTGTTGCACAGCCCAGGGCGCGATGGAGAGACGCCGTTGTTCCTGAACGCCAGTGTGTGTGGAGAGCGAGGGCGGTGAGAATGTTTCGTGCAGCGAAGTCGCGGGTGCGATTGCATCTCCTCCGTCGCGAGCAAGGGGAGGGCATTGCACCACCCGGTCCGTTAACGCACGTGGGGGGAGGGGAGGAGGCGGTCAACCCGATACCATTGTTCATTTAGGATTATTTGGAGCGGTGAGGTTCTTAACCTTTTACCGCAAGCCTTGCACCAGTGCCGTTGGTTCTTAATCGCTAAAAAATATATATATACAACGTGAATAAATACGTCGGTCTTTGATGAAACAAAGTGAGCTGTAACTTAACGTTGCCCCCTGCTTAATTAGTGTTTTCGATTATTTAACTTCTAAAAAAATTTTTTGTCCGTGTCTCGCCACCCGCCATGAAGGACATCTCGCACCCATAGGGGATGGCATAGTGCACATGCCCATATTGATAATAATAAGAGCCACTGAATTAGATTAGTAGTATTTTTCGATTTAAAGCTTTCGTGACTGCAGGGATTCATCTTCTTGGTTCTTTCGGTAAAGTCACGTAGAATGGAAATAATAAAATAATAAAAATAAAACATAATAAAATAATTCTCACATTATGTTTTATTTGTATTATTTTATTACTTCCATTCTACGTGACTTTACCGAAAGAACCAAGAAGATAGATTAATAGTAGTAGCATCATTATTAATAATAGGGGTTATCCCACTTTTTTTGGCAACAAAACTCAAACCCTTTTACAATGAATCGTGTCTGCATTAACCACAATACTTGTGGTCAAAATGCAAACGAAAAACACACTCTGATCGTATGATGGCATTGTCCTTGAAACTGATTGGTCCACACCAGAGACGGCTTTCTTTTGAGCCTCGTCTCAATTGGTGCTAGATCAGAGGACGCCAAAAGGCGTACAGCTCAAAGACAATGCACTATCAAAGTAATGAGGGCTCGGGGTGAGCATCTACATCATTAGACCTCCTTTGCCAGTACCAAAATATAATAATAGGGTTTCCCCCTTTTTCTGTCAACAAATCGGAAACCGTTTTACAAGGAATCGTGTCTGCATTAACCACTATACTTGTGGTCAAAATGCAAACCAAAAACACACTCAAATCTAGAATAAACTTCAAATCTAGAATTACACTCTGATAATATGTGCATTGTCCTTGCAACTGATTGGTCCACACCAGAGACGGCTTTCTTTTGAGCCTCGTCTCAATTGGTGCTAGACCAGAGGACGCCAAAGGGCGTACATTATCATAGTGTGTGTTTTTTGTTTGCATTTTGACCACAAGGATTGTGGTTAATGCAGACACGATTCCTCGTTAAAAGGTTTCAGTTGTGTTGCCAGAAATAAGGGGAAAACCCCTATTATTATTATAATATTTTGGTACTGGCAAAGGAGGTATAATGATGTAGATGCTTTCCCCGAGCCCTCGTTACTTTGATAGTGCATTGTCTTTGAGCTGTGCGCCTTTTGGCGTCCTCTGGTCTAGCACCAATTGAGACGAGGCTCAAAAGAAAGCTGTCTCTGGTGTGGACCAATCAGTTGCAAGGACAATGCTATCACATTATCATAGTGTGTTTTTTGTTTGCATTTTGACCACAATTATTGTGGTTAATGCAGACACGATTCCTCGTAAAAAAAAGTTTCAGTTTTGTTGTCAGAAAAAAGGGGAAACACCCTATTATTATATTTTGGTATTGGCAAAGAAGGTATAATGATAGTAGCATTATTATTATAACTATTTGGCTACCGCTATGAATTTCGTGACTGCAGGGATTAAACATAATAAAATAATTCTCTCACTGTGAGAATTATTTTATTATTTTTTATTGTATTATTTTATTACTTCCCTTCTACGTGACTTTACCGAAAGAACCAAGAAGCTGCTATCATTTGTCATGAGCAGGACGCTTCTGGAAAGAGGACGCTGCAATGCTCAGTGGGCTTTACCTGGTGAGATCAAACAAATATCGCTTAGTTTTATTGGTATATGTACATACATTTTTTTGAATGTGATTTGATTACCTAACCTATACTTTGCACTCACATCGTGTTTTTTTACTGGTAATTGTGTTTGCTCTCGGACAGTTCTGACCCACACCGCTTCTGGACATTTGTGAGAAAAAAAATAAAGAGTTTCACGGATCATCGGATTGCTCCACCAGTCCAAATAAATCTCAAACCGATTCTGACCACGCTGCTGCCTCGCTCCGCTGGTCTGTCGGCGAGATTTTGTACGTTCTGAGATGCGTTAACAATGATGATGATGATGGTGGTGAACAACAACAACTATCTCTCTCTCCCAAAGCCACGATGTGGTGGCGGTGGTGGTAACGGTGGTGGTGGCGATCGTGGTGGTAGCAGTGGTGGTGATGGTGACAATGGTGGTCTTGGGGGTAGTGGTGATGCTGGTAGTGGTAGAGGTGGTGGTAGTGGTGGTGGTGGCGATGGCAGTGGTGGCGGTGGTGGTGGCGGTGCTAGTGGTGGTGGCTTTGATTGAGGTGGTGGTGGCGGTGGTGATGGTGGCAATGGCAGTGGTGGCGGTGGTGGTAGCGGCGTTGGTGGCGGTGGTGGTGGCGGTGGCAGTGGCGGTGGTGGTAGCGGCGGTGGTAGGAGTGGTGGTAAATTTGAGAATCTCGCCCCCTGCCGCTCCTGGAGATCGGGCTCGAGCCGGCGACCTCCGCATTGCGAGTCCGACAACGCCAACCGCGAGGTCCGACACAGAAACTCCACCGCCTATCTGCTGGCAACACGCGGTGCGTGAGTAATGAACGCCGCTTAATCACAACATCAATCCGTCACGCGGAATGCTCCGACCGTCCTATTAGGAAGGACACCGTGCGCGCGACTTGATCATTCGCGCGAGGCGACGTCACTGGCTCAGCCTCGAGCGTTCCGACGCAATTTTCGGTTGCGTCGAGAATGCAATCGGTGTCGCGCGCCGCCGCGACACGATTGCCACAATTGAGCGACGTCTCTCTCGCTGTGTGTGTGCGAGAGTGCTTATTGTGTGTGTGTGCACAATAGATCGCTTTGTCGCTCCGTTGACTTGAGACCCCATCGGGCGATGGCTCTGTCCGTCGGCGTCATTATGTACGTGTCTGTGTGTGTGTGTGTGTTGAACCTCTTTCGCACCGTGCGTAGCCAACCGTGATAATCGGAGGTGCAGTGTTGAGTCTATGGGCAGTGTTGAGTCTGTGGGCAGTGTTGAGTCTATGGGCAGTGTTGAGTCTATGGGCAGTGTTGAGTCTATGGGCAGTGTTGAGTCTATGGGTAGTGTTGAGTCTATGGGCAGTGTTGAGTCTATGGGTAGTGTTGAGTCTATGGGTAGTGTTGAGTCTATGGGCAGTGTTGAGTCTATGGGTAGTGTTGAGTCTATGGGCAGTGTTGAGTCTATGGGCAGTGTTGAGTCTATGGGCAGTGTTGAGTCTATGGGCAGTGTTGAGTCTATGGGCAGTGTTGAGTCTATGGGCAGTGTTGAGTCTATGGGTAGTGTTGAGTCTATGGGCAGTGTTGAGTCTATGGGCAGTGTTGAGTCTATGGGCAGTGTTGAGTCTATGGGTAGTGTTGAGTCTATAGGCAGTGTTGAGTCTATGGGCAGTGTTGAGTCTATGGGTAGTGTTGAGTCTATGGACAGTGTTGAGTCTATGGGTAGTGTTGAGTCTATGGGCAGTGTTGAGTCTATGGGCAGTGTTGAGTCTATGGGCAGTGTTGAGTCTATGGGCAGTGTTGAGTCTATGGGTAGTGTTGAGTCTATGGACAGTGTTGAGTCTATGGGTAGTGTTGAGTCTATGGACAGTGTTGAGTCTATGGGCAGTGTTGAGTCTATGGGCAGTGTTGAGTCTATGGGCAGTGTTGAGTCTATGGGTAGTGTTGAGTCTATGGACAGTGTTGAGTCTATGGGTAGTGTTGAGTCTATGGGCAGTGTTGAGTCTATGGGCAGTGTTGAGTCTATGGGCAGTGTTGAGTCTATAGGCAGTGTTGAGTCTATGGGCAGTGTTGAGTCTATGGGCAGTGTTGAGTCTATGGGTAGTGTTGAGTCTATGGGTAGTGTTGAGTCTATGGGCAGTGTTGAGTCTATGGGCAGTGTTGAGTCTATGGGCAGTGTTGAGTCTATGGGCAGTGTTGAGTCTATGGGCAGTGTTGAGTCTATGGGTAGTGTTGAGTCTATGGGTAGTGTTGAGTCTATGTGCAGTGTTGAGTCTATAGGTAGTGTTAGTCTATGGGTAGTGTTGAGTCTATGGGCAATGTTGAGTCTATGGGTAGTGTTAGTCTATGGGCAGTGTTGAGTCTATGGGCAGTGTTGAATCTATGGGTAGTGTTGAGTCTATGGGCAGTGTTGAGTCTGTGGGCAGTGTTGAGTCTATGGGTAGTGTTGAGTCTATGGGTAGTGTTGAGTCTGTGGGCAGTGTTGAGCCTATGAGTAGTGTTGAGTCTATGGGCAGTGTTGAGTCTATGGGTAGTGTTGAGTCTATGGGCAGTGTTGAGTCTATTGGTAGTGTTGAGTCTATGGGCAGTGTTGAGTCTATGGGCAGTGTTGAGTCTATGGGCAGTGTTGAGTCTATGGGTAGTGTTGAGTCTATGGGTAGTGTTGAGTCTATGGGCAGTGTTGAGTCTATGGGCAGTGTTGAGTCTATGGGCAGTGTTGAGTCTATGGGTAGTGTTGAGTCTATGGGCAGTGTTGAGTCTATGGGTAGTGTTGAGTCTATGGGCAGTGTTGAGTCTATGGGTAGTGTTGAGTCTATGGGCAGTGTTGAGTCTATGGGCAGTGTTGAGTCTATGGGCAGTGTTGAGTCTATGTGCAGTGTTGAGTCTATGGGCAGTGTTGAGTCTATGGGTAGTGTTAGTCTATGGGCAGTGTTGAGTCTATGGGTAGTGTTAGTCTATGGGCAGTGTTGAGTCTATGGGCAGTGTTGAGTCTATGGGCAGTGTTGAGTCTATGTGCAGTGTTGAGTCTATGGGCAGTGTTGAGTCTATGGGCAGTGTTGAGTCTATGTGCAGTGTTGAGTCTATGGGCAGTGTTGAGTCTATGGGCAGTGTTGAGTCTATGGGCAGTGTTGAGTCTATGGGCAGTGTTGAGTCTATGGGTAGTGTTAGTCTATGGGCAGTGTTGAGTCTATGTGCAGTGTTGAGTCTATGGGCAGTGTTGAGTCTATGTGCAGTGTTGAGTCTATGGGCAGTGTTGAGTCTATGGGCAGTGTTGAGTCTATGGGCAGTGTTGAGTCTATGGGCAGTGTTGAGTCTATGGGTAGTGTTAGTCTATGGGCAGTGTTGAGTCTATGGGCAGTGTTGAGTCTATGGGTAGTGTTGAGTCTATGGGCAGTGTTGAGTCTATGGGTAGTGTTGAGTCTATGGGCAGTGTTGAGTCTATGGGTAGTGTTGAGTCTATGGGTAGTGTTGAGTCTATGGGCAGTGTTGAGTCTATGGGCAGTGTTGAGTCTATGGGTAGTGTTGAGTCTATGGGTAGTGTTGAGTCTATGGGTAGTGTTGAGTCTATGGGCAGTGTTGAGTCTATGGGTAGTGTTGAGTCTATGGGTAGTGTTGAGTCTATGGGTAGTGTTGAGTCTATGGGCAGTGTTGAGTCTATGGGTAGTGTTGAGTCTATGGGTAGTGTTGAGTCTATGGGCAGTGTTGAGTCTATGGGCAGTGTTGAGTCTATGGGCAGTGTTGAGTCTATGGGCAGTGTTGAGTCTATGGGTAGTGTTGAGTCTATGGGCAGTGTTGAGTCTATGGGTAGTGTTGAGTCTATGGGTAGTGTTGAGTCTATGGGTAGTGTTGAGTCTATGGGCAGTGTTGAGTCTATGGGCAGTGTTGAGTCTATGGGTAGTGTTGAGTCTATGGGCAGTGTTGAGTCTATGGGTAGTGTTGAGTCTATGGGTAGTGTTGAGTCTATGGGTAGTGTTGAGTCTATGGGCAGTGTTGAGTCTATGGGTAGTGTTGAGTCTATGGGCAGTGTTGAGTCTATGGGTAGTGTTGAGTTTATGGGCAGTGTTGAGTCTATGGGTAGTGTTGAGTCTATGGGCAGTGTTGAGTCTATGGGTAGTGTTGAGTCTATGGGCAGTGTTGAGTCTATGGGTAGTGTTGAGTCTATGGGTAGTGTTGAGTCTATGGGTAGTGTTGAGTCTATGGGCAGTGTTGAGTCTATGGGTAGTGTTGAGTCTATGGGCAGTGTTGAGTCTATGGGCAGTGTTGATTTCAAGCTTCCCATACTCTTTGGTTCTTTCGGTAAAGTCACGTGGGCCGATGGGTCACGTGAGCCCCGCGTAAGCCGCAGCCACCGCGTACGCACCAGACGCAGTTGTGTTTTTTTTGTTTTGGCTCCGGGGTTTGGCAAATCTGCGACTCTTCAAGGAATATTGAAGGTGGGGGGGGGAGGGAAATGGCTTTTGATGCGGTGCAGGAGGACGTGGAGCTGAGTGGACTTGCCGATGAGCGGTACTGGGCGGTGTCAAGATCGGCCTCTGTGGTGGAGGAGGAGGCTCATGATAGGTACTTGGAGGCTACTGGGCAGTTGGAGGCAGTCGCCCTCCAGCAACAACAGAGAGCGTAACAGCGACGCTCACAACAACGACCGGAGCGCCGGGCAGATAAAACGCGAGTTGGCACGTTTGCGAGTACAGGTGGTGCATCAGCCGGACATCTCAGTCAGTCAACCCATGGGCACCTGGGTCTGTCCCGTGACCTCCTGCCAGCGGGCTTTTGCCAATCTAAGTGCACCTAGCTTGGCACAAACGAGACGGTAATTTCACCACGTTTTAGGAGAAAATAGCAGGAGGCTTTCATGATCAACGTTTTTGGGTTTAGATCGCGTTATTTATAAATGTGTCGTAACCCTCCACCACCCAACACACCGGTGGGCTAATGCAGTGAACTAATTTGTCTTTTGTCAACGTGACACTTTTTTACTGATTGGCCGTGTCGGGTGGTGGAGGGTTACGACACATTTATAAATAACGCGATCTAAACCCAAAAACGTTTATTATGAATAATATTGGTCGCGAAAGCCTACGTGTTAAGCAGGAGGTTTTGTTCGTTACGTGTACGCTGGCCTGCAAATCCGTGGGGTTTGAGTGTGTGTGTGGGGGGGTGGGTGGCCAGCACCACGCCCGGCCGCCTTTGTCTCCCCAGCGGCAACCGTTACACATCGCAGTAGGTACTCATGTTAGGCTGAGTCGACCTAGGGGAGGCCCAGGACCGGTTCAGATAATCGTGCTCTCCATTACAAAGACAAAGACCCCCCCGTATAGGTTTAACAAACTGTTGGGGCAAGTGCTGTTAGCGAGCACCTACAAAGGCCGGCATGGCACACGAGGGGGTGGGTGGCCAACACCACCCCCGGCCGCCTTTGTCTCCCCCAGTGGCGATGCTTACACATCGCACCCAGGTACTCAGTTTAGGCTGAGTCGACCTTGGGAATGCCCAGAACCTGTTCAGATAATCGTCACTGGTGTTGGTGGTGGCCGTGAGCGGGAATCGAACTCGGGTCGCCGGGTTCGTAGCGGATTGGCGCTAACCGCTGCACCACCGCTCCTACATAACGCACAGACTCACTGTAGTAGCCATGCCATGCTCCCCGTATTACGACACGTGAAAGATCATGGCACAGTTATGTAATTATAATATTAAGCGCTTGTAAAATATATATCTTCAAAAGCTTTACAAACTGCGCCAACATCAGCCACAGGCTATCCACTGTTGTAAAAGGGTTTCAGGTTTTTTTTTCGTGTTTTTAATGAAAGACAAGTCTTCTGCACAGGGATTTAGCTAATAATAACAATAAGAATTACTGTTTTAACACGCTGCGATTTGCATAAATTAACATGATGCATGTCAACGAGTTGCAAAGCAGGACACGTCGTTAAAATGCTGATGGAAATATTTAAAAACATTAACTTAAAATTGTATTATTAATGCTCCAACGAGGACTTATCCCGGCTGGGTGGATTGCGAGCGGAATGAGCGTGAGTTCAATTACTAGCCTGGGTCGACTCATCTACACGATGCCGCCATGCCTCCCCTGCCTACGTGTTGGTGGGGCGGGGGGTCGATAAAATAGCTACCACTTTGTGGTTGTCCGCCTGATGATGATGTGCTGTATGGCACGTTTGGTTTACGGAACGCTATTTCACTAATTGGCCGTGTCGGGTTGTTTCGGGTTTGTTATTTACGCGATCTCACCCCCAAAAAAAATAATCAAAAACCTCAATTATGGTTACCACTTTGTTTGCGGATTAGATCGGCCCCGTCATGAGAACGTGGACTTTCCACCACTGCCTCTGGCGGGAGTGCGTGAGTCGATCACCCACTGTCTCCATGTTCGTTTGAGGGACAAACCTTTCTAGAGCAGTGTTACACATTAAATATGGAATGTATATCATTCCACATTGCCAGCATTTTTTCTCAACATTAACGCCATTAAAATGTGCTTATCATTTACAACGACTTTAATTATCGCTAATGTTTTAGGCCATTACCAATGGAGTAGAGATTTTTTTTTGTTTAAAGAGAAACATTAGAAAATAAATTATTTATTTACCATTCACATCATCGTCGTCGTCGCATTCACAAAATAAAAAAAACTCACGACGTTTCGATCGCAACACAAGCAGCCTTCTTCAGGTAGCCCCCCCCCCCCCCCACCTCTTTTCTCGCCACCAAGAATATTAATTCCTGCAGTCAATAAAGTTTGAAGTCAAAATTTCAAATTCCATGTTGGTTATCATATTGAAATATATTACGTCCAATATTTCGTCGTATTTATACGTGTAATACATGCACACGTGGATTGTAATGCATAAGTGTATCGAATATGCAAATATACACATCATATAAACATATTATACTCATAATATACATACGTACAGACAAAGATCCCCCGTATAGCCTTAACAACTTGTTGGGGCAATTGCTGTTAGCGAGTAGCGCCTATTCCAGCAGGCACGGCACACGAGGTGGGGGTGGTAAGTGGCCAGCACTACGCCCGGCCGCCTTTGTCTCCCTTACCGCAACAGCCACTCATTTATGGCTGAGTCCACCTCGAGGAGGCTCAGAACCGGTTCAGAGAAATCGTCGCCTTTCAGCGCCGGGTTCGCAGGGCAGTGACTGCCAACCACTGCGCCACCGCTCCCCAAAGACAAAGATCTCCCGTATAGCCTTAACAGACTGCTGGGGCAAGTGCTGTTAGCGAGCACCTATGAAGGCCGGAACGGTACACGAGGGGGTGGGTGGCCAGCACCACGCCCGACCGCCTTTGTCTCCCCAGTGGCGATGTTTACACACCGCACCAGGTACTCATTTGAGGCTCAGTCAACCTAGGGGAGGCCCAAGATCGGTTCAGATAATCGTCACAGGGTGGTGGCCGTGAGCGGGAATCGAACTTGGGTCGCCGGGTTCGTAGCGCAGCGTAGCGCTAACCGCTGCACCACCGCTCCCCACTCCCCATGCACACACACACACCCACAGACAATTCCCCCGAATGACCTTAACAGACTTGTGGGCCAAGTGCTGTTCGCAAGCACACACACACACAACAACAACAACAATCGCCGTTCGCCACTAGGTGGCGGTGACATCACCACGCCGCTTGTACCAGGCTAGGTGCACATCGAGGCCTCAGACGTTGTAGGTTGACTCATGTGCCAGGTTAGGTGCAGGAGGTCACCGTACAGAACCAGGTGATGTGGGTTGACTGAATGAGACGACTGGCAGATGCATAACCACACAAAGATAAAGATCCCCCGTGTAGCCTTAACAGACTGTAGGGGCAAGTGCTGTTAGCGAGCACCTATGAAGGCCGGCACGGCACACGAGGGGGTGGGTGGCCAGAACCACGCCCGGCCGCCTTTGTCTCCCCAGTGGCGATGTTTACACACCGCACCCAGCTACTCATTTGAGGCTGAGTCGCCCTAGGGGAAGCCCAGCACCGGTTTCAGATAATCGTCACCGGCGTTGACCGTGAGTCCGAAGCAGTGCGCTAACCGCTGCGCCACCGCTCCCCCGCAGATAAACACACACACGTCAACCCTGGCAGACTTAATCAGCGCCTAATTACGCGAGCTTAATTAGCTGACTATAATTAACCGAATCAATGTTACCTGCCACACATCTTGCAGTCAGCTCGCCTTTGTGTGTCTGTGCTCGCTAGCAGCACTTGCCCCAACAGTCTGGCAAGGCTATACGGGGGGCCTTTGTCTTTGTTGCGGGGAGCGGTGGCGCAGTGGTTAGCGCTGTGCTGCGCTGCGAACCCCACTTCGATTCCCGCTCGCGGCGACGATTGTCTGAGCCGGTACCGGACCTCCCCTGGGTCTACTCAGCCTCAAATGAGCACCTGGTGAGACAAAGGCGGCCGGGCGTGGTGCTTGCCAAGGCACGCCTTCATCGGTGCTGCTCGCAGTACAGCACTTGCCCCGACAAGTCTGCTCAGGCTACGCGGGGGAGCTTTGCCTTTAGTGGGGAGTGGTGGGCGCGGCGATGAGCGCTACGGACCGGGCCTCCTCTACGTCGACTCAGCCTCAAACGAGGAGCCGGGGGATTGTGGGAAGACAAAGGCGGCGGGGCGTGGTGCTGCCCACTTGTAGGCGCGTGACGGCCTTCGACAGACGCGGCCCGCCAGCAGCACTTGCCCCCACGAGGCCGCGGAGGCTACACCGGGGGACAGCTTTGTCTGTGTCTGTCTGTGTGTGTGTGTCCACGTGACGTGACGTGCGTGTGTGTGTCTTACCTGTGTGTGTGCGTGTGTCTTACCTGTCTGTGTGTCTGTGTGTGTGTGTGCGTGTGTTTTACCTGTCTGTGTGTCTGTGTGTGTGTGCGTGTGTTTTACCTGTCTGTGTGTCTGTGTGTGTGTGTCTGTGTGTGTGTATGTGTCTGTGTGTGTGTGTCTGTGTGTGTGTGTGCGTGTGTCTTACCTGTCTGTGTGTGTGTGTGTCTGTGTGTGTGTGCGTGTGTCTTACCTGTCTGTGTGTCTGTGTGTGTGTGTGCGTGTGTTTTACCTGTCTGTGTGTGTGTGTGCGTGTGTTTTACCTGTCTGTGTGTCTGTGTGTGTGTGTCTGTGTGTGTGTATGTGTCTGTGTGTGTGTGTGTGTGTCTGTGTGTGTGTGTGCGTGTGTCTTACCTGTCTGTGTGTCTGTGTGTGTGTGTGTCTGTGTGTGTGTGCGTGTGTTTTACCTGTCTGTGTGTCTGTCTGTGTGTGTGTGTCTGTGTGTGTGTGTGTGTCTGTGTGTGTGTGCGTGTGTCTTACCTGTCTGTGTGTCTGTGTGCCCTTCTTCGACGGAAGACTACCTTGAGTTCTCTGGCGAAGCTGCCTCGTCTCTTCTTGAGCACCGCCCGCGTGCGCTACAGTGGTGGAGGTGGTGGTGGTGATGTTGGGGCAGGAGGAGGATGTGGTGGTGGTGGAGGTGCAGGAGGAGGATGTGGTGGTGGTGGTGGTGGAGGTGGTGGTGGAGGTGCAGGAGGAGGATGTGGTGGAGGTGGTGGTGGTGGTGGTGGTGGTGGTGGTGGAGGTGCAGGAGGAGGATGTGGCGGATGTGATGGTGCAAGTGCTGGTGGAGGCTATGATGGTGGCGGTAGTGGTGGTGATGGTGGTGATGGTGGAGGATGTGGTGGTGGATGTGATGGTGGTGGTTCAGGTGCTGGTGGAGGAGGATGCGATGGTTGTGATGGTGGAGGTGCTGGTGGAGGAGGTGGAGGTGATGTGGGTGGTGGTGGAGGCTGTGGTGATGAAGGAGGATGTGGTGGTGGTGGAGGTAGTGGACGTGGTGGATGTGGTGGATGTGGTGGATGTGATGCTTGCTGCTGCTGGTGGTGGTGGTGGATGTGAATGACAAGGGCAGTCCGTGAGCACAGCAATCTATAGTGCCGTTCACGCGAAAATCCACTCTCCCCCTCTCTCTCACACACACCCACTGTGTGTCTCTCTCTCGCTCTCAGTCTGTCTCTCTCCCCCTCTCTCTCCCCTCTCTCTCTCCTCCCCCCCTCTCTCCCCTCTCTCTCTTCATCGTTCGCACTCCCCCCCCCCCATTCGGCTAAGCCCAACCCCACTTATATATATTTCCCTTCGATATAACAGCGTGCCCCCCCCCCCGCACACACACACCACACAATCTCACCACCCCACCTCACCGCATCGCCTGGAACAGACCCTTGGGGCAAGCGCAGTTAGCCAGTTAGCACCTACGCACGAAGTCCAGCCACGCAGCGCGAGAGGGGTATGTGGGTGGTTGGCCAGCACCACCACGCCGTGACCGCCTTTGTCTCTCCCCGATGTGGCGATGATTTAAAAAAAAAATTAAACACCACGCAAAAACGGGGTGCTCATTTGAAGGCTGAGTCGACCTAGGGGAGGCCCAGGACCGATTCAGATGACTGAGATGTCTCCCCAACGGCGATGTTTTAGTTCAACCAGCCGCCCGGCCGCCTTTGTCTCTCCGCGTCGCGGGGCGTCGTCGATTGACGCACAAGCCGTTCCTCGGGGAGGACACCAGGAACCGGTCCAGGATAATCGGCGCTAACCGCTGCGCCACCGCTCCCAGCACCCCCCCCCTCCCCACCCATTCCAATGTGCGCGCCAAACCTCTCTCTCTCTCGCGCGCGCGCATTGCGAGAGGAATTGAATCACTGTCTCTCTGTGTGTGTGTACGCATCTACGCGTGGAAATATCTTGCGAGCTCACACGTGCAGATGCCCGCCACGAGACGCGGAATGCCCTGCGAGTGATGCGCCTTCGAACGCCGTTGTAAGGCGTGCGAGCTGAACCACGTTTTACACCAATCGACCAGTGCCGGATTTTCGTCGTAGCACAAGTATGTAGCTACGTATGTAGCTACTACTACATGTGCAGTAGTAGTAGCTACATACTACACATGTAGTAGCTAGTACATGTGTAGTAGTAGCTATGTATGTTGCTACTACTACTACACATGTGCAGTAGGTACTACATGTGTAGTAGTAGCTACGTATGTGTAGTAGTAGCTTCTACTGCCCACGTTTTACCCAACTACATGTGTAGTAGCTGCTAATATTTAAAGGGGGGGGGGGGGGTAATGCAGGGCCCCTTTATAAAACTTTCCTGCGGAGGGAGCTGGTAGGAACGTTGGGTTGCTCGGTCAATGGCCAGGGTCAATGGCGGCGTGGTGTATTCTGCAAATATGCCCGACTGTGAGGGCGGGCACAAGCCGGCGTGAGTAGGTTAAACGTTGAGTTTTATAAGGGCACCACGGGGTGACCAGCCCCTCCCTACCCAGCCCCACCCCTCCCACCCAGCCCCACCCCTTCCACTCCCTACCTAGCCCCACCCTCCCCACCCAGCCCCTCCCCACCCACCCTCCCCACCCAGCCCCTCCCCACCCAGCCCCTCCCCACCCTCCCCTCTCCACCCAACCCGACCCCTCCCATTTTCGGATGCACGACGGACGGACGGACACAATAATCCCTTGTGGGCTGGTGGAACCAGGTGGTTCCTACCAGTAACAACAACAACAACACCAACAACAACAACACCACGTGTGGCAGGTCCCGCACTTCGCTTCACCTGTCAATCAAACAGCCCCGCTGATCGCGGTGCCGTGCGCGTTGGAGGTTGGAGAGGATCGAACCGGCGAGCTCTACTGGATCGGCATCAAATCCGTGTTGCGTTTGTATTCCAATACATACATAATATACACAGCTCGAGATGGATGCGTGCCCGCCAGGAGCCATACGCAGAGCAATGCGTTGTATGCACAGACAAAGCTCCCCCGTGTAGCCTTAACAGACTGTGGGGGCAAGTGCTGTTAGCGAGCACCTATGAAGGCCGGAACGGTACACGAGGGGGTGGGTGGCCAGCACCACGCCCGGCCGCCTTTGTCTCTCCCAGTGGCGATGTTTACACACCGCACCAGGTACTCATTTGAGGCTGAGTCGAGAATATATTGGGTTCTAGACACACACACAGACACACACACAGACACACACAGACACACACACAGACACACACAGACACACACACACCACACACACACAGACACACACACACAGACACACAGACACACACACACAGACACACACACAGACACGCACACAGACACACAGACACGCACACAGACACATGCGTCCAAAAATCGCATTGCTGTGCGCAAATTCCTGAGTTGGAGGTGAATGATGAAGAGAGAGAGCGAGAGGGAGCGTAGAACCCACCCTCCCCACCCAGCCCCTCCCCACCCTCCCCTCCCCACCCAGCCCCACCCTCCCCACCCAGCCCCTCCCCACCCTCCCTTCCCCACCCAGTACCTCCCCACCCAGCCCCTCCCCACCCTCCCCACCCAGCCCCTCCCTCCCCACCCAGCCCCTCCCTGCACGACGGACGGACACAATAATCCCCTGTGGGCTGGTGTAACCAGGAGGTTCCTACCGGTATTAAGTAGAACGTGTTGTCTATATTTATTTAAAGTTGCGCATTTTGATGCGACGTCACATTTCTCAACCCCCCCCCCCTCGTCACACATTGTCATAAATGTCTGACCCCCCCCCCCCCCAGGTGCGTGACGTCATTTATGGACGGCCCCTAAAGAGAGGTTGTACATTACGGGGAGGGAGCGGTGGCGCAGTAGTTAGCGCGCTGGGCTACTTCATCGCTCGCGGCCGATAACAGTGGCGAATATTTTATGCCGGTCGTGGGGAGACAAAGGCGGCCGGGTGTGGTGGTGGCCATACAGTCATCATCCCCTTTCGTGTGCCGTATCGGCCATTCATCGGTGCTCCATAGGGGCTCGCTAACGGCACTTGCCCCTAACAGCCTGTGAAGGCTATTGGGGGGGATATTTGTCTTTGCGTGTGAACACGTGGTTTAGGAGTGTGTGTGTGTGAGTGAACACGTGGTTTAGGAGTGTGTGTGTGTGAGAGTGAACACGTGGTTTAGGAGTGTGTGTGTGTGAGAGTGAACACGTGGTTTAGGAGTGTGTGTGTGTGAGAGAGTGAACACGTGGTTTAGGAGTGTGTGTGTGTGTGAGTGAACACGTGGTTTAGGAGTGTGTGTGTGTGTGAGTGAACACGTGGTTTAGGAGTGTGTGTGTGTGAGAGAGTGAACACGTGGTTTAGGAGTGTGTGTGTGTGTGAGAGTGAACACGTGGTTTAGGAGTGTGTGTGTGAGAGTGAACACGTGGTTTAGGAGTGTGTGTGTGAGAGAGTGAACACGTGGTTTAGGAGTGTGTGTGTGTGTGAGAGTGAACACGTGGTTTAGGAGTGTGTGTGTGTGTGAGAGTGAACACGTGGTTTAGGAGTGTGTGTGTGTGTGAGTGAACACGTGGTTTAGGAGTGTGTGTGTGTGAGAGAGTGAACACGTGGTTTAGGAGTGTGTGTGTGTGTGAGAGTGAACACGTGGTTTAGGAGTGTGTGTGTGAGAGTGAACACGTGGTTTAGGAGTGTGTGTGTGAGAGAGTGAACACGTGGTTTAGGAGTGTGTGTGTGTGTGAGAGTGAACACGTGGTTTAGGAGTGTGTGTGTGTGTGTGAGAGAGTGAACACGTGGTTTAGGAGTGTGTGTGTGTGAGAGTGAACACGTGGTTTAGGAGTGTGTGTGTGTGTGAGTGAGTGAACACGTGGTTTAGGAGTGTGTGTGTGTGAGAGTGAACACGTGGTTTAGGAGTGTGTGTGTGTGAGAGAGAGTGAACACGTGGTTTAGGAGTGTGTGTGTGAGAGTGAACACGTGGTTTAGGAGTGTGTGTGTGAGTGAACACGTGGTTTAGGAGTGTGTGTGAGAGAGAGTGAACACGTGGTTTAGGAGTGTGTGTGTGTGAGAGAGTGAACACGTGGTTTAGGAGTGTGTGTGAGAGAGTGAACACGTGGTTTAGGAGTGTGTGTGTGAGTGAACACGTGGTTTAGGAGTGTGTGTGTGTGTGTGAGAGTGAACACGTGGTTTAGGAGTGTGTGTGTGAGTGAACACGTGGTTTAGGAGTGTGTGTGTGAGAGTGAACACGTGGTTTAGGAGTGTGTGTGTGAGTGAACACGTGGTTTAGGAGTGTGTGTGAGAGAGAGTGAACACGTGGTTTAGGAGTGTGTGTGTGAGAGAGAGTGAACACGTGGTTTAGGAGTGTGTGTGAGAGAGAGTGAACACGTGGTTTAGGAGTGTGTGTGTGTGTGTGTGTGTGAGAGAGTGAACACGTGGTTTAGGAGTGTGTGTGTGAGAGAGTGAACACGTGGTTTAGGAGTGTGTGTGTGTGAGAGAGTGAACACGTGGTTTAGGAGTGTGTGTGAGAGAGTGAACACGTGGTTTAGGAGTGTGTGTGTGTGAGAGAGTGAACACGTGGTTTAGGAGTGTGTGTGAGAGAGTGAACACGTGGTTTAGGAGTGTGTGTGTGTGAGAGAGTGAACACGTGGTTTAGGAGTGTGTGTGAGAGAGTGAACACGTGGTTTAGGAGTGTGTGTGTGTGAGAGAGTGAACACGTGGTTTAGGAGTGTGTGTGTGAGAGAGAGTGAACACGTGGTTTAGGAGTGTGTGTGTGTGAGAGTGAACACGTGGTTTAGGAGTGTGTGTGTGAGAGAGAGTGAACACGTGGTTTAGGAGTGTGTGTGTGTGAGAGTGAACACGTGGTTTAGGAGTGTGTGTGTGAGAGAGAGTGAACACGTGGTTTAGGAGTGTGTGTGTGTGTGAGAGTGAACACGTGGTTTAGGAGTGTGTGTGTGTGTGTGTGAGAGTGAACACGTGGTTTAGGAGTGTGTGTGTGAGAGAGAGTGAACACATGGTTTAGGAGTGTGTGTGTGAGAGAGAGTGAACACGTGGTTTAGGAGTGTGTGTGTGTGAGAGAGTGAACACGTGGTTTAGGAGTGTGTGTGTGAGAGAGAGTGAACACGTGGTTTAGGAGTGTGTGTGTGTGAGAGTGAACACGTGGTTTAGGAGTGTGTGTGTGAGAGAGTGAACACGTGGTTTAGGAGTGTGTGTGTGTGTGAGAGTGAACACGTGGTTTAGGAGTGTGTGTGTGAGAGTGAACACGTGGTTTAGGAGTGTGTGTGTGAGAGAGTGAACACGTGGTTTAGGAGTGTGTGTGTGAGAGAGAGTGAACACGTGGTTTAGGAGTGTGTGTGTGTGAGAGAGTGAACACGTGGTTTAGGAGTGTGTGTGTGTGAGAGAGTGAACACGTGGTTTAGGAGTGTGTGTGTGAGAGTGAACACGTGGTTTAGGAGTGTGTGTGTGAGAGAGTGAACACGTGGTTTAGGAGTGTGTGTGTGTGAGAGTGAACACGTGGTTTAGGAGTGTGTGTGTGTGAGAGTGAACACGTGGTTTAGGAGTGTGTGTGTGAGAGAGTGAACACGTGGTTTAGGAGTGTGTGTGTGAGAGAGAGTGAACACGTGGTTTAGGAGTGTGTGTGTGTGAGAGAGTGAACACGTGGTTTAGGAGTGTGTGTGTGAGAGAGTGAACACGTGGTTTAGGAGTGTGTGTGTGTGTGAGAGAGAGTGAACACGTGGTTTAGGAGTGTGTGTGTGTGTGTGTGAGAGAGTGAACACGTGGTTTAGGAGTGTGTGTGTGTGTGAGAGAGAGTGAACACGTGGTTTAGGAGTGTGTGTGTGTGTGAGAGAGAGTGAACACGTGGTTTAGGAGTGTGTGTGTGTGTGTGAGAGAGTGAACACGTGGTTTAGGAGTGTGTGTGTGTGAGAGTGAACACGTGGTTTAGGAGTGTGTGTGTGAGAGAGAGTGAACACGTGGTTTAGGAGTGTGTGTGTGTGTGTGTGAGAGTGAACACGTGGTTTAGGAGTGTGTGTGTGTGTGTGAGAGTGAACACGTGGTTTAGGAGTGTGTGTGTGAGTGAACACGTGGTTTAGGAGTGTGTGTGTGAGAGTGAACACGTGGTTTAGGAGTGTGTGTGTGTGTGTGAGAGTGAACACGTGGTTTAGGAGTGTGTGTGTGAGTGAACACGTGGTTTAGGAGTGTGTGTGTGAGTGAACACGTGGTTTAGGAGTGTGTGTGTGAGTGAACACGTGGTTTAGGAGTGTGTGTGTGAGTGAACACGTGGTTTAGGAGTGTGTGTGGGTATTTTATGTTTGTGTGAGAGAATGCGCAGCATCAATGCCGTGCCGGTCTTCATCTGTGCTAGTCGCTAACAGCACTTGCCCACAGCAGCTTGCTAAGGCTACAGCGGGGGATATTTGTCTTTGATGCGCATCCAAGAATTCTGTATTCCTCTCGAACGGATGCTGAGAAATTGCTCTCCAAAGCTGTTTAGTCTCATCCGCACCGCGTTCAAACACTATCACCATCATCACCACCACACCGCAGGTCGTAACAACAAAGATCCCCCGTATAGCCTGTAACAGACTGTTGGGGCAAGTGCTGTTCGCGAGTACTCATTCGAGGCTGGGTCTTTCCCTAGGTGAACTGTTGCACTCTTTCGTCTTGTTTACTATCCATCACAACTTGGATTAGTGCTGTTTGTTTCTGGCCTTTTGCGCTCAACAACTGTGATATTAAAACCAGTACAGTACTGCATGTAGCTACGATGTCTTATATACAGTACTAGCTGTACTACGCGGCTTCGCCCAGGTCTTGTATTCGCCACGCCCGACCGCCTTTGTCTCCCCCAGTGGCGATGTTCACACACCGCAGCAGTTACTTGTTTGGAGGCTGAGTCGACCTAGGGGAGGCCCAGGAGCGGTTAAATTAATTGTCACCGGTGGTGGCCGTGAGCGGGAATCGAACTCGGGTCGCCGGGTTCGTAGCGCAGCGCGCTACCCGCTACGCTACAATGCGTGACGCTTCCACGTGCGCGGGTCACGTGACAGATGTGACGTCACAGCTCACTTGCCGTGCAAAAAAATCTATGCATTATTGAGCTCCCCCCCAAAAAAAAATAAAAGTGTATTTTTATAATGTTTGCACGGTGTACAGGCTGGAAAGTACCCACATGGCAAATTTCAAGTTTGTTGCATGTCGGGAACCCCGCTAAACATTTTGAACAGACACACATAATCACAACTTTGCCTTTAATATATATGGAGATGGCACAAGAGTCAGGACTCATAGGGTTGTTAAATTTATTTTAACAAATCATCATCACGATCCAGAGGCAAATGGGCTTGTTAAATCAATTTTAGTAGATCATCATCACAATTCATGGGCAGATAGAGTTGTTTAATAAATTTTAGTAGATCATCATCATTACAATTCATGGGCAGATAGAGTTGTTAAATACATTTCAACAAATCATCATCACAATCCATGAGCAGATAGAGTTGTTAAATCAATCATAGTAGATCATCATCATCAACACAATTCATGGGCAGATAGGGTTGTTAAATACATTTCAACAAATCATCATCACAATCCATGGACAGATAGAGTTGTTAAATCAATTTTAGTAGATCATCATCACAATTCATGGGCAGATAGGGTTGTTAAATACATTTCAACAAATCATCATCACAATCCATGGACAGATAGAGTTGTTAAATCAATTTTAGTAGATCATCATCACAATTCATGGGCAGATAGGGTTGTTAAATACATTTCAACAAATCATCATCACAATCCATGGGCAGATTGGGTTGATAAAAATACATTTGAACAAATCATCATCACCATCATCACGATCCATTGGCGTATAGCCCAGGGTCCGTGTCCGCTGAAAACAATAAAATCATCATTTCTTGTTTCCACTTTCCTCTCCCTCTGCCTCGCCGTGCTGCCAAAATGCCAAAGTCGTGGCCCGATCTTGCTGGCACAACCGATATCTCGCGTCGACCTCAAGCCAATTCTCCCTTTGGTCTTTCTTCTTGATAATAGGGTTTTCCCCCTCTTTTTTCTGGCAACAAAACAATTGTGCTAAGATGTTACAACGCCAAACTGAAACCTTTTTACGAGGAATCATGTCTGCGTTACCCACAATGCTTGTGGTCAGAATGCAAAAAAAAATCTCTGATAATATATCCATTTTTATTTAAAGCTTTCGGGACTGCAGGGATTCATATACTTGGTTCTTTCGGTACAGTCACGTAGAAGGGAGACAATAAAATAATTAAAATATAAAACAATAAAATTCTCACGACGTTTCGATTGCAACACAAGCAATCATCATGAGGTGTGAAAACCACAGCAAGAATTGTTTTATATTTTTATTATTTTATTGTCTCCCTTCTACGTGACTTTACCGAAAGAACCAAAAATATATGCATTGTCTTTGAAACTGATTGGTCCACACCAGAGACAGCTTTCTTTTGAGCCTCGTCTCAAAGCGGTGTTAGACCAGAGTGACGCCAAAAGGCGCACAGCTCAAAGACAAGGCCACTATCTCGGCGTACAGCACCTGGGGGGTGATTGCGTTTATTACAGCGGCCGTTCAAACTGGCTGCCACTGATATTAACGGACGATGCGTGATTTCTCTTTCAGAATTAATTCTGTGCCTTTTCCTTTGCAAGATTACCGGTATGACAGCTCCCAACATCCATCAATTACGTTCACGTCTTAAATTCAGTTTCGATTTTTTTTTTCGCCACTTTTCAACGTCGTCTGAAATAACATTTAAAAAAACAAATTTTAATAACGAAACCGGATAAAATATGAACGTACAGAATTGACAATTAAAAGGTTTTCATGCCCGCGTTAAAATACATTTAATAGGAGCAGGGTTTGCCCCTTCTGGCAATAAAACAGGAGTTGTGTAAAGATGTTCAAACACCAAATAGATACATTTTGCAATGAATGTAGTCTGCGTTAATCACACACATTACTTGTGATGTCCATGCAAACAGCCATGGAGTCAACATTGGGGGGAACCAAATCATCCAGGGGATCTGGGGGTCCCCCCCCCCAGAAAAAAATCTAAATTTGAAAACTAATTTCCTGCCTAAAATATTTAAAAAATTCACTAACACATAAGATGGATTTTTTATGCATTTTTAACAATAATGTTTAATAGTGTATTGTATTACATTGCTCTGTTTTTTTCTTTTTTTACCTTTTCTTGTTTCATTGTAATGGCAGAGATTAGGGATTAATAAAGTACAACCATAACCACAATCAAATAAACACAAATCAATTTTTTTATCGCAATATATTGGGGGGGGGACATTTTGAGCATATTCTAATATATAATTATGGCCTTGCATTGCAAACATGGCTCTGCTACTAATGTGTGATGCAGCGTTTTTGAGACTGATTGGCCTACACCAAAGCCAGCAGCTGCTGCCTTCTTCATGGCCCAGCCTCACCACCTAGATTTGAAGCTTTCCTGACTGCAAGGGTCCATACTCTTAGGTTTTTTCGGTAAAGTCACGTAGGTGTAATGTGAGGATATATCCGGCTCACTGACGTTTCACAACTCGTCATGATGATTGGCTCTGCCGGTTCTGGTTTATAGCCAATGGGGGGAAGCCTAGGGGTGTGGCCCTGACGTAATGGAAAGGTGACAGCTATAAGTAGAGGATTAGTTCTGCTGGCTTTGGCCACAGCCAATGGGGAGACGAGTCAGGGGCGTGGTCCCGGGAGCCTACGAGGGAGCCTGGAATATTCCATGGAGGCTAACCAGGATTGGTGGAAACGTACCACGTGACCCGGGTATTAAATAGGGGTGGAGACGAGCGACACGTGGTCAGAACGGGAACGAACGGAGGAGGGGGCCACGCGGGAGCGGAGCTCCGGGTTGCCACGTGACAGTGTGTCTCTCTCTCTATCTGTCCCTCTCACGCTGCCTGTCAGCAGCGTGAAGGAAAGCTGTAATGCAAGTTGAATAAAAGACCGGATTCCAGAAGTCGCTTTAAAGACCTTTATTACATAGGTAAAAAATAAATAATAAAAATAATAATAGAAAAAATAATAGAAATAAGTTTTATATTTCAAGCATCCGTCTTCAGGTGGAACTGTCACAGCAAAAATTACTGTAACTTGTGTTGCCTCCGAAACGTCGTGGTTTCATTAATTTGTTTCCCTTTTTAACCTACGTGACTTTACCGAAAAAAACCAAAGAGTTGGGTAAAACTTCTTCTTTATTTTGCATACTTTGATACTGGCAAAAAATATAATGACCATATGTGTCGACTTTTGGCCGACCCTGTATGCCACAGAGATATTTTACACAGAAAGCTTAACATGAAATGAAACTATAAATAAATACACTGACATTAATAAATAAATAATGTTTTTGTCGATCTACAGTACAATATCAATACAAAATAAAATTACGTTTCTCTACGATGCTTCTGTTAGTTACGTGAGTTTTCAATGTCACTACTGTACACGATAAAAGCAACTATAATGTTCAAGATAAATTGTCTTTGTTTACAATATACATGGTAAGTTATGAAGTGTTAATTGTATTAAATAGTCAGGTATGAAGGCTGGGGGATGCATCCCCGTAGTACTAACGTTATAAGTGATTCAATATACGACGTTTCGATATAAGAACGAAGCTCCAGGAAGGCATCTGCTTTCAATATCAAGGTGTTACTATAATGCGAAATGGTAAGTTACGAAGACTGGGAACAACCAATCTCTGGCACGGCTCGGTTGTGGCAGTGGAAAACAACAACCACCAGGCTCTGGCACGGATCGGTTGTTGTAGTGGAAAACAACAAACACCAGGCTCTGGCACGGCTCAGGTTTGGCAGTGGGAAAAACCACAGCCAGGCTCAGACACGGCTCGGTTGTGGCAGTGGAAAACACCAACCACCAAGCTCTGGCACGGATCGGTTGTGGTAGTGGAAAAAAAAGTGTAATACACAGCAACTGATCTCAAGTGTCTATCGAATATTATTCGACGTAACACAACCGAAGCAACAGCAAACATCAAAAACATTTTTATATTTTACCGGAGATGGCCTACTGCGATGCTCTGTAGCCCTTTATCAGAAGCGACCTGACGATCACAAATGACAGCTCGACGAAGTGACTCATCATCGTCACGTGGCAATTTGTAGCAAATAAATCTAAACGCGTTGTGATGGTGATTCTAAATGTGGAGGTGAAAACCCGGAGGACCAGGAGAAAAATCCACGTGACCACGGGGAGAGAGAGGGGGGGGGTAGAGAGAGAGAGGGATGGGGTAAGAAGGAGGAGAGCAAAAAAAAATGTTAAAAAGCGAAATGATGAACGAAGCAAAGTGCCGACTACACCGAGCATCTTCTTGTTTCCTCTGATCGTAAAAAAAGAGAGAGGAAACACGCCAACTCCAAATATACAGCAGCAGGCGTCAAGGTCAGGATCGTGCCCACGACCTCCTGTACACCAGGCGAGGTAGTTAACATCTCCTAGCCACCGTGATGATGATGAGAGAGAGACACGCAAACTCCAAATATACAGCAGCAGGCGTCAGGGTCAGGATCGTGCCCACGACCTCCTGTACACCAGGCGAGGTAGTTAACATCTCCTAGCCACCGTGGCACCCCAAACAAAATCTCAACGCTGTCGCCACGCACGCAAACATTCTCGAATCGAACAAACTGGACGAGGCTTCAGTTATCAAGCGCAATGATTGTCGACATGAAACACATTCATACGATCGTCACTGTTGCTCAGGTTGATGCTGCTGCTGCTGTGGCGATTGTAATTAATTCTAGATTTGAAGCTTTCGTGACTGCAATGATTCATATTCTTAGGTTTTTTCGGTAAAGTCACGTAGGTAAAAACATTAAAAAGTAATGTTTTTACCTACGTGACTTTACCGAAAAAACCTAAGAATATGCGATTGGAATTCGTGCGCGGGCACAGATTAACAACGCAAAGCTCGTTTGACGTAAATTTGTAGTTTAAGAATAGATATAGAGAATGAGAAATATATATATATAATGACGATATACAGAATAATAAACATTCCCTCTTCCCCCATTTGTCACGGACAATCGTTTCACGAGCTCGCTCGGAATGTGCGACGCGGGCTCTCCCGAGATGCGAAATCCCTCGCGCGCACCAAAGGTAAAGCTCCCCCGTGTAGCCTGCGCCGACTGCCGCGGCAAGTGGCTGCCCCCCCCCCCTTGCGAGCAGCGGGCACCTGTGAAGCGGGCGGGGGTGGACAGCACCACGACCCGGCCGCCTTTGTCAGCCTCCCTCCCCCCTCTCCCTCTCCCCCCTCCCTCTCCCCTCCACCCCTCCAACCCTCCACCTCTCCGCTCCCTCCCCTCCCTCTACCCCTCCAATCATCCCTCCCCCCTCCCCTCCCTCTCCCCTCCCTCTCCCCCCCCTCCCCTCCACCCCTCCACGCCTCCCTCTACCCTCCACCTCTCCCCTCGCTCCACCCCTCCCTCTACCCAGGGACTCGTTTGAGGCTGAGTCGACCTAGGGGGGGGGGGCAAGGGGCCGCTCACTGTGGTCTGGGTGGGTGGCCTTGTGCTGGAATGGAACTCGGAGTCGCCGGGTTCGTAGTGCAGCGAGCTAACCGCTACACCACCGCTCCCCACTAGCACCCACACGCACTCAAGCACTCACTCACCCACGCACTCACCCACTCACCTACCTACCCAACCATGTACCCGATCATCCACCCACTCACTCACTCACCCACTCACCCACCTACTCACCCACTCACCCAACCACTTACCTACTCACCCATTCACCCACTCACTCACACATACCATATGAGGCTGAGTCGACCTAGGGGAGGCCGAAGACGGACTCAGATAATCATCACTGGCGTTAGTGACCGTGAGCTGGAATCTCACTCGGATCATAGCTACTACACCACCACTCCCCACACACAGACACATACATACAGACAGACACACAGACACATACATACAGACACACAGACACATACAGACACATACCTACAGACATACAGACACATACAGACACATACATACAGACACACAGACACATACATACAGACACACAGACACACACAGACAGACACACATACAGACACACACACGTACATACTGACATACAGACATACAGACACACAAACACATACATACACACAGACACATACAGACACATACATACATACAGACATACAGACAGACAAATACAGAGAGACACACAAACACATACAGACATACAGACACACAGACACATCCAGAAACACAAACCCATACAGACACGCAGACGCACATACAAATAGACACACAGACACACATACAAACAGACATACAGACACACAGACACATCCAGAAACACAGACCCATACAGACACGCAGACGCACATACAAATAGACACACAGACACACATACAAACAGACATACAGACACACAGACACATCCAGAAACACAAACCCATACAGACACGCAGACGCACGTACAAATAGACACACAGACACACATACAAACAGACATACAGACACATCCAGAAACACATACCCATACAGACACGCAGACGCACACACACGCGCGCGGCACTGACATGCACGAATCCATGCCCGACGCCACATTATCCACTCACAAACTTATGTCAGCGCCTCACCAAAGAGAGAGAGAGAGACACAATAATAGAAAAACGCGACGCTTTGCAGAGCTGCGCAGGGAGAAATATAATGGCTCGCGACTGTAAAATTGGACGCTGGTGCATGACAAGGAGAGAGACGGGGGGGGGGAGGGGGAGGAGGAATCTGATGTAGCGTATACCGACATATTTATTTAAATGTTTCTATTAAAAAAAAAAGCATTCAGCTCGATATTGTGCTGGAGAAAAGCTGAAAAAGGCTCGCTGTCGAAACGTCGTGAGAATTTTATTTAATTATGTTTTCTTTTTATTATTGTATTATTTCCCTTCCACGTGACTTTACCGAAAGAACCAAGACTATGAATCCCTGCAGTCACGAAAGCTTTAAATCGAAATTCAAACGAAGCCGTGCGTTATTGTTGGCAGGCATTGCCTCACTGAGCTGTGGAGATCTTTTTTTCTGAAATGATGGTTCAACTAAGTGGGGTTATCATCATCATCATCGTCGTTGTCGCGTGGACATGTGTAGCAGCAGCCAAATGCTCCCTACAATGCGTGACGTTGACTCTTACATGTGGAGGGGGGAAACCGGAGGACCTTGAGAAAAAAATCCGTGCTCTCACAGGGAGAGAGAGAGACACGCATACTCCAAATATACAGCAGCAGGCGTCAGGGTCGGGATCGAACTCACGACCTTCTGTACACCAGGCGAGGTAGTCAACATCTTTTAGCCACCATGATGATGAGAGAGAGAGAGAGACACACAAACTCGAAATATACAGCAGCAGGCGTCAGGGTCGGGATCGAGCCCATGACCTCCTGTACACCAGGCGAGGTAGTTCACATCTCCTGGCCACCGTAATGATGATGATGAGAGAGAGAGAGACACGCAAACTCAAAATATACAGCAGCAGGCGTCAGGGGTCGGGATCGAACCCACGCTCTCTGCGCACTGGTGCTGTTCCTGGCTTTCGCGATGGAGCCTTCTACCCTACAGCATTCGGTAGCTGTGCCAGGCTAGGTGCATGCACGGCGAGGCTACGTGGGGGTTGTGGAACATGAAAGTATGCCACTGTATGTTAATTAACTGTAACTAACCCAACCAATAACACTGGTCAACAAAATTTGTTTTTTCTGGCCTGGACTTTTGCAGCTGTTTTAGACTAATTTCAGGGTGCTGATTCCAAATCTGATCTCAGATTTGCTCTATCACATCTCATGACTGCTTTAGTGTTAAAATATGGTACTGCATTTTTAGGATAGTGTGTTTATAATATCATTTTATGTAGATATCCACATTTATTTAATATTTTTCTTCTGCAGTTTTTATTGAAAATGCAATATTTGATATCTCAAAAACCTTTTTTATCTGGCAACAAAAGGTGTCAGTTTTGTTGCCAGAAAAAAGGGGGAAAACCCTATTAGTATATTTTGGTACTGGCAAAGGAGGTCCCATGACATACTGCGTTCTAATATGTCGAGAGACACACACACACACATGGATGTGCTAGTTAGCAATTCCAAGAAATCGACATCGTTGTTGTGGTGCAATGAAAACAACACAAAATATCTATTAAACAGGTATTATTTTAAACATCCCATCAGCCGCGCGCGTTCTTCTGTTAGTGAGCTGAGTTTATTTTTTATTTTTTTCCAGCAGTATTGCATCAACACAAGCAAACATCCTGACCGGTTTCTACAATCAATGTCTCATCAGCAGCAGCAGCAGCAGAGTACGGCTCTGCTGAATGCCACGGCTGGTGGAACCAGCCCGGATGTTTATGGGCAAGGAATGGCTTCGACATTCGGTGCCTCATCAGCTGAGCGGCAGCCTCTCAGCCGCGCGCGGCATTCTGGGAGGGAGCTGAGTTTATTTATTTATTTATTTCCAGCAGTATTGCTTCAACACAAGCAAACATCCTGGACCGGTTTCTACATATTCAGTGTTTCATCATCATCAGCAGCAGAATCTGAGTAGGGGGGAGGGGGGTCTTGGTTTGACACGACGACTCAAAGGCTACACGAACGACAAAAGAATTACCCATTTAGTAATTATTATTATTTCAGGTGGAACCGTCACAGCACGATAACTGTATCAAGTAACACATTTTATTTTTATTTTACTTTTATTAATTTTAATATTTTTATCTACGTGACTTTACCGAAAAAAACTAAGATTTTAGATGGATTAGTCCATCTGACCAACTGCCAAAGTCGCTGTCCGCGGTGCTGACGTTAAGAAAAAACCGCCACTTTTTTAAAATTTTCTTTCTGTGGATTTCACACCTGATGACGATTGCTTGTGTTGCAATCGAAACGCCGTGATAATTTTATTGTTTAATATATTTTTTTTATGTAATTGTTTCCCTTCTACGCGACTTCACCGGAAGAACCAAAAATACGACACAAGCGTTCTTACTCATGGCCATCTTACCCCTCACCCCAAATAGCAAGACACCCACTTAGCGTGCTCGCCGGAGGACGTGGAAGTTGATCGACACGGCGAGACGCGGCGTGTCGCTGGCTCGTTCAGGTTGCGTGTTGCTGCTGCTGCTGCCGCCGCCTGCCCAAGTTTAAGCTTACGATGCAATCATTGATTGCGTCCCATCCCGAGAGGGCAATTTCTCAGCCGACTGAGACCGCCTAGAATTGGTTGCATTGTGTGTGTGTGTTAATGGGTGGGTGGGGGGGTGGGTGGGGGGGCGGGGGGGTTGGTGGGGGGGGTGGGGGGGTGGTGGTGGCCAGCACCACGCCCGGCCGCCTTTGTCTCCCTGCAGTAGCGATGATTTTACGCGCTGCGCCAAGGTTACTCGCTTTGAGGCTGAGTCGACCTAGGGGAAGCCCAGGACCGGTTTCAGATAATCGTCCCTGGAGTCGGTGACCGTGAGCTGGAATCGAACTCAGGTGGCCCCGCACTCACTCACACACGGCAGGCGCAAAGACAAAGATCCCCCGTGTAGCCTCCTACAAATAAAACCACAAAGTATGAAGAGAGAATCGATGAAACTCTATCGATGTTTTATCTGTCGGGGTAAGGTACAGCTGAGCAGCAGCAGCAGCAGTAGCAGCAGCAGCAGCAGGTTGGTTGGTGGTGGTGTTGGTGGTGGTGGTGGCTGGCTGGCTGGTTGTTGGTGGTGGTGTTGTTTGTGGTGGTGGTGTTGGTGGTGATGTTGGTCGTGGGGCTGGCTGTCTGGTGGTGGTGTTGTTGGTGGTGAGGGCTGGCTGGCTGGTGGTGGTGTTGGTGGTGGTGTTGGTGGTGGTGGCAATGTCCCGCCATTTGGCAGCAATTCCGTCACGCGTCACATCCATCAGCCTCCCACCTCCCTGCTGGCGACGTGACGCCTCTCCCCTCTCCTCTCCTCTCCCCTCTCCCCTCCCCTCTCCTCTCCCCTCTCCACCCCACGCGGCCCCAGCTCCGCTCTCCCTCCTTGGCAGGCGACACGCCGCCTCCTCGCAGCCCCGACGGCGAACACGCCCACGTCTCCCCTCTCGCGACCACCACGAGGTGTCGCCTCCCTCGCCCCGTGTTAGCACGAGGTCGCGGGCTCCATCCCGACACCAGAACCGCTCCCTCTACCTGGCCAAGGAGCGTCACCTTTAGACGTCCGCTGCGGTGGCTAGGAGATGTTGACTACCTCGCCTGGTGTGCAGGAGGTCGTGGGTTTGATCCCGACCTTGACGCCTGCTGCTGTATATTTGGAGTTTGCGTGTCTCTCTCTCTCATCATCATCACGGTGGCTAGGAGATGTTAACTACCTCGCCTGGTGTACAGGAGTTCGTGGGTTTGATCCCGACCTTGACGCCTGCTGCTGTATATTTGGAGTTTGCGTGTCTCTCTCTCTCATCATCATTACCATCGGCCCCGTGGCTGCGCCAACTGCTGCTGCCACCGCTCCCCCCCCCCCAACGACGCACACGGCGAGAGACACGGCGAGAGAGACACGGAGAGAGACACGGAGAGAGAGACACGATGATAAACACGGAGAGAGACACGGGGTGAGACACGGAGAGAGACACGGAGAGAGACACGGTGAGAGACACGGGGAGAAAGACACGGGGAGAGACACGGAGAGAGACACGGAGAGAGACACGGAGAGAGACACGGAGAGAGACACGATGAGAGACACGGAGAGAGACACGGAGAGAGACACGGCGAGAGAAACACGGAGAGAGAGACACGGAGAGAGACACGGCGAGAGAGACACGGCGAGAGAGACACGGGGAGAGACACGGAGACAGAGACACGGGGAGAGAGACACGGAGAGAGACACGGAGAGAGACACGGTGAGAGAGACACGGAGACAGAGACACGGGGAGAGAGACACGGAGAGGAGAGACACGGTGAGAGAGACACGGGGAGAGAGAGACACAGAGAGAAACACGGGGAGAGAGAGACACAGAGAGAGAGACACTGAGAGAGACACGGGGAGAGAGAGACACGGGGAGAAACACGATGAGAGACACGAAGAGAGACACGGTGAGAGACACGGTGAGAGACACGGGGAGGGACACGGCGAGAGAAACACGGAGAGAGAGACACGGAGAGAGACACGGAGAGAGACACGGAGAGAGACACGGTGAGAGAGACACGGAGACAGAGACACGGGGAGAGAGACACAGCGAGAGAGTTACGCCAGTAGTGACGGATGGACGGATTGAGGGAGAAGGGGGCGAGACGCTGATTGATGGATGCGAGGAGTGACAGGGACAAAGACGGACAGAGACGGATGGAGGGATGTGATGGATGGAGCGAGGCTGAGGAGGAGGAGGAGAGGGGATTGCAAAAAGGTCATTGCCGTTTGTCCGTGTTTTTTCATGGCCATTGTGGCTCTCGAGGTACGAGGCAGGCTCCCCTTAAACACCTGGGAATGTCGCTTTTCCTCGAGTTTGTCTCTCTGTGTGTGTGTCAGTGTGTGTGTCAGTGTGTGTGTCAGTGTGTGTGTGTGTCAGTGTGTGTGTATGTGTGTGTCAGTGTGTGTGTGTGTGTCAGTGTGTGTGTCAGTGTGTGTGTCAGTGTGTGTGTGTCTTTGTGCGTGTGTGTGTCAGTGTGTGTGTCTTTGTGTGTGTGTCGTTGTGTGTGCGTCAGTGTGTTTGTGTCAGTGTGTGTGTCCTTGTGTGTGTGTCAGTGTGTGTGTCAGTGTGTGTGTGTGTCAGTGTGTGTGTGTCAGTGTGTATGTCAGTGTGTGTGTCAGTGTGTGTGTCTTTGTGCGTTTGTGTGTCAGTGTGTGTGTCTTTGTGTGTGTGTCGTTGTGTGTGTGTCAGTGTGTGTGTTCTTGTGTGTGTGTCAGTGTGTGTGTCAGTGTGTGTGTGTGTGTACGTGTGTATGTCAGTGTGTGTGTCAGTGTGTCAGTGTGTGTGTCAGTGTGTGTATTTGTCCGTGTGTCAGTGTGTGTGTCTTTGTGTGTGTGTGTCAGTGTGTGTGTCAGTGTGTGTGTGTCAGTGTGTGTGTCAGTGTGTGTGTCAGTGTGTGTGTGTGTCAGTGTGTGTGTCAGTGTGTGTGTCAGTGTGTGTGTCAGTGTGTGTTTTTGTCCGTGTGTCAGTGTGTGTGTCTTTGTGTGTGTGTGTGTCAGTGTGTGTGTCAGTGTGTGTGTATGTGTGTGTGTGTACGTGTGTGTGTCAGTGTGTGTATGGGGTGCGGTAGTGTAGCGGTTAGCGCACTGCGCTATGAACCTGGCGACCCGGGTTCGATTCCAGCTCACGGCCAACACCAGTGACGATTATCTGAACCGGTCCTGGACCTCCCCTAGGTCGAATCAGCCTTAAATGAGTACCTGGTGCGGTGTGTATACATCGCCACTGGGGACACAAAGGCGGTCGGGCGTGGTGCTGGCCACCCACCCCCTCGTTCGTGTACCGTTCCGGCCTTCATAAGTGCTCGCTAACAGCACTTTCCCCTACAGTTTGTTAAGACTATACGGGGATCTTTGTCTTTGTCTTGTCTTTGTCTTGTCAGTGTCTTTTTGTGTGTGTTGGAAACATTTAGGCTGGCCTGCCCACGATCTATCATGGGTTTAACCAGGCTGGATTGTGTGAGGAGCTCACAAATCCTTGAAAGATCTGGGCAAAGTCCCATCGGTGAACTCCTCCGGCAGGCAAGGCTGCGTTGGCTGGGTCAGGTAGCCCGCATGCCCAGCCACCGCATGCCGAAACAGCTTTTGTTCGGCCGGATAGAGGGGGCGAAACGGCCGCGGCATGGGCTAGAGAAGAGATGGAGTGATGTGGTACACACAATCCAGCCTGGTTAAACCCAAGATGGATCGTAGGCAGGCCAGCCTAAATGTTTCTAACCGGCGAAGATGCTCCATTAGGGGGGTCCACGTTTCGCAATCGTAGAGAAGGGAGGGAATGACCGAGAAGACCTGAAGCTTCATGCGGAGCGACAGGACCATGTAACTTCCACACAGCAGCGTTACGCATCCGATGAAATGATAATGCCGCTCGACTGATTCGCAGTGAGACCTCTGCTTTCAAACCGGAGCCGGTCATGAGCACACTGCCCAGGTACGGAAAACTCTCCACTCTCTCCACAACTTCCCTATCACCAATTGGGAGTTGTGGGGGTGGAGTGTCCGATGGTACAAAATACTTTGGCAGGTGCTTAGTTTTGGTGGGGCTGATGGTACGGCCCTACCTCTTAATGGCATGCTCCAGGTTCAGCAGCAGCGCCTACAACTCTTCCTCTGTGTGAGCAGCAATTACCAGATCATCGGCATACATCACGTGGTTGAGCAATAGGGAGCCAACCCTTGACAACATCCGGGCATCGATCAGCCTCCTTTTGTATCTGTACCAGATGGAATTCCTCCGGTACAGCTATTGACGGCTTCACGAACTACGTGGTCGAAATAGATGTTAAATAATGTGGGAGCCAGAAGACATCCCTGTCGCACCCCAAGGTGTACAGAGAATGGCTCTGACTCCCGGCCACGTAGTTTTACCCGGGCCCGCTCACCATCATGAAGGTCCATAATGATCGTGAGCAAAGGGTCAGGGACTGCGAAAGCACAAAGAACAACCCAGAGCCCAGGCCTACTGATGGTATCATAGGCCTTGACCAGGTCAATAAAGCAGAGATGTAAATATTGTTGGAATTCCCAACACCTCTGCTGTAGCAGACGGACAAAAAATAAGGCATTTGTGCAGGACCGCCCCTTCCTGAAACCGCATTGGGGCTCTGCAAGCCTCTCCTCAGCGTGCCTGGCAAGGCGATGTTGAATAATCTTTGCCAGGACCTTTCCCGGCACACTGAAGAGTGAGATGCCCCTGTAGTTGTTACAGTCTGTGCGTGCAGCGATATTCAGTGGCATCCCCAGCGCCGCAGTTTGCTGCCCTTCCCCTGTACTTCTCATTTAGCGCGGTCGGATACGTCCGGTTGGAAAGTAGTTCAACATACATACAGCCCATAGACTCAACACTGCCCATAGACTCAACACTGCCCATAGACTCAACACTGCCCATAGACTCAACACTGCCCATAGACTCAACACTGCCCATAGACTCAACACTGCCCATAGACTCAACACTGCCCATAGACTCAACACTGCTCATAGACTCAACACTGCCCATAGACTCAACACTGCCCATAGACTCAACACTGCTCATAGACTCAACACTGCCCATAGACTCAACACTGCTCATAGACTCAACACTGCCCATAGACTCAACACTGCCCATAGACTCAACACTGCTCATAGACTCAACACTGCCCATAGACTCAACACTGCCCATAGACTCAACACTGCCCATAGACTCAACACTGCCCATAGACTCAACACTGCTCATAGACTCAACACTGCCCATAGACTCAACACTGCCCATAGACTCAACACTGCTCTTAGACTCAACACTGCCCATAGACTCAACACTGCCCATAGACTCAACACTGCCCATAGACTCAACACTGCCCATAGACTCAACACTGCTCATAGACTCAACACTGCCCATAGACTCAACACTGCCCATAGACTCAACACTGCCCATAGACTCAACACTGCCCATAGACTCAACACTGCCCATAGACTCAACACTGCCCATAGACTCAACACTGCCCATAGACTCAACACTGCTCATAGACTCAACACTGCCCATAGACTCAACACTGCCCATAGACTCAACACTGCTCATAGACTCAACACTGCCCATAGACTCAACACTGCTCATAGACTCAACACTGCCCATAGACTCAACACTGCCCATAGACTCAACACTGCTCATAGACTCAACACTGCCCATAGACTCAACACTGCCCATAGACTCAACACTGCCCATAGACTCAACACTGCCCATAGACTCAACACTGCTCATAGACTCAACACTGCCCATAGACTCAACACTGCCCATAGACTCAACACTGCCCATAGACTCAACACTACCCAGAGACTCAACACTGCCCATAGACTCAACACTGCCCATAGACTCAACACTGCCCATAGACTCAACACTACCCATAGACTCAACACTGCACCATAGACTCAACACTGCCCATAGACTAACACTGACCATAGACTGAACATTGCCCATAGACTCAACACTGCCCATAGACTCAACACTGCCCATAGACTAACACTGACCATAGACTCAACACTACCCATAGACTCAACACTGCCCATAGACTCAACACTGCCCATAGACTCAACACTACCCATAGACTCAACACTGCACCATAGACTCAACACTGCCCATAGACTAACACTGACCATAGACTGAACATTGCCCATAGACTCAACACTGCCCATAGACTCAACACTGCCCATAAACTAACACTGACCATAGACTCAACACTGCCCATAGACTCAACACTGCCCATAGACTCAACACTGCCCATAGACTCAACACTACCCATAGACTCAACACTGCACCATAGACTCAACACTGCCCATAGACTAACACTGACCATAGACTGAGCATTGCCCATAGACTAACACTGACCATAGACTGAGCATTGCCCATAGACTCAACACTGCCCATACACTCAACACTACTCATAGACTCAACACTGCCCATACACTCAACACTACCCACACACTCAACACTTCCCATAGACTCAACACTGCCCACACACTCAACACTGCACCTCCTATTAGCACGATTGGCCACGGACAGTGCCAAAGAATTCCAACAAACATTCACACTCCCAAGGCAGCAACATCGTCATTGTAAGAAAACAGGGGTGGTGGGTGGTGATAGGGGCCAGGACGAGGGGGGGGGGATCTAGTGGAGGAAATTAATGTTAAACGCCTCCGTGAAGGTTTGGATGACTTGAAAAAAGTTGAAAGTAATCAATCGTCGTCTTCATGAAGCGGGCCGTCTTCTGTAATCGCCGCGTGCCTCGGCTCGCCGCGTTTGTTCCGTCATGGGGGGTTTGCGGAATATTTCGCGATAGCATCAATGAAAGAGAAAATCATCTTAAGTTTATTATGATGTTTTTTACGACTATTTTTATTATTATTCTTAGAGTGAATTCAGCTCGCCCCGGGGATTGCGCCGTTATTTAGAGATGCCTGGAGCAGCGTCGGCAGGCTATAGGAGGGGGTTGGTGGATCAGGCGGAGATCCACAGGGATGCAGTGTATGGGAACGAGGTTGCGTGTGGCTTGTGTTTGGAGCACTTGCCCCAACAGTCTGTTAAGGCTAATCGGGGGAGCTTTGTATTTGTCTGTGTGTGTGTGTTTGCGTGGGAGGAGCGGTGGTGTGGTGGTTAGCGCTACGCTGCGCTGCGAACCCGGCGACCCGAGTTAGATTCCCTCTCACGGTGACCAACACCACCAGTGACGATTATCTGAACCCGTCCTGGGCCTCCCCTAGGTCGACTCAGCCTCAAAATGAGAATTTGGTGCGGTGTGTAGTAAACATCGCCACGAGGGAGACAAAGGCGGGCGGGCGTGGTGTTGGCCACCCACCCCCCTCATGTGCCGTGCAGGCCTTCATAGCTGCTACTCGCTAACAGCACTTGCCCCAACAGTCTGCCAAGGCTATACGGGGGATCTTTGTTGCATGGTTAATGATCACGCTCAAAGTCTGTGTTGATGGTTTCTGTGAATCCTTTCTTTTTAGAGTGATGTGTCCCAGCCAATGTTTGTATCCTGGCAATGTATTTATATTTAAATATTACATGATGGGTGTGCAATGTTTTAGAATGATTCTGTAACACGGTTGGTCTAAGCTCTGATTTTTATTTGGCTGATTTTGCTCTGATTTCTCTTTGGCTGCTTTTGCTCTGATTTCTCTTTGGCTGATTTAGCTCTGATTTATCTTTGGCTGAATTTGCAATGATTTCTGTTCAGCTGATTTTGCTCCGATTTCTCTTTGGCTGCCTTTGCTCTGATTTCTGTTCAGCTGATTTTGCTCTGATTTATGTTTGGCTGAATTTGCAATGATTTCTGTTTGGCTGATTTTGCTCTGATTTCTGTTCAGTTGATTTTGCTCTGATTTCTGTTTGGCTGATTTGGCTGTGATTTCTGTTTGGCTGATTTTTCTCTGATGTCTGTTCAGCTGATTTTGCTTTGATTTCTGTTTGACTGATTTTGCTCTGATTTCTCTTTAGCTGAATTTTTCCTCTGATTTTTGTTTGTCTACGCTCACATTTCTACTTGGCTGATTTTTGCAAAACACGACTCCTCTATCGTACTCTCCCGCGTTCCTCTCCCTGGTCACGCAACATCCACGAAAACAACAACGAAAACCTCTAAGATGATCTTCTTTTGCTCCACTCACCACTTCCTCCGTCTCCCTGTACGACGTGGAGACCCCATCCGGCAGCAGTGACGTGATAGGACATTACAGGTGCTGTGTTTCTTATTCTTTTTTAAACATTTCAGTGGCACATACGTCTGGAATCATAGGGGGGAAATTACGAATTCATATAAATGCTGTTTCTGCAGGTCTAAGATGCCTCTGAGCAATGAGATGATTCTACTCGTCGGGAATCGGAGTCAGAGGGAGGTCGCTGTTGAATGGGAATAAAAACGTTTTTATTGGGTTTTTTTCCTATGGTTCCAGATTTATGAAACACCTTGTAGTTTTATAAATATATATACACAACAAAAACAAAATAACCTTTTGAAACCGGAAAATTCCATTCAGGAATAAATACAACCTGGCCACGTCGCCACCACAAGTGACATTTTGCTGGGTTATAAAAAAAAAAACGTTTTTATATATATAATAAACAAATATGTAACATTTATCTCAACAAAATATACATTAAATAAATATATAAATGCTTAAAATATCTCAAATACACAAAATATATATAAAATAAAAAAGTGGCACCAGAAAGCAACGGCATGGACGTGACATTTTACAGGATGGAGGGTGTTCATCGGCGTTCTTATCGCAGACCCCCGGGGTGGGTAGGGAGGGGAGGGGAGGGGTGGGTAGGGTGGGGGGGGGGAAGAGGGGAGGGGTGGGTAGGGAGGGGTGGGTAGGGAGGGGTAGGGAGGGGAGGGGAGGAGGGGAGGGTGGGTAGGGAGGGGAGGGGAGGGGAGGGAGGGGAGGGTAAAAAAAAGGAAGGGAGGGGAGGGGAGGAGGGGAGGGAGGGAGGGAGGGGGAGGAGGGGAGGAGAGGTGAAGAAGGGAGGGTGAGGGGAGGGGAGGGAGGGAGGGGAGGGAGGGAGGGGAGGAGGGGAGGAGAGGTGAAGAAGGGAGGGTGAGGGGAGGGGAGGGGAGGAAGAGAGGGGAGGGGGGGGAGAGGGGTGGGAGGTGACATGATGATAGGGGGGGCCTGGCAAACGAGGCGCGCTTCTGCCCGGCAGCAGCAGCTGTGTGGTGTCACCCACTCAGATTCACAATCTGTATTCATCCTGGAGGAGCGGGCGGCAGGAGGAGGAGACATCCACTGGAGTTGTGAAACGCTTCCTTTTTACAGATATCCTGCAGTAAGGAGGGGCTGAGCGGAGCAGGGAGTTCCATCGGCAGACAAAATAAGAAAACTACGATGTAACAATGCTCTTGGGCAGTGTCTATGGACAGTGTTGAGTTCTATGGGCAGTGTTGAGTCTATGGGCAGTGTCTATGGGGTAGTGTTGAGTCTATGGACAGTCTTGAGTCTATGGGCAGTGTTGAGTCTATGGACAGTGTTGAGTCTATGGGTAGTGTTGAGTCTATGGGTAGTGTTGAGTCTATGGGCAGTGTTGAGTCTATGGGCAGTGTTGAGTCTATGGGCAGTGTTGAGTCTATGGACAGTGTTGAGTCTATGGGCAGTGTTAAATCTTTTATTGGCAGTGTTGAGTCTATGGGGTAGTTTTAGTCCCTGCCCGCTCAGGGGAGGGGCTGGGTGGGGAGGGGTGGGGCTGGGTGGGGAGGGGGAGGGGCTGGTCACCCCGTGGTGCCCTTATAAAACTCAACGTTTAACCTACTCACGCCCGGCTTGTGCCCGCCCACACAGTCGGGCATATTTGCGAAATACACCACGCCGCCGTTGACCCTGCAGGCCATTGACCGAGCAACCCGACGTTCCTACCAGCTCCCTCCGCAGGAATGTGTTTCGTACCGTACGTAGCCAAGCACGCTAATCGGAGGTGTAGGCACGGGAGTAAAGACAACGAACGGAACACCAAACGCACTTCTAAAGACATTCGTTTTCAATTCGTGGCGAGTTCTGAGTACAAAAGTTCTATTTGGGTTTTTTCGGTAAAGTCACGTAGGTAAAAAATAAAAATTAATCAAAGTAAAATAAAAAATACAATCTCTTGGAATTTCTCATTTACTTGATACAGCAATCGTGCTGTGGACGGTTCCACCTGAAGACGGAAGCTTGTGTTGCCTCCGAAACGGTCGTGATTTTTATTTTATTTTTATTTTACTTTTATTAATTTTAATTTTTTACCTACGTGACTTTACCGAAAAAACCTAAGAATATGAATCCTTGCAGTCACGAAAGCTTCAATCTAGAATACAAAAGTTCTTGCCGAATTGTCACTGACACCACCGCACAAATTCCTTACACAACTATGAAAAGTTATTTTTATTACACTGAGCTGTGAGCTGTTTTTCAGAAGCGACCTGGCGAACACAAAATGATTGCTCAACGAAGTGGCCTATCATCATCATCATCACGTGGAAATGTACTGCAGCAGCGAAATACTCTAAACGCGTAGTGATGCTGACCCTCAATGTGAGGGATAAACCGGAGGACGCGGAGAAAAATCCACGCGACCACGGGAGAGAGACACACAAACTCCAAATATACAGCAGCAGGCGTCAGGGTCGGGATCGAACCCACGACCTCCTGCACACCAGGCGAGGTAGTTAACATCTCCTAGCCACCGTGATGATGAATGATGAGAGAGAGACACACAAACTCCAAATATACAGCAGCAGGCGTCAGGGTCGGGATCGAACCCACGACCTCCTGTACACCAGGCGAGGTAGTTAACATCTCCTAGCCACCGTGATGATGATGAAGAGGGAGAGACCACACAAACTCCAAATATACAGCAGCAGGCGTCAGGGGTCGGGATCGAACCACGACCTCCTGCACACCAGGCGAGGTAGTTAACATCTCCTAGCCACCGTGATGATGATGAGAGAGAGACACACAAACTCCAAACATACAGCGGCAGGCATCGTCAGGGTCGGGATCGAACCCACGACCTCCTGTACACCAGGCGAGGTAGTTAACATCTCCTAGCCACCGTGATGATGATGATGAGAGAGAGAGACACACAAACTCCAAATATACAGCAGCAGGCGTCAGGGTCAGGATCGAACCCACGACCTCCTGCACACCAGGCGAGGTAGTCAACATCTCCTAGCCACCGTGATGATGATGATGAGAGAGAGACACACAAACTCCAAATATACAGCGGCAGGCATCGTCAGGGTCGGGATCGAACCCACGACCTCCTGTACACCAGGCGAGGTAGTTAACATCTCCTAGCCACCGTGATGATGATGATGAGAGAGAGAGACACACAAACTCCAAATATACAGCAGCAGGCGTCAGGGTCAGGATCGAACCCACGACCTCCTGCACACCAGGCGAGGTAGTTAACATCTCCTAGCCACCGTGATGATGATGAGAGAGAGACACACAAACTCCAAACATACAGCGGCAGGCATCGTCAGGGTCGGGATCAAACCCACGACCTCCTGCACACCAGGCGAGGTAGTCAACATCTCCTAGTCACCGTGATGATGATGAGAGAGAGAAACGCAAACTCCAAATATACAGCAGCAGGCATCGTCAGGATCGGGATCGAACCCACGACCTCCTGCGCACCAGTCCACTCAGCTCCACGTCCTCCGGTACCACATCACGTGGGCTTGTTCGCCGTCAGGGCTGCGAGACGGCGTGTCGCCTGCCAAGGAGGGAGAGCGGAGCTGGGGCCGCGTGGGGTGGAGAGGGGAGAGGAGAGGGGAGAGGAGAGGGGAGAGGAGAGGAGAGAGGAGAGGAGAGAGGTGAGGGGAGAGGAGAGGGGAGAGGAGAGGGGAGAGGAGAGGGGAGAGGCGTCACGTCGCCAGCAGGGAGGTGGGAGGCTGATGGATGTGAGGCGTGACGGAATTGCTGCCAAATGACGGGACATTTCCACCACCACCAACACCACCACCACCAACACCACCACCAACACCAACAACATCACCAGACAGCCAGCCCCCACCTCCAACACCACCAACACCACCAACACCAACACCACCAACACCAACCAGCCAGCTACCACCAGCACCACCACCAACCAGCCAGCCACCACCACCAACACCACCAACACCACCACCACAAACACCACCACCACCAACACCACCAACACCAACCAGCCAACACCACCAACACCACCACCACAAACAACACCACCACCAACACCACCACCACCAACCAGCCAGCCAACACCATCACAACCAACACCACCACCAACACAACCACCACCAACCAACTAGCCAGCCACCACCACCACCAACACCACCACCAACACCAACACCACCACCAACACCACCACCAACCAGCCAGCCAACACCATCACAACCAACACCACCACCAACACAACCACCACCAACCAACCAGCCAGCCACCACCACCAACACCAACAACAACACCACCACCAAACACCAACCAGCCACCACCATCAACACCACCAACACTACCACCACAAACCAGCCAGCCAACACCATCACAACCAACACCACCACCAACACCACAACCAACACAACCACCACCAACCAGCCAGCCACCACCACCACCAACACCACCACCAACACAACCACCACCAACCAACTAGCCACCACCAACAATACACGCAAACATGGTGAGCACTCACTCAAAGTAAATAATTAATAACTCGTTTTTTTATAAGTCAGATTTATCAAGCTTGGGCAAGGCAGCAAAAACAACAACAACAACAACAGTCCCAGACCACAGCAAGACAACAAATACACATCAGCAGTCGTCCATCTTAGTTGAAGGTCACATCAGTTCAAGGTCACATCAGTTCAAGGTCACATCAATTCAAGGTCACATCAATTCAAGGTCTCATCAATTCAAGGTCTCATCAGTTCAAGGTCACATCAATTCAAGGTCACGTCAATTCAAGGTCACGTCAATTCAAGGTCACATCAATTCAAGGTCACGTCAATTCAAGGTCACATCAATTCAAGGTCACATCAATTCAAGGTCACATCAATTCAAGGTCACATCAATCCAAAGTCACATCAATTCAAGGTCACATCAATTCAAGGTGACATCAATTCAAGGTCACATCAATTCAAGGTCACATCAATTCAAGGTCACATCAATCCAAAGTCACATCAATTCAAGGTCACATCAATTCAAGGTGACATCAATTCAAGGTCACATCAATTCAAGGTGACATCAATTCAAGGTCACATCAATTCAAGGTCACATCAATTCAAGGTCACATCAATCCAAAGTCACATCAATTCAAGGTCACATCAATTCAAGGTGACATCAATTCAAGGTCACATCAATTCAAGGTGACATCAATTCAAGGTCACATCAATTCAAGGTCACATCAATTCAAGGTCACATCAATCCAAAGTCACATCAATTCAAGGTCACATCAATTCAAGGTGACATCAATTCAAGGTCACATCAATTCAAGGTCACATCAATTCAAGGTCACATCAATTCAAGGTCACATCAATTCAAGGTGACATCAATTCAAGGTCACATCAATTCAAGGTCACATCAATTCAAGGTCACATCAATTCAAGGTGACATCAATTCAAGGTGACATCAATTCAAGGTCACATCAATTTAAGGTCACATCAATTCAAGGTCACATCAATTCAAGGTCACATCAATTCAAGGTGACATCAATTCAAGGTCACATCAATCCAAGGTCACATACATTCAAGGTGACATCAATTCAAGGTGACATCAATTCAAGGTCACATCAATTCAAGGTCACATCAATTCAAGGTGACATCAATTCAAGGTGACATCAATTCAAGGTCACATCAATTCAAGGTGACATCAATTCAAGGTCACATCAATTCAAGGTCACATCAATTCAAGGTCACATCAATTCAAGGTCACATCAATTCAAGGTCACATCATTTCAAGGTAACATCAATTCAAGGTCACATCAATCCAAGGTCACATACATTCAAGGTCACATCAATTCAAGGTCACATCAATATTCAACTGTCTACGATAACACGACCACAGGTTCTAAACGTGTCAAAGTTAAATTTCGATTTAAAGCTTTCGTGACTGCAGGGATTCATCTTCTTGGTTCTTTCGGTAAAGTCACGTAGAAGGGAAGTAATAAAATAATAAAAATAAAACATAATAAAATAATATAATAATATAATAAAATATTATTTTTATTAAGTTTTATTTTTATCATTTTATTATTTCCCTTCTACGTGAATTTACCGAAATAACCAAGAAGGTGTCAAAGTTACGCATCGAATTTGCCAAATGTGGCCGCTGCCTCCCAGCATGACATCCTCCCGTTCGGCGTCTTGTTTGGGACTGAATGAGCAGTCCGCTCTGCCGACTTGACCCGTGATTCGTGTGTTTCTACAGAGACGACGCTGATTGGTTGACGTCGAACACTCGGAGCACGCTGGGTTGGACCAACAACAACTTCAATAACTACTACAACAACTACAACAACTACTACAACAACTACAACAACAACAACTAAAACTACTACAACAACTACAACTACTACAACAACTACTACAACAACTACAACTACTACAACAACAACTACTACAACAACTACTACAACAACTACTACAACAACTACAACTACTACAACAACTACAACAACTACTACAACAACTACAACTACTACAACAACTACAACAACAACTATTACAACAACACCACCAACAATAACAACAACACAAACTACAACTACACAAACTACTACAACAACTACACCAACACTACCAACAACACCACCAACTACAACACCAACAACACCACCACTTAGACCACCAACAACACCACCAACAACACCACCTACAACTATACCACCAACAACACCACCACTTAGACCACCAACAACACTACCAACAACACCACCAACTACAACACCACCGACACCACCACTTAGACCACCAACAACACCACCAACAACACCACCACTTAGACCACCAACAACACTACCAACAACACCACCAACTACAACACCACCGACACCACCACTTAGACCACCAACAACACTACCAACAACACCACCAACTACAACACCACCGACACCACCACTTAGACCACCAACAACACCACCAACAACACCACCTACAACTATACCACCAACAACACCACCACTTAGACCACCAACAACACCACCAACTACACCACCAACAACAACTACACCACCAACTACAACACCACCGACACCACCACTTAGACCACCAACACTCGCTCAGAGTGGTTCACGATGTGGCCGTTGTCACCGAGCCCCCGAGCGCTGTGACCTGGGTTCGAGTCTAGGGGCTGTGGGCATCTCTCCATCTCGGCAGATTTATACTCATGGATATGGTCAGGATGAAATGTTCTTGCATACTGGTAGCAACCTCCTGGTTACACCAACCCACAGGGGATTATTGTGTCCATCCGTTCGTCGTGAATCCAAAAATGGGAGGGGTGGGGCTGGGTGGAGAGGGGAGGGTGGGGAGGGGAGGGGAGGGGATGGTGGGGAGGGGCTGGGTGGGGAGAAAGGGGAGGGGCTGGGTGGGGAGGGTGGGGAGAGGCTGGGTGGGGAGGGTGGGGCTGGGTTTAGAGGGGAGGGTGGGGAGGGGCTGGGTGAAGGAGGTTGGGGCTGGGTGGGGAGGGGCTGGTCACCCCGTCGTGCCCTTATAAAACTCAACGTTTAACCTACTCACGCCGGCTTGTGCCCACCCTCACAGTCGGGCATATTTGCGGAATACACCACGCCGCCGTTGACCCTGGCCATTGACCGAGCAAGGAATGTGTTTCCTCGTTCTGTACACCGCCATCTTCGCCTGAGCACAGGCGAAGTTGGCGAGGTCACGGCGCTTGTTAGCCAGGTAAGGACGGGAGGGAGAGAGAGCGAGCCCTGAACTGAACTTCATTCGCACTGTACGTAGCAAAACCCCGTGCTGATCGTAGATATTCTAGGAGATCCAGAGAGAGAGCGAGTTGGACAGAGCGAGGGCAAAGAGGGCAGACGGGGGAGAGAGCAATAGAGAGAGAGAGATATGGGGGTCAAGAGAGAGAGAGAGACAGAGAGAGCTAAACGGAGAGAGCGAGACGGAGGAAATGGAGAGAGGCAAGCGAGGGGGAGAAGGGGGAGAGATATAAAAATATAACGGCTGGGGTTTATCGCTTAGAGCTGAGTTACGATAACAGCATGGCGAGCCATCGCTGCGTTATCGTTGGAGATTGAGTTTGAGTCTCAAGAGAGAAACAGAGGAGAGGGGAGGGAGTGGATGGGGGGGGAGGGGAGGGGAGGTGAGGGGAGAGAGTGGAGGGAGGAGAGGGGAGGGAGGAGAGGGGAGGGAGGGGGGGGAGGGAGGAGAGGGGAGGGAGGGGAGGGAGGGAGGAGAGGGGAGGGAGGGGGTGGGGGGGAGGAGAGGAGAGGGGTGGGAGGGGAGGCGAGGGGATGGGGGGGAGAGGGGAGGGAGTAGAGGGGAGGGAGGGAGGAAGGAGGCGGGAGAGGAGGGGATGGAGGGGAGGAGAGGGGAGGTAGAGAGAAGGGGTAGAGAGAGAGAGAGGGGGTAGAGAGAGAGGGGGGTAAGCAGAGCGTGAAATCTTTCATGCAAAAAAAGGGGGGCACATAAAGCAAAGCGTGACTTTACCGAAAGAACCAAAAATATGAATTCCTACAGTAACGAAAGTTTTAACACTACACAATTAAATCTTGACTTAAAGCTTTCGTGACTGCAGCAATTCACATTCTTGGGTATTTCGGTAAAGCCACGTAGAGAGATCAAATAATAAAAATTAATAATAATAAAAATAACAACAATAATAACAATGTGATAACCGTGATGATGGGTACAAACTTAGTAATCATTGGAAAGATGTTATTAACCATGCGAAAAAGATTTAAGTACACATATTTGGAGCATTCCTGGCAGCGATTTCATCCGCACCACCTCTACATAACAATAGGCTCAGTCAACCATTCTACACAACAAAGACTCATTCCGGGCAGCGATTTCATCCGCACCACCTCTACATAACAAAAGGCGCAGTCAACCATTCTACACAACAAAGACTAATTTCCTGACAACGATTTCATCCGCACCACCTCTACATAACAAAAGGCGCAGTCAACCATTCTACACAACAAAGACTCATTCCGGGCAGCGATTTCATCCGCACCACCTCTACATAACAAAAGGCGCAGTCAACAATTCTACACAACAAAGACTCATTTCCTGACAACGATTTCAGCCGCACCACCTCTACATAACAAAAGGCTCAGTCAACCATTCTACACAACAAAGACTCATTTCCTGGCAGCGATTTCAGCCGCACCACCTCTACATAACAAAAAGGCTCAGTCCCTTTTACACGCACCTGTACATCATCCGCACCCAGTTTACACAACAAAGGCTCATTCCTAGCAGCGTGCTTCAGCCGCACCGAACCTCACAAAAATAATATTCAGGGCCTACCTTGGCTCCTCCCACCCTCAACCAGTATATATACAAATACTGTGTTCTTGGAATTTCTCTCACTTGATACAGCTATCGTGCTGTGACGGTTCCACCTGAAGACTGAAGCTTGTGTTGCCTCCGAAACGTCGTGATTTTTATTTTATTTTTATTTTACTTTTATTAATTTTAATTTTTTACCTACGTGACTTTACCGAAAAAACCTAAGAATATGAATCATTGCAGTCACGAAAGCTTCAAATCTAGAATTAATGTGATATTTTATTATTTTTGTAATCTTTATTATTTTATCTGTCTATGTAACTTTACCGAAAGCCCCCAATACAACTATTCAACTAATCTAATGTTTACTTTGCTAGGCAATGCCCCACCACTGAGCTCCACACCTCTCTTTCAGAAGTGACCTGCCCACAAATGAACGCCTCAACAAAGCGGCTTATCACCATCACCACCATCATCCTCGCCATGTGGAATTGTCGAGCAGCAAACCAACTCCTCTCAACGCGTTGCGATGTTGATTCTAAGAGTGTTGGGAAAACTTGGAGGAGCCGGAGAAAAATCCACGCGACCACGGGGAGGGAGACAGCGAGAGACAACAGGGATAGTCAGGGTCGGGATCGAACCCACGACCTCTTGTCCACCAGGCGAGGTAGTTAACATCTCCTAGCCACCGTGATGATGATGAGGAGAGAGAGAGAGACACGCAAACTCCAAATATACAGCAGCAGGCGTCAGGGTCAGGATCGAACCCACGACCTCCTGTACACCAGGCGAGGAGTCTGTGGTTGATTCTCCTGACGCATCTGAATCGACCCCTGTCTCTCTCTGAGTCGTCCTCTCTTTCTGAGCCGTCCTCTCTCTCTCTCTGAGTCGTCCTCTCTCTCTCTGAGTCGTCCTCTCTCTCTGAGTCGTCCTCTCTCTCTCTCTGAGTCATCTTCTCTCTCTGAGTCGTTCCCTCTCTCTGAGTCGTCTTCTCTCTCTCTGAGTCGTCCTGTTCCTCTCTGCCTCTCTCTGTTCCTCTCTGCCTCTCTCTGAGTCGTCCTCTCTCTCTCCGAGTCGCCCTCTCTCTCTACGAGGGGACGACAATCACGCACAGCGGTGCTGTAGCTGCACAGCCTCACGACTTATTCACACCGCACAGTCGGCGCGTGTCAAATTCTTTTTTTTTTAAATCTCATTTGTAAGCATCTTCGAGACGTCCATGTAATGGGTTCCTTTTTAATCTTCTACTTCTTCCACCCTCCGGGACAATTTAATGATGACGATTGTCTCAGCCCCTCGGGGGGTGGGGAGGGGTGGGTGGGTAGGGGTGGGTAGGGTGGGTAGGGTGGGTGGGGAGAGGTTAGTGGGTAGGGGTTGGTGAGTGGGGTGGGGTGGGGAGAGGTTGGTGGGTAGGGGTGGGTGAGGAGGGGTGGGTGGGTAGGGTGGGTGGGGAGAGGTGGGTGGGTGGGGGGTGGGTGGGGAGGGGGTGTGTGGGTAGGTGTGGGTGGGGAGAGGTTGGTGGGTAGGGGTGGGGAGGGTGGGTGGGGAGGGGTGGGTGGGGAGAGGTGGGTGGGTAGGGGTTGGTGAGTAGGGTGGGTAGGGTGGGTGGGGAGAGGTGGGTGGGTAGGGGTGGGGAGGGTGGGTGGGTGGGGAGGGTGGGGAGAGGTTGGTGGGTAGGGGTGGGTGAGGAGGGGTGGGTGGGTAGGGTGGGTGGGGAGAGGTTGGTGGGTAGGGGGTGGGGAGGGTGAGTGGGTTGGGAGGGGTGGGTGGGGAGAGGTGTGTGGGTAGGGGTTGGTGGGGTGGGGGTGGGTAGGGTGGGTGGGGAGAGGTGGTGTGGGTAGGGGTTGGTGGGGGTGGGTGGGTAGAGGTGGGTGGGTAGGGGGTTGGTGGGTGGGGGGTGGGTAGGGGTGGGTGGGGGTTGGTGGGTGGGGGTGGGTAGGGGTGGGTGGGTAGGGGTGGGTGGGTGGGGGAGGGTGCCTTTGTCACAACTGTCACAAGAGTCACGCACGTTCAGCAACAACAAAAGGAATTTTTAACATTTTAAATTATTCCGCTGCCCCCCGACCCTACCCACCCGCACCCCACACACGACACACGCCCCCTGAGTGGATCGCCGTTGAACAACGCCGCGTGTCACGTCTCCTTACCCCTTTTTTTATTAGTTTTACAACGTTTTTACCTCCACGCTGACAATGCCACACAGCCGTCGCGCGCACCCACGCGCACGCACGCGCACACGCACACGCACCCACGCGCACGCACGCGTACACGCACGTACACGCACGCGCACCCACGTGCACGCACGCGCACGCACGTACACGCACGCGCACGCACGTACACGCACGCGCACCCACGTGCACGCACGCGCACGCACGTACACGCACGCGCACCCACGTGCACGCACGCGCACGGACGTACACGCACGCGCACCCACGTGCACGCACGCGCACGCACGTACACGCACGCGCACGCACGTACACGCACGCGCGTGTAAGCGATCTTTGATCAGCGCGTGAGCTCCAAGATGAACGACTCCAGGCGAAGCCCCCGGTCGCTTCGCAAAGTTTGTGCGGCATCGCCGGGCGAGCGGAGATCCTCCGCTGTCGACGGATCTCCGCTGCTGCGGATGACGACGACGACGACGATGATGACGATGATGACGATGACGATGATGACGACGATGATGACGACGATGATGACGACGATGATGACGATGATGATGACGACGATGATGACGACGATGATGACGATGATGATGATGACGATGATGATGACGACGACGACGATGATGATGACGATGATGACGACGATGATGACGATGATGATGACGATGATGACGACGATGATGACGATGATGATGACGACGATGATGATGACGATGATGACGACGACGATGACGACGACGACGATGATGACGATGACGACGATGATGACGACGATGATGACGACGATGATGACGACGATGATGCAAATGGAAAAAAGGTTGATCCGTAAATAACAACGATGGTTATGATTATTATGACTTTAATTAACATTTCGGTTTTTTTTGTGCGTGTTTTTTTCTTTCATCTTAGCAGGAAAGGTGCCATTACTGAGATGCTCTGGCCATCACGAATTATACCTCAGCCACAGAGACCCATAGAGACCCATAGAGACCCACAGAGACCCATAGAGACCCACAGAGACCCATAGAGACCCACAGAGACCCATAGAGACCCACAGAGACCCATAGAGACCCACAGAGACCCATAGAGACCCATAGAGACCCATAGAGACCCCAAAATAACTATGATAGCTCAACCACAGAGACCCATAGAGACCCAGACTCATAGATACCCACATAGACGCATAGAGACCCAAACTCATAGAGACCCAAACTCATAGAGACCCAAAATAACTATGATAGCTCAGCCATAGAGACCCACAGAGACCCAGAGAGACCCAAACTCATAGAGACCCAGACTCATAGAGACCCACAGAGACCCACAGAGACCCAAACTCATAGAGACCCAGACTCATAGAGACCCACAGAGACCTATAGAGACCCAAACTCATAGAGACCCAGACTCATAGAGACCCACAGAGACCCACAGAGACCCAAACTCATAGAGACCCAGACTCATAGAGACCCACAGAGACCCACAGAGACCCAAACACATAGAGACCCACAGAGACCCACAGAGACCCAAACTCATAGAGACCCAGACTCATAGAGACCCACAGAGACCCACAGAGACCCAAACTCATAGAGACCCAGACTCATAGAGACCCACAGAGACCCACAGAGACCCAAACTCATAGAGACCCACAGAGACCCAAACTCATAGAGACCCAGACTCATAGAAACCCACAGAGACCCACAAAGACCCAAACTCATAGAGACCCAGACTCATAGAGACCCACAGAGACCCATAGAGACCCAGACTCATAGAGACCCACAGAGACCCACAGAGACCCAAACTCATAGAGACCCAGACTCATAGAAACCCACAGAGACCCACAGAGACCCAGACTCATAGAGACCCACAGAGACCCACAGAGACCCAAACTCATAGAGACCCAGACTCATAGAGACCCACAGAGACCCACAGAGACCCAAACTCATAGAGACCCAGACTCATAGAGACCCACAGAGACCCAAACTCATAGAGACCCAGACTCATAGAGACCCACAGAGACCCAAAGAGACCCAAACACATAGAGACCCACAGAGACCCACAGAGACCCAAACTCATAGAGACCCAGACTCATAGAGACCCACAGAGACCCACAGAGACCCAAACTCATAGAGACCCAGACTCATAGAGACCCACAGAGACCCAAACTCATAGAGACCCACAGAGACCCAAACTCATAGAGACCCAGACTCATAGAAACCCACAGAGACCCACAAAGACCCAAACTCATAGAGACCCAGACTCATAGAGACCCACAGAGACCCATAGAGACCCAGACTCATAGAGACCCACAGAGACCCACAGAGACCCAAACTCATAGAGACCCAGACTCATAGAAACCCACAGAGACCCACAGAGACCCAGACTCATAGAGACCCACAGAGACCCACAGAGACCCAAACTCATAGAGACCCAGACTCATAGAGACCCACAGAGACCCACAGAGACCCAAACTCATAGAGACCCAGACTCATAGAGACCCACAGAGACCCACAGAGACCCAAACTCATAGAGACCCAGACTCATAGAGACCCACAGAGACCCATAGAGACCCAGACTCATAGAGACCCACAGAGACCCACAGAGACCCAAACTCATAGAGAACCACAGAGACCCACAGAGACCCAAACTCATAGAGACCCACAGAGATATATAGAGACCCAAACTCATAGAGACCCAGACTCATAGAGACCCACAGAGACCCACAGAGACCCAAACACATAGAGACCCACAGAGACCCACAGAGACCCAAACTCATAGAGACCCAGACTCATAGAGACCCACAGAGACCCACAGAGACCCAAACTCATAGAGACCCAGACTCATAGAAACCCACAGAGACCCATAGAGGTTAGCGCACTGTGTGTGTGGAGCGGTGGAGTAGTGGTTAGCGCACTGTGTGAGTGTGTGGAGCGGTGGTGTAGTGGTTAGCGCACTATGTGTGTGTGTGGAGCGGTGGAGTAGTGGTTAGCGCGCTGTGTGTGTGTGGGAGCGGTGGTATAGTGGTTAGCGCGCTGTGTGTGTGTAGGGAGCGGTGGTGTAGTGGTTAGCGCGCTGTGTGTGTGTGTGGAGCGGTGGTGTAGTGACCGGTCCTGACCCCCCCCCCTAGGTCGACTCAGCCTCAATTGAGTATCTGGTGCGGTGTGCAAACATCACCCCTAGGGAGACAAAGGCGGCCGGGCGTGGCGTTGGCCACCCACCCCCTCGTGTGCCACGGTGCCCGCCTTCATAGGCGCTGCTGCTCGCTAACAGCACTTGCCCCTACAGTCTGCTAAAGGCTATACCCGGTGATGGGGACCTTTGGCTTTGTGCGTGTTTGTGCATTCCGACAATACACGCAAGACGCACATAATTTACGGGCTGAATATATTTAATATAATTAAGTTGCCCGTAGTAGTGAGTGGCTTTTCGTGTCGAAGATACAATTAAAAATAAATCTAGCAGCGGTAACTGAAGATAATATCATGAAGGTGGCAACTAAAACAATTAAATAATCTTGCATCCCACCTTGACCCCTCGCACCGTCAATCCACTGCTGGATATTAAAAAGAAGAAATCTCGAAGGAGGGAAACCCCCGTCAAGCCACGCCCAGCGTGACATCATCGGCTGAAGATGCGCAATGACGTCACCAAGCTCGACCATTTTAACCTCCCGTCCAGCGGCACACGTGCGAGGAATGGAGGTTAAGATGAGATATGTCGGAATATTTATTGATACCGGAGGAATCCGATGTGTTTGAAGGTATCATGTAGGACATCTGTAGGTTCCTGCAGCACATGCGATGATGAGTCCATATGTGTCTGTGTGTGTATGTTCAACTTCGTTTGCACCGTACGTAGCGAGTCATGCTAATTAGCAACACTCCCCATAGACTCAACACTTCCCATAGACTCAACACTGCCCATTGACTCAACACTGCCCATTGACTCAACACTGCCCATTGACTCAACACTGCCCATTGACTCCACACTGCCCATATACTCAACACTGCCCATAGACTCAACACTGTCCATAGACTCAACACTGCCCATAGACTCAACACTTCCCATAGACTCAACACTGCCCATTGACTCAACACTGCCCATTGACTCAACACTGCCCATTGACTCAACACTGCCCATTGACTCCACACTGCCCATATACTCAACACTGCCCATAGACTCAACACTGTCCATAGACTCAACACCACCCATCGACTCAACACTACCCATAGACTCAACACTGCCCATAGACTCAACACTGTCCATAGACTCAACACTCCCCATAGACTCAACACTTCCCATAGACTCAACACTGCCCATTGACTCAACACTGCCCATTGACTCAACACTGCCCATTGACTCAACACTGCCCATTGACTCCACACTGCCCATATACTCAACACTGCCCATAGACTCAACACTGTCCATAGACTCAACACTGCCCATTGACTCAACACTTCCCATAGACTCAACACTGCCCATATACTCAACACTGCCCATAGACTCAACACTGTCCATAGACTCAACACTGCCCATAGACTCAACACCACCCATCGACTCAACACTACCCATAGACTCAACACTGCCCATAGACTCAACACTACCCATAGACTCAACACTACCCATAGACTCAACACTGCCCATAGACTCAACACTGCCCATAGACTCAACACTGTCCATAGACTCAACACTGCCCATAGACTCCACACTGCCCATAGACTCAACACTGCCCATAGACTCAACACTGTCCATAGACTCAACACTGCCCATAGACTCAACACTGTCCATAGACTCAACACTGCCCATAGACTCAACACTACCCATAGACTCAACACCACCCATCGACTCAACACTACCCATAGACTCAACACCACCCATCGACTCAACACTACCCATAGACTCAACACTGCCCATAGACTCAACACTACCCATAGACTCAACACTACCCATAGACTCAACACTGCCCATAGACTCAACACTGTCCATAGACTCAACACTGCCCATTGACTCAACACTACCCATAGACTCAACACTCCCCATAGACTCAACACTACCCCTAGACTCAACACTGTCCATAGACTCAACACTGCCCATTGACTCAACACTGCCCATTGACTCAACACTGCCCATTGACTCCACACTGCCCATATACTCAACACTGCCCATAGACTCAACACTGTCCATAGACTCAACACTGCCCATATACTCAACACTGCCCATAGACTCAACACTGCCCATAGACTCAACACTACCCATAGACTCAACACCACCCATCGACTCAACACTACCCATAGACTCAACACTGCCCATAGACTCAACACTACCCATAGACTCAACACTACCCATAGACTCAACACTGCCCATAGACTCAACACTGCCCATAGACTCAACACTGCCCATAGACTCAACACTGCCCATAGGCTCAACACTGCCCATAGACTCAACACTACCCATAGACTCAACACTGCCCATAGACTCAACACTACCCATAGACTCAACACTACCCATAGACTCAACACTACCCATAGACTCAACACTGCCCATAGACTCAACACTACCCATAGACTCAACACTACCCATAGACTCAACACTACCCATAGACTCAACACTGCCCATAGACTCAACACTCGGGTCAGCTGCGGGGGGGGTCCCAGCATAGCGCGCTAACCGCTGCGCCACCGCTCCCCCAGCATCTCACACACCAACGCATATCTCTGTTCGCAGCCTCTCTCTCTCACACACACACTGCTATTCACAGCAACCACAACAGTGAATTAGCATATTGATTAATACACTCTGGCTGGCCAAGAGAGAGACAGAGAGACAGACAAACAGAGACAGACAGAGAGAGACAGAGAGAGACAGAGACAAACAGACAGAGACAGACACAGAGAGAGACACAGACAGACAGAGAAACACAGACAGAGACAGACAGATAGAGACAAACAGAGAGAGACAGAGACAGACAGACAAAGACAGAGAGAGACACAGAGAGAGACAGAGAGAGAGACAGACATAGAGAGACAGAGAGAGAGACAAACAGAGAGACACAGAGAGAGACAGAGAGAGAGACAGACATAGACAGACAGACAGAGACAGAGAGAGACAGAGACAGACAGAGAGACACAGACAGAGAGACGCAGAGAGAGAGACACAGACAGAGATAGACAAACAGAGAGACACAGAGAGAGACATAGAGAGACAGAGAGAGACAGAGACAGAGAGACAAACAGAGAGACACAGAGAGAGAGATAGACAGACAGAGACAGACAGACAGAGACAGACAGAGAGAGACAGAGAGAGAGACAGAGAGACAGACAGAGACACAGAGAGACACAGAGAGAGAGAGACAGAGACACGTGTCTCTCTGGCGCATTGACTGCTGGTGGGTGCTCGTGCCACCGTCACGGGGCAGTGCCCACGAGGACCGAAACGCGACGTGGCCCCCTTGGCACCAATCCCTCCAAGCTCTGCGGTCCTCATCTACAGCAGGAGTGGTGGGCACAACAACAACAACAACAAGGCCGGACACATCGCCACGGTGGCTAGGAGATGTTGACTACCTCGCCTGGTGTACAGGAGGTCGTGGGTTCGATCCCGACCCTGACGCCTGCTGCTGTATATTTTGAGTTTGCGTGTTTCTCTCTCTCATCATCATCACGGTGGCCACGGCCACGGAGTGAGTGGTCCCACACTGATGGCTCTGATGGTCCGCTAGATGCTTTTTTGGGTGGTGCTCCCGCCCCACCCCCCAGTCTCCCTGCAGTAAAACAAATGTAATTTTCTGATTATTGCATTATCAGGGGGAAACATATTGGCTCGCGTATAACGATATTTGATCGTAATTGAATTATGGGATAATTGGAGTTCTTAAAATAAGTATGGTTCGGAAATTATGAACGTTTATTATCTATTTATTTGTTGTTTACTGCGAATACTCTACGCGGCTGTGTCGTCGTAAGTGGCCCGGCACACGGACTGCGACGAACACATCCACAGCCACCGAGTGCCAGGCTAGGTGCACCTTGAGGCCACCACGGTCGGAAGCTCGCTGTTGGCAAGAGGTCACGGGACAGACCCTGCAGGTGCCGTGGGTCGACTGACTGAGATGACCGGGAGATGCACCACCAGCTGTTCCCCCTACTGTGCCAGGCTAGGTGCAGGAGGTCACGGGACAGACCCAGCAGGTGCCATGGGTCGACTGACCGAGATGACCGGTAGATGCACCACCAGCTGTATCCCCCTACTGTGAAAACTCGCTGCGTTATATCCACCCGGCACTCGGCTCGTTGTTGTGAGCGTCGCTCCTCTGCCCTCCGTTGTTACCGGAGGAGGCGACTGCCTCCACCTGCCCAGTAGCCCCACTGTGCACCTAGCCTGGCACCCCCTTCCCCCCCCCCCCCGCCAGTAGCGTCATTCGCGAGCCTCCTCCCCAACAGAGGCCGATCTTGACACCGCAGGTACCGCTCATCGGCAAGTCCACTCAGCTCCACGTCCTCCTGTACCACATCACTCCATCTCCTCTCTAGCGCGTGATTGCACAAGACAAAAGTGCAGATCCCCATATAAACGTACACGACTTTTGGGCCAAGTGCTGTTAGCGAACACCTGTGAAGGCCGGCACCGTGTGTGACGTGTGTGTGACGTACGTTGACCTTCTTTTGTACGTACGTAGCCAATCGTGCTAATCGAAGGTGTGGGGGGAGGTCAATAAACTAAAGATAAAAAGCTGTTTTTTTGTGTTTAATTAGTTGTCCTTCCCCGCACGGTACACGAGGGGGTGGGTGGCCAGCATCACGCCCGAGCGCCTTTGTCTCCCCCAGTGGCGATGATTGTTATGCATCGCGACAGGAAACTCGTTTGAGGCCGAGTTGACCGAGGGAAGGAGCCCAGGACCGGTTCAGAGAATCGTCACTGGTGGTGGTGGTGATGCTGGTGGTGGTGCTGGTGGTGGTGGTGGTGCTGGTGGTGGTGGTGCTGGTGGTGGTGCTGGTGGTGGTGGTGGTGCTGGTGGTGGTGCTGGTGGTGGTGGTGGTGCTGGTGGTGGTAATGGTGGTGGTGATGCTGGTGGTGGTGCTGGTGGTGGTGGTGGTGCTGGTGGTGGTGGTGCTGGTGGTGGTGCTGGTGGTGGTGGTGGTGCTGGTGGTGGTGTTGATGGTGGTGCTGGTGGTGGTGCTGGTGGTGGTGGTGCTGGTGGTGGTGGTGGTGCTGATGGTGGTGGTGCTGGTGGTGGTGGTGCTGGTGGTGGTGGTGCTGATGGTGGTGCTGGTGGTGGTGGTGCTGATGGTGGTGGTGCTGGTGGTGGTGGTGCTGGTGCTGGTGGTGTTGATGGTGGTGCTGGTGGTGGTGCTGGTGGTAGTGCTGGTGCTGGTGGTGGTGCTGGTGGTGGTGGTGGTAGTGCTGGTGGTGGTGGTGCTGGTGGTGGTGGTGCTGGTGCTGGTGGTGTTGATGGTGGTGCTGGTGGTGGTGGTAGTGCTGGTGGTGTTGATGGTGGTGCTGGTGGTGGTGGTAGTGCTGGTGCTGGTGGTGGTGCTGGTGGTGGTGGTAGTGCTGGTGGTGGTGGTGCTGGTGGTGGTGGTGCTGGTGCTGGTGGTGTTGATGGTGGTGCTGGTGGTGGTGGTAGTGCTGGTGGTGGTGGTGCTGGTGGTGGTGGTAGTGCTGGTGGTGGTGGTGCTGGTGGTGGTGGTGGTGGTGGTAGCGCTGGTGGTGGTGGTGCTGGTGGTGGTGGTGCTGGTGCTGGTGGTGTTGATGGTGGTGCTGGTGGTGGTGCTGGTGGTGGTGCTGGTGGTGGTGGTGGTAGTGCTGATGGTGGTGGTGCTGGTGGTGGTGGTGCTGGTGGTAGTGGTGGTGGTGCTGGTGGTAGTGGTGGTGCTGGTGGTGGTGCTGGTGCTAGTGGTGGTGCTGGTGGTGGTGGTAGTGCTGGTGGTGCTGGTGGTGGTGGTGCTGGTGGTGGTGATGGTGGTGCTGGTGGTGGTGCTGGTGGTAGTGGTGGTGCTAGTGGTGGTGCTGGTGGTGGTGCTGGTGGTGGTGGTAGTGGTGGTGCTGGTGGTGGTCCTACTGGTGGTGCTGGTGGTGCTGGTGGTGGTCCTACTGGTGGTGCTGGTGGTGCTGGTGGTGCTGGTGGTGGTGGTAGTGGTGGTGCTGGTGGTGGTCCTACTGGTGGTGCTGGTGGTGCTGGTGGTGGTCCTACTGGTGGTGCTGGTGGTGCTGGTGGTGCTGGTGGTGGTGCTGGTGGTGCTGGTAGCCGTGAGCGGGAATGGAACTCGGGTCGCTGCACCACCGCTCCCCACCACACACCCAGAAACACACAGACACACCCAGACACACACAGACACACACACACAGAAACACCCAGAAACACACAGAGACACACACAAACACACCCAGACACACACATACACACCCAGACACACACGGACACACACACACAGAAACACCCAGAAACACACAGAGACACACACAAACACACCCAGACACACACATACACACCCAGACACACACGGACACACACACACAGAAACACCCAGAAACACACCCAGACACACACAAACACACCCAGACACACACATACACACCCAGACACACACGGACACACACACACACACAGAAACACCCAGAAACACACCCAGACACACACATACACACCCAGACACACACCCAGACACACACAAACACACCCAGACACACCCAGACACACACAGACACACCCAAAACACCCCCAGACACACCCAGACACACACCCAGACATACCCAGACACACACAGAAACACACAGACACGGACAGAAGCCCAACGCACTTCAATAACTTAATGACGTCGCAGTAATTGATTGCCGGAATGAAGTTGCGTGCGTGTTTTGTGTTTTTTAACGACCGCGCCGTTCGCATAATTAATCCATTATTGAGGAGCTGCGCGGCTCGGTATCACCGCAGAACACCCTGGCGTGCACATCACGGGGCGACAGCCTCATCTCCCTCCTCCTCCCTCCATCCCTCCCTCCTCCATACCTCTCGCCTCCCTTCCTCCATCCCTCCCCCTCCCTCCCCCATCCCTCCCTTCCTCCACCCCTCCCTTCCTCATCCCTCCCTCCCCCATCTATACCTCTTTTATCGCTTCCTCCATCCCTCCCTTCCTCCATCCCTCCCCCTCCCTCCATCCCTCCCTCCTCCATACCTCTCGCCTCTACCCCTCCCTCCCCCATCCCTCCCCCTCCCTTCCTCCCTCCCCCATCCATCCCTCCCCCACCCCTCCCCCTCCCTTCCTCCATCCCTCCCCCTCCCTTCCTCCCTCCCCCATCCATCCCTCCCCCATCCCTCCCCCTCCCTTCCTCCATCCCTCCCTCCCTCCCTCATCACTACCTCCGCTATCGCTTCCTCCATCCCTCCCCCTTCCTCCCCCATCCCTCCCTTCTCCATACCTCTCGCCTCCCTCCCCCATCCCTCCCCCTCCCTCCCCCATCCCTCCTTCCCCCATCGCTTCCCCCATCCCTCCCACCCCCTCCATCCCCCTCCCTCCCCCATCCCTCCTTCCCCCCTCCCTCCCCCATCCCTCCCTCCCCCATCGCTTCCCCCATCCCTCCATCCCCCTCCACCCCCCTCCCTCCTCCTCCCTCCCCCATCCCTCCTTCCCCCCTCCCTCCCCCATCTCTCCCTCCCCCATCGCTTCCCCCATCCCTTCATCCCCCTCCACCCCCCTCCCTCCTCCTCCCTCCCCCATCCCTCCTTCCCCCCTCCCTCCCCCATCTCTCCCTCCCCCATCGCTTCCCCCATCCCTCCATCCCCCTCCACCCCCCCCCACTCTCCTGACGCGGTGCCGCCCGTCCTGTGAAGCTGCCGCCACGAGGTGAGACGCGAGAGACGGAGAGAGACGGAGAGACTTTTTGACTTTTAAAACCAATCAATTGTATTGCTGCCAGCAGCAACAGCACTGGAGCCGCGTTCAAGTTCAGTTTCATTTATTAGGTGTAGCCCTGTGAGCCATTCGGCTCTTGAATCGGGTGCAACCGCAACAAAAAACAAATAAAAACAATGAGCAAAAAAACATCTTAAAGTGAATATGTGACTAAGTGCAAACAGAAAAACCCAAAAAAGACAGCAAAATATTGCAGAAAAAGCACCGTACACCAACGTTGTGTGCAAAAATCCCAGTGGGATGCAAGTCAAACAACAACAACAAACACAAGACAATTTAGATTAAGGCCATCAGTCTTACTCCGTACTACAACAAACAAACATGGCCAACCAGTAAACTTTTCGAAATCACCAAAATAAAGCAATGAAACAGTTATCATAGGAACTGTGACGGAATTTTCACAATGAACGACATAAACAACATGTGCCACCAAAACCCTGCAGCCATAGCTGGCTGCATGAGTCACTCCACAACAGCAAGAGCATCAGTCGAAGTATCAACATTTTTCAATGCACCTTTAAGATCAGCGCACTAAATCAAAACACAGATCATACTTTGCAGCGATCATCCGGAGCGAAACATTTTATTTTAGGCCACTGAATTGCAGTGGCAGCTAGGGATGTACAACTCCTCCAGAGCAGTTTTGAGTGAAGATCTCACAGGTTCGATACGGAATCGCCAACATCGAGCGCAGCAACGTCGCGATCGCCACCCACGCCACGTGCCACGGCAAGCACCACGTGGGCCGCGTCACGCACCACGTGGGCCGCGTCACGCGACACGTGGGCCACGTCACGCGACACGTGGGCCACGTCACGCGACACGTGGGCCACGTGACCGTGACGCGACACGTGCGCCACGTCACGCGACACGTGGGCCACGTCACGCGACACGTGGGCCACGTCACGCGCCACGTGGGCCACACCGCCACGTGCAACGCAAGCACCGTTTGTGTTGGTGCAGAGGGCTCGACCCGCCCCCCACCGTGCAAGGAACAGGGCACGCGCGTGTCCCGGCACCGCAGTGGCACGAGGCGTGCTCCAGCCCGAGCAGCGCCTCGAGCAGACCCCTCAACGTCGCCACCGCCGGGCAGCCATCGTCCGTGTCGCCTTGCGGCTTCTTTTTTGAGGGTTTTGTAAACTGCCATCTTTGCTTTGGGCGATGTTTGCATGCGCGTTGGGCTTCTTTCGCACCGTGTGTAGCCAAGCGCGCTAGTCGGAGGTTGCGGGGTTTAAGGACAACGCACAAAGGCGCAGTTCTTAAGAGACGGGCCTTGTCAATCGAGAGGATGGCGATTTAAAAGCGCATCGCAGCTCCCGCTGGATTCCTAACGTCGGGAGGGGAAGAGCGTTCCAGACGGCCGCGGAAGCAGCACATCTGACGGCGCGCACGCGACGCTGAGGATGACCGCGCGAGTTGGCGTGGTTGTTGATGGTTTATAGCTCCTCCCTCTCTCTCTCTCTTTGAGTGACTTTTAAACAACTTTTATTGCCGCCAGCAGCAACAGCACCGGAGCCGATTTCGATACGAAACGCACAAAGTCAACAGCAAACAAATAAAACAACCGCTGTAAATCCACGCGCTGTGGCGCTAAATGCACCGCGCACAACACGAAATGAAAGTCACGTGGTGGTGGTGGTGGTGGTCATCGCGCACGCCACGGTGACGAGCGAGCGCTTCAGAAGGTGAACACCACGAGGGTGACGTCCACGCTGGTACAGAGAGGGGCTTGTCCGGCTCCCCAGTGGGTAGAGAGAGAGGGAAGGGGTAAGGAGAGCAGAGCGAGACATCTTTTGTTAAATCTTTCATTTAAAAAGGGGGGTGGGTGGGTGGGTTCACATAAAGCAAAGCATTTTTTTTAAAAAAACTAAATGATGAACGAAGCAAAGTGCCGACTACACCGAGCATCTTCTCTGATCGTAAAAAAAAGCGAGAGAGCGAGAGAGAGATGTGTCTGTTCAGTGTGACAACGCTCGAGACGTCTTAACACCATCGATCTAAATTTAAATTGACGCAGAGAGAGAGAGAGGGAGGAGAGAGAACTCGTCTTGAAGCTAACATCACGGGGCGTTCGTTGACACAAGCCGCGTATCATCAAATAAACTCAAATATATATTTGACTAAACAATTATTTTTCCCCCCCCAGGTAAGACTCAGTGAGATGTAGAGAGCTTTTTCAGAAGCGACTTGGCTATCACATACGAGAGCTCAAACATACGAGAGCTCAAACGAAGTGGCTAATCGTCCCCATCATCATCATCATCACTGCGTGGAAATCTCTAACAGCAGGCAAATACTCTAAACTCGTGACGGTAACTCAAAAGGTGGAGAGGGGGGGAAACCGGAGAACCCGGAGAAAAATCCACGCGACCACGCGGAGAGAGACGCAAACTGCAATTATACAGCAGCAGGCGTCAGGGTCGGGATCGAAGCCACGACCTCCTGTAGATCAGGCGAGGTAGTTAGCATCTCCTAGCCACCATGATGATGATGAGAGAGAGAGACACGCAAACTACAAATATACAGCAGCAGGCGTCAGGATTGGGATCGAACCCACGACCTCCTGCACACCAGGCGAGGTAGTTAACATCTCATAGCCACCGTGATGATGATGATGAGAGAGATACACGCAAACTTCACATATACAGCAGCAGGCATCGTCAGGGTCGGGATCAAACCCACGACCTCCTGCACACCAGTCCACTCAGCTCCACGTCCTCCTGTACCACATCACTCCATCTCTTCCCTAGCCCGTGCCGCGCCCGTTTAGCCCCTCTACCCGGCCGAACAAAAGCTGTTTAGGCATGCGGTGGCTGGGCATGCGGGCTAGGTGACCCAGCCAACGCAGCCTTGCCTGCCGGAGGAGCTCACCGATGGGACTTTGCCCAGATCTTTCAAGGATTTGTGAGCTCCTCACACAATCCAGCCTGGTTAAACCCAGGATGGATCGTAGACAGGCCAGCCTAAATGTTTCCAACCGGCGAAGATGCTCCATTAGGGGGGTCCAGGTTTCGCAAGCGTAGAGAAGGGAGGGAATGACTGTGGCCGAGAAGACCTGAAGCTTCGTGCAGAGCGACAGACCAGGTAGCTTCCACACAGCGTTACGCAGCCGATGAAAATATATTTCCGCTCGACTGATTCGGAGTGAGACCTCTGCTGTTAAACTGGAGCCGGTCATAAGTACACTGCCCAGGTATGGGAAACTCTCCACTCTCTCCACTACTGCCCCATCACCGATTGGGAGTTGTGGGGGTGGAGTGTCCGATGGTACAAAATACCCAGGCAGGTGCTTAGTTTTGGTGGGGCTGATGGTAAGCCCCACCTCTTAGTGGCACGCTCCAGTCTCAGCAGCAGCGTCTCCAACTCCTCTTCTGAATGAGCAGCTATTACCAAATCATCGGCATACATAACGTGGTTGACCAATAGGGAGCCATCCCTTGATCGCACCCGGGCGTCGATCAGCCTCCCATTATATCACACAGACACACACACAGACACACACACACAGACACACACACAGAGACACACACAGAGAGAGACAGAGAGTGCATTACAGAGCCCACGGTTTTTATCACGGAATGCTTTAAGTGCCAATCAAGAACGGATCTTCTCTAATTGCTCGGGTTAAATATAAGTGGCGGCAACGCGGCGAACGGCAGGACGAGATGGTGTGAGCGTAATTAAAGTTTAAATGCGCAGTAATGGTCTTAATTTTAAAATGATAATTGCCTGCCATATGGAAAACACGCGCACGCATGCGCACACGAAGACAAAGACGCCCCAGATAACCTTAACAGACATTTTGGGGCAAGTTCTGTTCGCGAGCGGCACCTGTGAAGGCCGGCACGGCACACGAGGGGGTGGGTGGCCAGCACCACGCCCGGCCGCCTTTGTCTCCCCCAGTGGCGATGTTTACAACACCGCACCAGGTAACTCATTTGAGGTTGAGTCGACCTAGGGGAGGAGGCCCAGGACCGGTTTCGGATAATCGTCACTCGATGGTGTTGGTGGCCGTGAGCGGGAATCGAACTCAGGGTGCCAGATTCGAAGTTTACACATCGCACGATAGAATGCGAATCTTCAATGATCCCGGATAAATCCGATGAGCTATGAATGCCGGGTCAGAAATACTCATTTGAGGCCGAGCCGACCTAGGGGAGGAGGCCCAGGACGGCTTCAGATAATCGTCGCCGGTGTCGGTAGCCCCTGAGCGGGAGTCGAACCCGGGTCCGTCGTGTTCATAGCGCAGCGTGAGCGCTAACCGCTGCGCCACCGCTCCCCACGCATCCCCACAACATTGTTCAGCCTTGGGGGTGCCACTCGCTACGTGCTCAGGCTGTAACGGGGGGAGGGGGGGGAGGCATGTTTGTCTGTGTGTGTGTGGTGGCGGCCTACACAGCGGCGGCCTTCACAGTCGCGGCCTACACAGCGGCGGCCTTCACAGTGGCGGCCTTCACAGCGGCGGCCTTCACAGCGGCGGCCTTCACAGCGGCGGCCTTCACAGTGGCGGCCTTCACAGTCGCGGCCTACACAGCGGCGGCCTTCACAGTGGCGGCCTTCACAGCGGCGGCCTTCACAGTCGCTGCCTACACAGCGGCGGCCTTCACAGCGGCGGCCTTCACAGTGGCGGCCTTCACAGTGGCGACCTTCACAGTCGCGGCCTTCACAGAGGCGGCCTTCACAGTCGCGGCCTTCACAGAGGCGGCCTTCACAGAGGCGGCCTTCACAGTCGCGGCCTTCACAGAGGCGGCCTTCACAGTCGCGGCCTTCACAGAGGCGGCCTTCACAGAGGCGGCCTTCACAGTCGCGGCCTTCACAGAGGCGGCCTTCACAGAGGCGGCCTTCACAGTCGCGGCCTTCACAGCGGCGGCCTCCACAGTCGCGGCCTTCACAGCGGCGGCCTCCACAGTCGCGGCCTTCACAGTCGCGGCCTTCACAGTGGCGGCCTTCACAGTGGCGGCCTTCACAGTCGCGGCCTTCACAGTCGCTTGCTGCTGACAGCACTCGGTCCACACCCCGCGCTGTGCGAGACTGCGGAGCAGCGTCGCCTTCTCGTCCGGGGGGAGTCGCGATGCGTTACCAGCGTCGATTCGAACCCCCCTCCCCTACTACCCCCACTACCCCTCCCCTCATCCCCTCCTCCCCTCCCCTCCTCCCCTTCTCCTCCTTCCTCCCCCTACCCCTCCCCTCGTCCCCCCTCCTCATTCCTCTCCCTACCCCTCCCCTCCTCCTGCCTCCCCCTACCCCTCCCCTCCTCCACCCCTCCTCCTTCCCCCCCTTACCCCTCCCCTCCTCCCCCCTCCTACTTCCCCCCCCCCTTACCCCCCTCCCCCCCTCCTCCTTCCCCCCCCCACTACCCCTCCCCTCATCCCCTCCTCCCCTCCCCTCCTCCCCTTCTCCCCCCCTCCTCCCCCACCCCCTCCCCTCTTCCTCCCCCCTCCTCCTGCCTCCCCACTCCTCCCTGCAGGCTACAATCTCAACTGCGGGGTTAACGGGCAACGGTGATTGTGAACGTCGCGGAAACGTCGCGGGAACGTAATAAGTGTTCACATGTGTTTGAAGCGCCCTGCATGCGGCCCTGGTGTCGGTGGCGGGGAGCGGGAGTCGAACTCGGACTTCGCCGGCTTCGGAGCGATGACCCACGAGGCTGACGCTCCCGTGTAGCCTTCGCAGACTGCTGGGGCAAGTGCTGTTAGCGAGTAGCAGCAGCACCTATGAAGGCTACCGGCACTGTGGCACACGAGGGGGTGGGGTGGCCAGCACCACGCCCGGCCGCCTTTGTCTCCCCAGTGGCGATGTTTACTACACACCGCACCAGGTACATCATTTGACAAGCCACACATCCAGGGTGCTGCGAAACGCCGGCGGGAAGTAGAATAATTATATAATTATATATTCCTATAATTATATTTCACGTCAAAGACAAGCAATGGCATCCATGAAACAATGGCTCAGAGCACACTGTGTGTGTGTAGGGGGGAGCGGTGGCGCAGTGCTTAGCACACTGTGTGTGTGTAGGGGGGAGCGGTGGCGCAGTGCTTAGCACACTGTGTGTGTGTAGGGGGGAGCGGTGGCGCAGTGCTTAGCACACTGTGTGTGTGTAGGGGGGAGCGGTGGCGCAGTGCTTAGCACACTGTGTGTGTGTAGGGGGGAGCGGTGGCGCAGTGCTTAGCACACTGTGTGTGTGTAGGGGGGAGCGGTGGCGCAGTGCTTAGCACACTGTGTGTGTGGGGGGAGGGAGTGGTGGCGCAGTGGTTAGCACACTGTGTGTGTAGGGGTGGAGTGGTGGCGCAGTGGTTAGCACACTGTGTGTGTGTAGGGGGGAGTGGTGGCGCAGTGCTTAGCACACTGTGTGTGTGTAGGGAGGGAGCGGTGGCGCAGTGGTTAGCACATTGTGTGTGTGAAGGGGGGAGCGGTGGCGCAGTGGTTAGCACACTGTGTGTGTGTAGGGGGGAGCGGTGGCGCAGTGGTTAGCACACTGTGTGTGTAGGGAGGAGCGGTGGCGCAGTGGTTAGCGCGCTGCGCTACGAACCCGGCCACTCAAGTTCAATTCTCACTCACGGCCACCGGTCGTGGGCCTCCCCTAGGTCGACTCAGCTTCAAATAAAAACCTGATGCGGTGTATAAACATCGCCACTGGGGAGACAAAGGCGGCCGGGCGTGGTGCTGGCCACCCACCCCCTCGTGTGCCGTGCCGGCCTTCATAGGTGCCAGTCGCTAACAGCACTTGCCCCTACAGTCTGTGAAGGCTACACGGGGGGTCTTTGTGGAGTGAGAGCGTGTAAAACCATTTTCCTTTATTATCTGCTAAACCGTAGCCTCGGGCTCCAGATCTGTCAACTTTACATGCTCCTTACTTAAGAAAATCGTTCCGTCGCCAAACACAATCGCTCTATTCTAAATAGAAAAATAATTTCCTTAGAAATTTCTTGAGAAAATAATTTGTTGAGAATGTTTTTGTTGTTGTGTACAGTCTGTTAGCCCCCACCCTCCGCGCCCCTCCGATTAGCGAGGTTGGCGACGTACGGCGCAGAAGAAGTGCAACATGCACACTGCCCATAGACTCAACACTGCCCATAGACTCAACACTGCCCATAGACTCAACACTGCCCATAGACTCAACACTGCCCATAGACTCAACACTGCCCATAGACTCAACACTGCCCATAGACTCAACGCTGCCCATCGACTCAACACTGCCCATCGACTCAACACTGCCCATAGACCCCAGAGACATCCACCCTCGCCCCGCCCCCTCCCACCCTTCCCCCGCCCATCCTAGCCCCGCCCCCTCCCACGCTCCCCCCTCCAACCCTCTCCAAAGCCCATTCCACCCTCCCCAAAGCCCCACTCACCCTCCCCCCTCTCCCTCACACTCTCCCCCCTACCGCTCCCACCCTTCTCCCTCCCACCCTCCCTCTCCCACCTTCCCCTCCCACCCTTCCCCCTCCCACCCTCCCCCCTCCCCCTCCCACCCTCCCCCCTCCCCCTCCCACCCTCCCCCCTCCCCCTCCCACCCTCCCCCCTCCCCCTCCCACCCTCCCCCTCCTCCTCCCACCCACCCTCCCCCGCCCACCCTCCCACTCTTCCCCCTCCCCCCTCCCCAAAGCCCCACCCACCCTCTACCCGCCCTCTCCCACCCTCCCCCTCCCACCTCCCCCTCCCACCCTCCCACCCTCCCACCCTCCCACTCTTCCCCCTCCCCCCTCCCCAAAGCCCCACCCACCCTCTACCCGCCCTCTCCCACCCTCCCCCGCCCGCTTTTCCTCGAAACCAAATTTCCACTTGCCCCCCCCTACGCTCTAACCGTGGCTATCAATTGCCCCGTGCCAATTGGCCAATTAATTAGCTATCAATTAGGCGGCTCGCCAATCGATGGTGACTCTGATGCGCCCTCACGCACGCGCGCTACTTCAGCGAAGCTCGTTGCAGTTTTTCCTCCTCCCCACGCGGTGGATACGAGATGTTGACTACCTCGCCTGGTGTGCAGGAGGTCGTGGGTTCGATGTTGAGATGTTGACTACCTCGCCTGGTGTGCAGGAGGTCGTGGGTTCGATGTTGAGATGTCGACTACCTCGCATGGTGTGCAGGAGGTCGTGGGTTCGATGTTGAGATGTTGACTACCTCGCCAGGTGTGCAGGAGGTCGTGGGTTCGATGTTGAGATGTTGACTACCTCGCCTGGTGTGCAGGAGGTCGTGGCTTCGATGTTGAGACGTTGACTACCTCGCCTGGTGTGCAGGAGGTCGTGGCTTCGATGTTGAGATGTTGACTACCTCGCCAGATGTGCAGGAGGTTGTGGGTTCGATGTTAAGATGTTGACTACCTCGCCTGGTGTGCAGGAGTTCGTGGCTTCGATGTTGAGACGTTGACTACCTCGCCTGGTGTGCAGGAGTTCGTGGCTTCGATGTTGAGACGTTGACTACCTCGCCTGGTGTGCAGGAGTTCGTGGCTTCGATGTTGAGATGTTGACTACCTCGCCTGGTGTACAGGAGGTCGTGGCTTCGATGTTGAGATGTTGACTACCTCGCCTGGTGTGCAGGAGGTCGTAGCTTCGATGTTGAGATGTTGACTACCTCGCCTGGTGTACAGGAGGTCGTGGCTTCGATGTTGAGATGTTGACTACCTCGCCTGGTGTGCAGGAGGTCGTAGCTTCGATGTTGAGATGTTGACTACCTCGCCTGGTGTACAGGAGGTCGTGGCTTCGATGTTGAGATGTTGACTACCTCGCCTGGTGTGCAGGAGGTCGTGGCTTCGATGTTGAGATGTTGACTACCTCGCCAGGTGTGCAGGAGGTCGTGGCTTCGATGTTGAGATGTTGACTACCTCGCCTGGTGTGCAGGAGTTCGTGGGTTCGAGCCCGATCCCTGATGCCGGCTGTATATCTGGAGTTTGCGTTTCTCTCCCCCCCCCCCCCCCCCGAGGTGGTGGCGTGGATTTTTCTCCGGTTTTTCCCTCCACATGTAGAAACTACATCAGGCGTTCACAGTATTTGGCTGCTATACAATTCCACATAATGAGCCATTTATCATTGGGCTATCGTTTGTGGCCAGGTCGCTTCTAAAAATTAAAAAGCAATATAGCTCAGTGGATCTTTACCTGGTATAAATGGTAAAAAAAAAAATTGTATAGTAAGTATAGTATCAACAGTTCGTTAACGACTCAAAGAAAACTTCAAGCGTTGGAGAGTCTGCTGCTTCCCGATAGCCCCGCTCTGCTAACACAGCAGTTCACTCGATCGCGACCCACACGCACAGCATCGGTAGCAGCAACATTGCCAACGCCGCTGTGAAACCTCCGTCTTTGAGACACAGCGGCGGTGCCTACCTTAGCGATGATCTCCCTGTGCCACACAGGGGCAGCTGCCACTGGGAGCGCCCCCGATGCTAGGCCACACAGCAGCCACATTGCTCCCCTGCTGTGGAACTACCCCAGGCCCCTTCCCCATAGGTCTGATCTTAAAGGTGCATTGAAAAATGTTGACACTCCGACTGATGCTCCTGCTGTTGTGGAGTGACTCATGCAGCCAGCTATGGCTGCAGGGTTTTGGTGGTACATGTTGTTTACGTCGTTTATTGTGAAAATTCGGTCACAGTTCCTATGATCACTGCTGTTTCATTGCTTTCATGGCTTTATTTTGGTGATTTTTGAAAAGTTATTCGGTTTGGCCATGTTTGTTTGTTGTAGTACAGAGTTAGACTGATGGCCTTGATCTAAGTTGTCTTGTGGTTGTTGTTGTTTGACTTGCATCCCACTGGGATTTTTGCACACAGCGTTGGTGTACGGTGTTTTTTTCTGCAATATTTTGCTGTCTTTTCTTGGATTTTCTGTTTGCACTCAGTCACATAGTCACTTTAAGATGTTTTTTTATTCATGTTTTAGTTTTTTTGTTTGTTGCGGTTGCACCCGATTCAAGAGCCGAATGGCTCACAGGGCTATACGTAATACATGAATCTTGAAAACTTGAAACTTGAGGTCGACTCAGCCTTTAAAACGTTAGCTGCTTCCGTGTGCAGTGAACGGCAGGCACCCACCCTCTGGTACACGTGGCGGCCTTAACAGGTGCTCGCTAACAGCACTTGCCCCAGGAGTGTGTTAAGAACCAGACGGGGACACTTTTGTATTTGTGAATTACCATGATTCATACTCTTATTTTTTTCGGTAAAGTCACGTAGGTAAAAAAAATGAAATTAAAATTAATAAAAATAAAATAATACAAATCACGACGTTTCGGAGGCAACACAAGGTGGGACCGTCACAGCCAGCTTTGTTGTACAGCAAATGTGGCTGTGACGGTCCCACCTGATGACGGAGACTTGTGTTGCCTCTGAAACGTCGTGATTTTTATTATTTTATTTTTATTAATTTTAAGTTAATTTTTTTACCTCCGTGACTTTACCGAAAAATCTAAGAGTATGAATCCTTGCAGTCACGAAAACTTCAAATCTAGAATTACCATGATCTTTTGATGAGAGAAAAAAAAAATACGTGTAACATTGTATTGCTACTTGTTACGTCTGGAGGCAGCTAAATGATAAACGCGTGGGGAAATTGCCCGTGAGATCTGGAGAAACGTTTCGAGAAAAAAGTCCTCTGAAGTATGTAAATATATATACACACACACAGGCACCAACTTTATATAAATAAATGACAATTGCGAACTTTCACTTCGCAAAGAAGCAATTTGAGAATGCATCACGGTTGTAGTGTTGCGGTGGCCTGTAGTACAATGGCTTACCGAGCCCTCGATTTGCCATGGCCAGGTCACTCCTGAAAACGAGTTCTACCGTTCAGCAGCGTGCCTTAAAACCGGTAAAATAAAATAAATAATTGTACTAGGTTTTTTGGGGAGGGTTCTTTCTAGATTTGAAGTTTTCGTGACTGCAAAGATCCATACTGTCTGGTTTTTTCGGTATAAAGTCACGTAGGTGAAAACTAAATGAAAATAAAACGACTCAATGAAATCACGACGTTTCGGAAGCAACACAAGTGTCCGTCATCAGGTGTGACTGCTCCAGCAAATTTACCGTAGCGGATGAAGAGGAGGTTTAGTTCGCGTAAAAGTAAATGTGTCGTTAATCTCGCCAGCACCCAGTAAGGTTTGTGTCACGTCAAGAAAACGTGGCAAATTCGCCGCTTGTTCTAGCCTCACGCCCCGTTGCGTGTCGCAGAGTTAGACCCACAACGACAGACGAGGCTTTCGTGACCACTATCATCCATGACACGGGTTTTTCTTTTGGCTTAGATCGCGTGGTAGAGGAAGAGGCGGAGATGGTGGTGGTGGTTGGTGGTAGTTGGTGGTGGTTGTGGTGATAGTGAGGGTAGTGCTGGTGGTGGTGGTGGAGGTGGTGGAGGAGGAGGCGGAAATGGTGGTGGTGGTTGGTGGTAGTTGGTGGTGGTTGTGGTGATAGTGAGGGTAGTGCTGGTGGTGGTGGTGGTGGTGGAGGAGGCAAAGATGGTGGTGGTGGTGGTGGTTGGTGGTGGTGCTGATAGTGAGGGTAGTGGTGGTGATGAAGGTGGTGGAAGTGATAGTGGGCGTGGTGACAGTGGGGGTGGTGGGGATGGTGGTGGGGGGGGAGGAGATGGTGATGGTGGTGGTGGTTAGTGGTGGTGCTGATAGTGAGGGTAGTGGTGGTGATGGAGGTGGTGGCGATAGTGGTATTGGTGGTGGCGATGACAGATCGGTGACAGATTGGTGCGGGCCAGGGTCGCGCTGTTCGTCTGTCACCCCAAACCGCCTCGCGTTGTACAACAGCAGCAGCAGCAGCAGAAGTGGTGCTGGTGGTGGTGGTGATAGTGGTGGTGGTGATAGTGGTGGTGGGTTGTGGTGGTGGGGGGTTGTGGTGACAGATTGGTGCGGGCCGGGGTCGCGCTGTTCGTCTGCAGCCTCCGCGAGCTCCTGCTCCTGCTGCTGCTGCGGTGGTGGTGGTGGTGGGGGTGGTGGTGGTGGTTGGTGGTGGTGGTGGTGGTGGAGAAGGCGGTGGTGGTGGTGGTGGAGAAGGCGGTGGGGGTGGGGATGGTGGTGGTGGAGAAGGCGGTGGTGGTGGTGGTGGGGGTGGTGGCGATGGTGGTGGCGATGGTAGTGGCCGTGGTGGTGGCGATGGTGGTGGCGATGCTGGTGGTGGTGGCGATGGTGGTGACCGTGGTGGTGGCGATGGTGGTGGCCGTGGTGGCGATGGTGGTGGTGGTGGTGGTGGCGATGATGATTTCCAGCGGCGGCGGTGGCAATTTGCAAAGGGGCATTAACATGCGCACTGCACTTGCAGATGCTGGAAATGCCATCTGTGTAATGACGCCCTAATAACAAAGGGAGAAAATATGACTGGCGCAGACGCATGGGCGCGTGGATGAGCGCGATAAGTGCAGTAATCTAAAGCGTTTAGAGTCGAAACGGGCTTGGGGAGGAGCGGTGGGGGTGGTGGTGGGGGTGGTGGTGGGGGTGGTGGTGGTGGTGGGGTGGGGGCGGTGGTGAGGATGGGGGTGGTGGTGGTGGGGGTGGTGGTGAGGGTGGTGGTGGTGGTGGTCGTGGTGGTGGGGGTGGTGGTGGTGGTGGGGGTGGTGGGGGTGGTGGTGGTGGGGGTGAAGGTAGTGGGGGCGGTGGTGAGGATGGGGGTGGTGGTGGTGGTGGTGGTGGGGGTGGGGGTGGTGGTGAGGATGGGGGTGGTGGTGGTAGGGGTGGTGGTGGGGGTGGAGGTGGTGGGGGTGGTGGTGGTGCTGGCGGTGGCGGTGGGGGTGGTGGTGGTGGTGGGGGGGGGGGGGTGGTGGTGGGGGTGGTGGGGGTGGGGGTGGTGGGGGTGGGGGTGGTGGGGGTGGTGGTGGTGGGGGTGGTGGTGGGGGTGGAGGTGGTGGTAGTGGTGGGGGTGGTAGTGGTGGGGGTGGTGGTGGTGGTAGTGGTGGTAGTGGTGGTGGTGGTGGGGGTGGTGGTGGGGGTGGTGGTGGTGGTGGTGGTGGGGATGGTGGTGGGGGTGGGTGTGGTGGGGGCGGTGGTGAGGATGGGGGTGGTGGTGGTGGGGGTGGTGGTGAGGGTGGTGGTGGTGGGGGTGGTGGTCGTGGTGGTGGGGGTGGTGGTGGTGGTGGGGGTGGTGGGGGTGGTGGTGGTGGGGGTGAAGGTAGTGGGGGCGGTGGTGAGGATGGGGGTGGTGGTGGTGGTGGTGGTGGGGGTGGGGGTGGTGGTGAGGATGGGGGTGGTGGTGGTAGGGGTGGTGGTGGGGGTGGAGGTGGTGGGGGTGGTGGTGGTGCTGGCGGTGGCGGTGGGGGTGGTGGTGGTGGTGGGGGGGGGGTGGTGGTGGGGGTGGTGGGGGTGGGGGTGGTGGGGGTGGGGGTGGTGGGGGTGGTGGTGGTGGGGGTGGTGGTGGGGGTGGAGGGTAGTGGTGGGGGTGGTGGGGGTGGTGGTGGTGGGGGTGGTGGTGGGGGTGGAGGTGGTGGTAGTGGTGGGGGTGGTAGTGGTGGGGGTGGTGGTGGTAGTAGTGGTGGTAGTGGTGGTGGCGGTGGGGGTGGTGGTGGTGGGGGTGGAGGTGGTGGTGGAGGTGGTGGTGGGGGTGGTGGTGGGGGGTGGTGGTGGTGGGGGTGGTGGTGGTGGGGGTGGCGGTGGTGAGGATGGGGGTGGTGGTGGTGGGGGTGGTGGTGGGGGTAGTGGTGGGGGTAGTGGAGGCGGTGGTGAGGATGGGGGTGGTGGTGGTGGGGGTGGTGGTGGTGGGGGTGGTGAGGGGGGTGGTGGGGGTGGTGGGGGCGGTGGTGAGGATGGGGGTGGTGGTGGTGGGGTAGGGGTGGTGGGGGATGGGGGTGGTAGTGGGGGTGGTGGTGGTGGTGGGGGTGGGGGTGGTGGGGGTGGAGGTGGGGGGTGGTGGGGGTGGGGGTGGCGGGATGAGTGCCATTAAACTCGCCACAACTTCAGATCCCTGAGGAGGGGCGGAGGGCTGATGAGGGGGGGGGGGGCGCGTGTCCTTGGAATGGTCCACAACGGCAATGTCGGACAACTGAACACGGGCCAGAAGGGTTTCTGGCTTTTTGCAGGATCCAGTGGCAGATATTGATCAAACAAAAGCTGAAATGGGGGTGGTGGGCGAGGTGGTGGGGGTGGTGGCGAGGGGGTGGGCGATGGGGTGGGGGTGGTGGTGGTGGGGGTGGTGGGCGAGGTGGTGGGGGGTGGTGGCGAGGGGGTGGGCGATGGGGTGGGGGTGGTGGGCGAAGTGGTGGTGGTGGTGAGGGGGTGGGCGTGGTGGTGGGGGTGGTGGTGGGGGTGGTGGGGGTGGTGGCGAGGGGGTGGTGGGCGAGGTTCGAGGGGGTGGGGGTGGTGGCGAGGGGGTGGGGGTGGTGGGCGAGGTGGTGGTGGTGGGCGAGGGGGTGGTGGGGGTGGTGGGGGTGGTGGGCGAAGGGGTGGTGGGCGAGGTGGTGGGGGTGGTGGTGGCGAGGGGGGTGGTGGTGGTGGCGAGGGGGTGGGGTGGTGGCGAGGGGGGTGGTGATGGGGTGGGGGTGGTGGTGGGGGGTGGTAGCAAAGGGGTGGGGGTGGTGGGCGAGGGGGGTGGTGGCGAGGGGGTGGTGGGGCGGGGTGGTGGGGGTGGTGGGCGTTGGGGTGGGGGTGGTGGTGGCGAGGGGGTTGGGGTGGTGGCGAGGGAGTGGTGATGGTGAGCGAGGGGGTGGGGGCGAGGGGGTGGGGGGTGCGTTCACGAGGCAATGAATTGGCGCGTGGCACGCGCACGCACCGCCAAGTCGCTCATCTGAGTGGCAGCCACCGCCACTGCGTGTACTACACATGTAGTAGCTATACTACTACACATGTAGTAGCTATACTACTACACATGTAGTAGCTATACTACTACACATGTAATAGCTATACTACTACACATGTAATAGCTATACTACTACACATGTAGTAGCTACGGGCCCCGCACTTTCAAGGGCCCCCCGCGCTAAATGCTTTCAAGCGATCATTGCCGGTCCAGTGATTCTGCACTTACTCGATTACTAACGTAATATATCCGGCCTTCAACTTTTATAAACGACCGAGTGTTTAAGGTTAGCGTATTATCTGGCTTTATACTCTTAGGTTATTTTTCCGGTAAAGTCACGTAGGTAAAGAATAAAATAAAAAATTAATAAAAGTAATAATGGTAATAAAATAAAGTAATAAATCACGACGTTTCGGAGGCAACACAAGTCTCCGTCATCAGGTGGGACCGTCACAGCTAAAATGACTGCATCAAGTGAGGAAAATTCCAAAAGACCAGCCCTTAAATACAAGTTAAGGGGGGGAGGGGCTAATCTGAATGTGGTAGCCAATGAATGGAACGTGGGGGTGGTGGGCGGGGCTACAAGAGAAATTGGTCAACGTCGTCGTGTGCAAGAAAATCCAAATACAAAAAATGAGTACTGTTATTATTATCTGGCTGTATAGCGAAAGAAAAAAAACAATCACTTGACTGTGCGCATTAATATTTACGTGTGTTTTTTTGTTATTTAGAGCCGCTTTATAACAACATGTGCTGCAGGCCCCGTGCTTAGCTTCATCCGGCACTCCCAGAGAGGCCGCACAAGCAGCAGCAACAGGAAGCAGCGGCCAGACCGCCGACCTTTTAGTCTGCAAAGGGGTCCCTGCGCAGACACGGGGGCCTCAAGGCGTGATGCAAAATCTGCCGGTCGGTTGATCCGGCCACCAGAGACATTCAGGGCAAGCTTTCACCACTCCCCAAATGAAAGTCGTGGTGCCTCCCTTGCCCACCGCTCCACCCCCAAGTTGCCAGAACATCGCTGCCTGGGGCAGAAGCTCCCTTATCACGGGATGCCCTTTTGGTTGTCGGCATCAAAAGTATGACACGTGACAAATAATAATAATAATAGAGGGTTTAAGCTGCCTGGGAATGAAGCAGCAGTTGTGTGTTCAGACATCAAATATAAACCTCCTTTGCCACTATCAAAAGTATGACAAAATAAGAATAGCGGTTTAAACCTTCCTGGAAATAAGATAGCAGTTGTGTTAAGATGTTCAGACACAAAATATAAACTTTTTTTGCCACTATCAAAAGTATGACAAAATAAGAATAGCGGTTTAAACCTTCCTGGAAATAAGATAGCAGTTGTGTTAAGATGTTCAGACACAAAATATAAACTTTTTTTGCCACTATCAAAAGTATGACAAAATAAGAATAGCGGTTTAAACCTTCCTGGAAATAAGATAGCAGTTGTGTTAAGATGTTCAGACACAAAATATAAACTTTTTTTGCCACTATCAAAAATATGACAAAATAAGAATAGCGGTTTTAACCTTCCTGGAAATAAGATAGCAGTTGTGTTAAGATGTTCGGACACCAAATAGAAACTTTTTTTGCCACTTTCAAAAGTATGACAAAATAAGAATAGTGGTTTTAACCTTCCTGGAAAAAAGATAGCAATTGTGTTAAGATGTTCAGACACCAAATATAAACTTTGTTTTTGCCACTATCAAAAGTATGAAAAAAATAATAGCGTTTTTAACCTATTCTTTGAGTCTTTCGGTAAAGTCACGTAGATGGGTTCGAATTAATAAAAATAAAACGAACAAAAAAACTACGACGTTTCGATCGCAACACAAGCGGTCGTCATCAGGCGGAGAGGAAATGGGGGTAAAGGCTCTAAATGCAAATTGTTTGTAAAGGTTTAAAAGTGAGCGTGGCCCCAGTGTCAGAACGGAGTGGACGGGGCACAAGAATCTAGGTCAGCAGTGGGTAGCGCATCCAATAGAGATGGTGTACTAGTGGTAGTCTAGCCCAGCAGTGGATAGAGCAAGCCATAGCCAGTAGTCTAGGCCAGCCGCGGATAAAGCAGGGCTCCTCACCTCAGCTCTCTCCCTACCGCTTTGAGACAAGGCTCAGAAGAAAGCTGTCTCTGGTGTGGACCAATCAGTTTCAAGGACAATGCCATCATATTATCAGAGTATATTTTTTGTTTGCATTCTGACCACAAGTATTGTGGTCATTGCAGACATGATTCCTTGTAAAAGGTTTCAGTTTGGTGTGTTAACATCTTAACACAACTGTTTTGTTGGCAGAAAAAAAGGGGAAAACCTATTATCAGTACAAACGTAATCCACGTATCAGAGCACTTATATCTCAAGGTATGATAATGGTAGGAACCTCCTGGTTACACCAGCCCACAGGGGATTATTGTGTCCGTCCATCGTGCAGGGAGGGGCTGGGTGGGGAGGGAGGGGCTGGGTGGGGAGGGGAGGGTGGGGAGGGGCTGGGTGGGAGGGGTGGGGCTGGGTGGGGAGGGGCTGGGTGGGAGGGGTGGGGCTGGGTGGGGAGGGGCTGGTCACCCCGTGGTGCCCTTATAAAACTCAACGTTTAACCTGCTCACGCCGGCTTGTGCCCGCCCTCACAGTCGGCTATATTGCGGAATACACCACGCCGCCGTTGACCCTGGCCATTGACCGAGCAACCCAACGTTCCTACCAGCTCCCTCCGCAGGAATGTGTTGTAGCTGCTCATGATAGAGCTGCTGACCCAGAGCTATGAATGCTCCGATACGCGTGGCATTGTCTTGGTTCTGTTCGCCCTTTGGAACTGCCTCTCCTGGTGAACTCAATGTCGGCGAGATCGCAGATTCAGAGTCTTCGGGCCTTCGAATGCCGAGCTCGCACACACAACAACAACAACAAACAACAACCGCCATTCGCCACTAAGTGGCGGTGACGTCACCACGACGCTTGTGCCAGGCCATGTGCACCTTGAGGCCACGTGAAGTGTCGAACGCCCGTTGGCAGGAGGTCACGGGGCAGACCCAGTTGCCACGGGTCGACTGACCGAGATGACCGAGATGACTGGCTGATGCACCACCTGTGCCCCCTACTGTACCAACTTGCTGTGCTTTAGCCACCCGGCGCTCCGCTCGTTGTTGTGAGCGTCGCTCCTCCGCCCTCCGTTGTTGTTGGAGGGCGACTGCCTCCAACTGCCCAGTAGCGTCCTTCACGAGCCTCCTCCATAGAACACACACACACAGACGCACGCACACACACACATAACAACCAACAACCGCCATTCGCCACTAAGTGGCGGTGACGTCACCACGACGCTTGTGCCAGGCCAAGTGCACGTTGAGGCCACGTGAAGTGTCGAACGCCCGCTGGCAGGAGGTCACGGGGCAGACCCAGCAGGTGCCACGGGTCGACTGACCGAGATGACCGAGATGACTGGCCGCTGCACCACCTGTGCCCCCTACTGTACCAACTTGCTGTGCTTTAGCCACCCGGCGCTCCGCTCGTTGTTGTGAGCGTCGCTCCTCCGCCCTCCGTTGTTGTTGGAGGGCGACTGCCTCCAACTGCCCAGTAGCGTCCTTCACGAGCCTCCTCCACTGAGGCCGATCTTGACACCGCTGGTACCAGTCATCGGCAAGTCCACTCAGCTCCACGTCCTCCTGTACCACATCACTCCATCTCTTCTCTAGCCCATGCCGCGCCCGTTTAGCCCCCTCGATCCGGCCGAACAAAAGCTGTTTAGGCATGCGGTGGCTGGGCATGCGGGCTACATGACCCAGCCAACGCAGCCTTGCCTGCCGGAGGAGCTCACTGATGGGACTTTGCCCAGATCTTTCAAGGACTTGTGAGCTCCTCACACAATCCAGCCTGGTTAAACCCAGGATGGATCGTAGGCAGGCCAGCCTAAATGTTTCCAACCGGCGAAGATGCTCCACTAGGGGGGTCCACGTTTCGCAAGCGTAGAGAAGGGAGGGAATGACCGTGGCCGAGAAGACCTGAAGCTTCGTGCGGAGCGACAGACCAGGTAGCTTCCACACAGTGTTACGCAACCGATGAAAAGATATTGCCGCTCGACTGATTCGGAGTGAGACCTCTGCTGATAAACTGGAGCCGGTCAAAAGCACACTGCCCAGGTATGGGAAACTCTCCACTCTCTCCACAACTGCCCCATCACCAATTCGGAGTTGTGGGGGTGTAGTGTCCGATGGTACAAAATACCCAGGCAGGTGCTTAGTTTTGGTGGGGCTGATGGTAAGGCCCCACCTCTTAGTGGCACGCTCCAGTCTCAGCAGCAGCGTCTCCAACTCCTCTTCTGAATGAGCAGCTATTACCAAATCATCGGCATACATAACGTGGTTGACCAATAGGGAGCCATCCCTTGATCGCACCCGGGCGTCGATCAGCCTCCCATTATATCACACAGACACACACACAGACACACACACACACAGACACACATGCACACACACACACAGACGCGTGGAGCATCTCCTGACTTCCAGCACCACGCGGACCTTGAAGGAGGGACTCACTGAGTCTTTGAACCCAACGGTGGTTAATGAATGATGAGAGTGTACTCGTGCATGATACGGCTGCTCTTCACAATTGCACCCAGCACAAAGGAAATGAAACCTTGACAGTTTAATTCGCGTTCCTCTCACTACCCACTCCCCAACCACCGTCTCGAAATCTCTCCCCCCTCCCTCTCCATCTCTCGCTCCCTCTCTTTTTTTTACGATCAGAGGAAACAAGAAGATGCTCGGTTTAGTCGGCACTTTGCTTCGTTCATCATTTCGTTTTTTATCCCATCTTTATGTGCTCCCCCCCCCCGCCTTTTTAAATGAAATATTTTGGGGACTTTTCTAATTTGAAACAAAATCAATCTGCGCTACTTTCTTCGTAGACATAAACATCAAGACGAAGAAGCACGCTCTCTACCCCCTCTCTCTCTCTCTACCCTCTCTCTCTCTCTCTACCCCCTCTCTCTCTACCCCCTCTCTCTCTACCCCCCTCTCTCTCTACCCCCTCTCTCTCTACCCCCTTTCTCTCTACCCCCCCCCTCTCTCTCTATCCCCTCTCTCTCTACCACCTCTCTCTCTACCCCCTCTCTCTCTACCCCCTCTCTCTCTACCCCCCTCTCTCTCTACCCCCTCTCTCTCTACCCCCTCTCTCTCTACCCCCCTCTCTCTCTACCCCCTCTCTCTCTACCCCCTTTCTCTCTACCCCCCCTCTCTCTCTATCCCCTCTCTCTCTACCCCCTCTCTCTCTACCCCCTCTCTCTCTACCCCCTCTCTCTCTACCCCCTCTCTCTCTACCCCCTCTCTCTCTACCCCCTCTCTCTCTACCCCCTCTCTCTCTACCCCCCTCTCTCTCTTTTTTACGATCAGTGGAAACAAGAAGATGCTCGGTGTAGTCGGCACTTTGCTTCGTTCATCATTTCGTAATTTTTTTTTTACTTTGCTTTATGTAAACCCCCACCTCTCGCTCACTCTCTCGCTCACTCTCCCTCTTGCTCTCTCTCTCGCTCTCTCTCGTTCTGCACGCAGCCCTTCTCGCAGTCCGACGGCCTCCGACGAGTAGCTCATATCTGCCATGCAGAGCTCCCCGTCATCTGCCACCGAGCACACGGCCTCCTCCATCGCCCACTGCTCCTTGAAGGCCGGCACGGCGTGGGTCAGCCGCGCCGCATGGCGGAACTCCAGCCCACACACACCCTGGCTCCGACCGGAGCGCGGAAGATGCCCAGGCTGCTGGCCGGACGTTTCCCCTCCAGGGCCACCTTCCTCGCCCTGTGTACGGCGAGCTTGGCGTAGCTGACGAGCACGTTGACCAGCCCCTGAAGATGTTGGGATCCGTCGCCCTTCGGGTGTCCAAAGATGAGAACCGTCGGGGAGAAGTGGAGGCTGAACCTTAGGATGATGTTTCTCATTACCTTGAACAGCGAGTCTAGGCTCTTGCACTCCACGTGTCGGTGCGCCACCGTCTCCACTTTACCGCAGAACCGGCATTCCGGGGGCGTGTCGGTGAAGCGCGCCGGGGAGGCGTTGGTGGTGATGGTGCCGTGGACGATGCTCCAGCCGAGGTCACCGACGTGGTTGTACGTCGGGCTGGAGTGGAGTTGCCTCCAGCGAGGCCTCTCCGGAGAGACGCAGGGCAGGGCTCTCCTCCAGGCATGGTCCTTGTGGCTCCTCAGGGTGTCCTGTTGGTGACACCGCACCATGTGGGAGTAGAGCACCTTCCTCTTGACATTTTCGAAGGCCACCTCCGGTAGGTCTCCCAGCCGGCACAGGTTGTGATCCGCCTTCGCTTGTCGGCATTGACGATGCAGCGGCACGACGGAGAGCTCCGGTGGAGGGGGACCGAGAGGGGCCTCGTCATCCCAGATGCCGATGGGGGGTGGGGGGGGGGGGCGTTCTCCCAGCTGCCGCTGAGAAGGCCTCTTGGCTTTGGCCAAGATCCGGACAGCCACCCGGAGCGACTGCAGCTCCCGTCTTTGCGGCCATCTCGGCCGGTCCCAGCCACCGGCCCCCTCCCGTTTTCCCTCCGTCTCTCCCTCCCTTTCTCCCTCCGTCTCTCTTTTTTTTTACGATCAGTGGAAACAAGAAGATGCTCGGTGTATTCGGCACTTTGCTTCGTTCATCATTTCGTAAACAAAAAATATATATATTTGTTTTCCCTCCGTCTCTCCCTCCCTCTCTCCCTCCCTTTCTCCCTCCGTCTCTCCCTCCCTCTTTCCCTCCCGTGTTGAACGCAACAGTCGAGAGAAGCCGGACCGGGGACATTGCTGCGTTTCCACTCGCGGTCATTTTTTTCTTTCTCAATTCTCGAAACGCGGAGTGGTAGCGGTCGGGCAGGGCGCGCATTTCCACATTTCCAACCCCCCAAAGAAATAAATTAGCAAATTCCACGTCACGTAATTCCCAATCCCTACCACCACCACCACCACCTCCCCCGCTTCCAACCCCAGCAAAATTAAGATTAATTATACCCAGCGCCCCAAACGCTTGTTTTTTTACAAAGAGCATCTGTTAAAAAAAAAATTTACACCTATCCACCTATACCTTTATTAATTGCCTTTTTCATTGTATCCTTGTACACGCGCGTATGCGTGTACAAGGTGGTTCTAATGCGAGAACGCGTAATGGTTATTTAATTAATTTGTAACGCATCGCTTAATTTAAATGTTAAAACCGACTGTAGTGCGCGCGCACGAATTATCTTTTTGAAAATTAATTCGGGACTTTTTAAGAAGAAAAGGTAAAAAAAAAACAGATGACACGTGTATTCTTTGAACATTAATCAACTTTGCTTTGCCGCGATTCAGTTGCGGTTGTTGGCCGAGTTTTACAAATGGCCCCTGGAAAAGGAAGAAGACGACAAATAACATCATAATAATAAGACAAAATATTAACTTAACAAATGAATGTGTTTTCATGCCGGTGTTAACAAACTATTTACATAGCCGTAAGTATCTTGACGCCTGTGCCACGCTTTATAAATCGAGGTATTTTCACGCTTAAATTAATAAACTCGCAGGAGCTGAGACTCTGAGATAACCCTCAGGGTTTGACATGTAAATTGGTAAAGGCTCAGTCCATGCAATGTTTCACTCGCGCCACCGCTGGCAGAAAGGGCTTCCTCTCTAGAGCAGTGGTTCTCAGAGTGCGGAACCAGGACCACAGATGGGACCAGGACCAAGACCACCAGAATGGCAGGCGCATCTTACAGATCACAAGCCCAATGGTCAGCTCCAAGGTAGGTGCTGGTGTCAGCGGCATGGGCCCGTATCCGCTGTTCCGTCACTTTTTACAGTGCAGCAGATGTTATTGCTTGGACCCGGCGTCCTACCACGATGTTTGCGTGGATGCGCCGAAGCCGGAACAGCGCGTTGGCAAATTGCAAGCCCATGGGGCTGCACAGAAGTCTAGCAGCCACCAAAACTAAAAAGCAGCACACGCACGTGCACACACACGCGCACACACACGCGCACACACGCACGCAAACACACACACGCATATATACACGCACACACGCGCACACACACGCGCACACACACACGCAAACACACACACGCATATATACACGCACACACACATGCGCACAAACACACGCGCACAAACACACGCACGCACACACGTGCATAAACACACGCACACACACACGCGCCCACACACACACGCGCCCGCACACACACACGCGCGCACACACACACGCACGCACGCACACACACACGCACACGCACACACGCGCACACACACACGCACACACACGCGCACACACACGCGCACACACGCGCATACACACACACAGGCGCACACACACACACGCACACACACACACGCACACACACACACACGCGCACACACGCACACACACACACAGGCGCGCGCAGACGACACGCGCGCACGCTCGCCGGGAAACCAACGTCGCATGAACGTTCGGCAAACGTGGAGGGGAAGACGTTCACGCGGGGATTGCCACGCACACGGGACCCCCCCCCCCTGCCTCCCCCCCCGGCTCTCGCTTGCCGTGATCGCGAAACGTCGGCGCGGTCCTGGCTGGGTTCGTGTTGCGATTTATTGGGGCGATTCGCCTCGCGAGCGGAACTATAAAACAGACCCCCAATTACAGAGGCGCGTGCACACACCCCCAACACCACCACCAACACCACCAACACCACCACCCCCACCACCCCCACCACCACCACCAACACCACCACCACCACCAACACCACCACCACCAACACCACCAACACCACCCCCACCACCACCACCACCACCAACACCACCCCCACCACCACCACCAACACCACCACCACCACCAACACCACCAACACCACCCCCACCACCCCCACCACCACCACCAACACCACCACCACCCCCAACACCACCAACACCACCCCCACCAACACCACCCCCACCACCCCCAACACCTCCAACACCACCACCCCCCTCCCAAGTGACTCGTGGTGGAGAGCCAGCGAGAGGCATGGAGCACGTGACGTCGCGTGCACGGGAGCGGTGGTGCAGCGGTTAGCGCTGCGCTGCCACATCCACCACGTCCACCACCACCTCCGTCATCACCGCCACATCCACCACCCCCACCACCTCCTCCGCCACCACCTCCACCACCACCTCCACCACCACCACATCCACCACCTCCACCACCTCCTCCACATCCACCACAACCTGCTCTACATCCACCACCCCCACCACCACCTCCACCAACACCACCACATCCACCACCCCCACCACATTCACCACAACCTGATGTACATCCACCACCTCGACCACCTTCTCCACCACCACCACCACCACATCCACCAACTCCTTCACCACCTCCTCCACCACCACCTCCACCACCACCTCCTCCACCACCACCTCCACCACCACCTCCTCCACCACCACCTACTCCACCACCACCTACTCCACTACCTCTTCCACCACCACCACCACATCCACCAAATCCACCACCACCTCCACCACCACCTCCACCACTACCTCCACCACCACCAACTCCACCACCACATCCACCACCACCTACTCCACCAACACCTTCTTCACATCCACCACAACCTACTCCACATCCACCACCACCACCTACTCCACCACCACAACCTCCTCCACATCCACCACCACCACCTACTCCACCACCACAACCTCCTCCAACATCCACCACCTACTCCACCACCACAACCTCCTCCACATCCACCACCTCGACCACATCCACCACCTCGACCACCACCATCACCACCACTACCACCTCTTCCATCACCACTACCAGCAACACCACCACCACAGCACCCCCTCCCCACCGCCCACACCTCCTGTAAGAAATAAAGAATCTTTGAAGCCATTCAAGCATTTCCCGAGAAAATGTCGCGTTATTTATAGCGAAATATGCTCTCACTCTCTCACTCTCTCTCTCTCCCTCTCTTCCTCTCTTCTCATCTTTACTCGCTCGGCTACCCGCAGGATTAATGCATTTAGATTCTTCTTAAGGGGGAAAGGGGAGGAGGAGGTGATGGTGGTGGGTTCAGAATTTCGACTCCAAACCCCCCCCCCCGGTATTCTCGCTCACCGCCCCCACGTCTCTCACCTCTGACTCTCACAACTCCGCTAAACCCCGTAGCGCATGCAGCGGGTCTCAATCGGGGGTAGTACGTGGACCCCTACGGGGGGTGGGGGGGGGGGGTACACGTGGGGAACATCTCAGGGGGGTACGCGGACCCCTATGGGGGGGTACACGTGGACAACGTAATATTTGACACTGAGATCAAGCAGAGCTACTGCGTAGTGTATAATGTAGCGTAGATAATATTAGACACTGAAATCAATCAGAGCTACTGCGTAGTGTATAATGTAGCGTATATAATATTTTACACTGAAATTAAGAATAGCTACTGTGTAGTGTATAAAGTACTCTATTTAATATGTGACACTGAATTCAAGCATATCTAGTATGTAGTGTATAATGTATTTATTCTATTTGACACTGAAATCAGGCATATCTACTATGTAGTGTATAATGTAGCGTAGATAATATTTTACACTGAATTCAAGCATAGCTACTGTGTAGTGTATAATGTAGTGTAGATAATATTTGACACTGAATTCAAGCATAGCTACTGTGTAGTGTATAATGTAGCGTAGATAATATTTTACACTGAATTCAAGCATAGCTACTGTGTAGTGTATAATGTAGTGTAGATAATATTTGACACTGAATTCAAGCTACTATTTTTCACGCAACACGATATCGATCGCCAGACTGGTTACAGCCTTTGGAGCGGCTTTGCCGTTTTCGCCGGATCGGCCCGGGACAGCCGGATAATGTTGGATGCAGCCGGATAACCGACTATAAATTCACCAACAGTTTAAATGTATAAAACGCTCCCCTTAAACTAATCGTTGTCAGTGGCGCTATGCACCGAAAGGCGGAAAATATTTCAACGTCATCCAAGGAGAGAATGAAGTGAGAAAAACGTTTGAAAACAGCTGGAGAGAGAGAGAGATCGGAAATCCATCTTTAACGAGGACACGTTTTTAGTCGAGATTTGAAGATGCGCTACGGAGTTGAGTTTGACTCTCACCCTCAAAGTGTCACGCCAAGAGACGGTGCTGAGAGCGAGCAATGCGCAATCGGAGGATCTCAACGATACCTGATGTAATACACATTCCTGTCAACCCACACCTGTCAACCCACACGGTTCACCTCGTATTGTTGTACAGGGAAAATTAGTTTTCAGGTTCAAGCAGCGTACAGCCGTTTCGATGCCGGCAACAATACGTTTTTTTTCTGGCAAATGAGGTACCAATGGTGTAAATGCTTACCCCGAGCTCTCATACTCTGATGGTGCGTTGTCTTTGAGTTGTGCGCATTTTGGCGTCATCTGGTCCAACACCATGTGAGACTAGGCTCTAAGAAAAGCTGTCTCGGGAGTGGACCAATCAACTTCAAGGACAGTGCATACATTATCAGTTGTGTTTTTTGTTTGCATTATGACTGCAGGTATTGTGGTCTATGCAAACATGACTCCTCGTAAAAAGGTGTCAGTTTTGTTGCCAGATTAAAGGGTAAAAAAAATTCTATTTGTGTTTCTCCCTTGTGATGGGAATTTGTGGGATGAAGGATGAGATTTGTAAGTGCACGGGGTGGCCAATTAGGTCTGAGTTGGTCTGTGATAATGTAGGGCACTGATAAGAAGTTGACAGGTATGAATATTCGTGGCTGGAGGACGTCATTGATGTAGGGCAGGGTGGGGACTATAGTAGTAGCCAAATAAAGCGTTGAAAAACCACTACCCTACAGCAAGACTATCTGTCTGTTTAACACGTAGGCTTTCGTGACCAATATAATCCATAATATAGGGGTTTGTTCTCACAAATCTGTCTGTCCGCCTGATGAAGATAGTTGCAACTGCTGGTGACATGACCGCGGAAAATCACTCTCTGCACGACTCGTTCCCACGCGACGTTCAACGGAGATGTACCCTTTGGGGACGTGGTTTTGTTTTGTCATTGAACACCGAATTCGACAAATGCTTTAAGTGTAAACGGTATGCGTTTTTCATAATATCAATGTGTCGTAACCCTCCACCACCCGACACGGCCAATCAGTAAAAAAAGTGTCACGTTGACAAAAGACAAAATAGTTCACTACTTTAGCCCATCGGTGTGTTGAAGCGTGAAACCACAACATTAAAAAAAATTGAGTACGACGTTTCGCTGGTAATTGCATCCAGCATCATCGGGCAATTCGCCAGAATGCGTTTTGTTAAATAGACTTGAACAGTCTGGTTTTTGCGTGTATCTACACATCGGTCTCCGGTTTTCAACCTCACCTGCACACAATCTTCACTTTGGTTGAATTTTATTTGCACCGTCTTTGCCGTTCGCGTCTCTTTAATTTCGGGTGCGGATAAAGAAGAAGAGAATTGGCTCCAGGAGGAGATGCTGCCTGCTACTGCTGCCGCTGCTGCTGCCGCCGCTGCCGCTGCTACTGCTGCCGCCACTGCTGCAGCTGCATCCAAAGTTGAACCCACGAAAAGTGGAACCGACGGAGAGCGTAAGACGGAAGGTTGCACGTGGAAGAAGACGACCTGGAGATGGTGATGATGATGGTGATGATGATGGTGATGATGATGGTGATGATGATGGTGATGATGGTGATGATGATGGTGATGATGGTGATGATGGTGATGATGATGATAGTGATTATGATGGTGGTGATGGTGGTGATGATGGTGATGATGGTGATGATGATAGTGATTATGATGATGGTGATGATGGTGATGATGATGGTGATGATGGTGATGATGGTGATGATGGTGATGATCATGCTGGTGATGATGATGATCATGGTGATGATCATGATGGTGATACCCCGTCGGGCGCGTGCCATCAACACGGTTGTTCAATTGATGAGTGCCACGCGGTTTTTTGTCAACGTCTGTCCGTCCGATCCATCCGTCAGAGTCGTGTGACACCCACATTAGAAGCAGGGCCCTCCTGCTCCCTGGACACGTTGCTGCTCCCACAGCCTTCGCTATACATTGTAAAGACTCAGCAGCAGCAGCATCATCGTCAGCCGCGGTCAATCCCCTGCTGGATGGAGACCTCCCATTGACATCATCATCATCGTCAGCCGTGGTCAATCTACTGCTGCGTGAAGACTTCCCCAAGATATAACCACCATCATCATCATCACCAGTCGTGGTCAATTCACCGCTGCGTGAAGACCTCCCCATGACATCACCACCATCACCATCATCACCAGCCGTGGTCAATCCACCGCTGGATGGAGACCTCCCCAAGCCGCCGTCACCTCCAGCAAACAAAATAAAAGACGACCGCCGTTTTAATTTCTCGAGGGAGATTTTTGTTTTGTTTTCTGGAGCTGAGCCTTTAGCCAGCAGTGGATTGGCCACGGCTGACGATGGTGGTGGTGGTGATGTCTTGGGGAGGCGTTCATCCAGCAGTAGATTGGCCACGGCTGACGATGGTGGTGGTGGTGATGTCTTGGGGAGGCGTTCATCCAGCAGTAGATTGGCCACGGCTGATGACGACGATGACGAGGATGATGTTGGGCAAAGAGAGAGAGACGCTGAAATGCATCTTCCACTCTCGTCTCGCTCCGCAGAGTGTGAAATGACACACACACAGAGGCGGCGTTTCGCAGTGAATTATATTTCTCTGCTGCCACTGTGTGGGTGTGTGTGCACGTGTGTGTGTTTGCACGTGTGTGTGCGTGTGTGTGCACGCGTGTGTATGCGCGTGCGTGGGTGTGTGTGCGCATGCGTGGGTGTGTGGGTGTGTGTGTGGGTGGGTGTGTATTTGTGTGTGTGGTTGTGTGTGGGGGTGTGTGTGGATGTGTGTTTGTGTGGGTCGGTTTGTGTGCGGGTGTGTGTGGGTGTGTGTGTGGGTGGTTGTGTGTGTGGGTGTGTGGGTGTGTTTGTGTGGGTCGGCGTGTGTGTGGGTGTGTGGGTGTGTTTGTGTGGGTCGGTGTGTGTGCGGGTGTGTGTGGGTGTGTTTGTGTGGGTCGGCGTGTGTGTGGGTGTGTGTGTGGGTGTGTGTGTGGATGTGTGTGGGTGTGTGTGTGGGTCGGCGTGTGTGTGGGTGTGTGGGTGTGTTTGTGTGGGTCGGTGTGTGTGCGGGTGTGTGTGGGTGTGTTTGTGTGGGTCGGCGTGTGTGTGGGTGTGTGTGTGGGTGTGTGTGTGGATGTGTGTGGGTGTGTGTGTGGGTGTGTACGCGCGTGCGGGTGGATGGGTAGGGAGCGGTTGTGCAGCGGTTAGCGCTGCGCTACAAACCCAGCGACCCGAGTTCGATTCCCGCTCACGGCCAACACCAGTGACGATTATCTGAACCGGTCCTGGGCCTCCTCTACGTCGACTCAGCCTCAAATGCGTACCTGGTGCAGTGTGTAAACATCGCCACTGGGGAGACAAAGGCGGCCGGGCGTGGTGTCGGCTACCCACGTCCTCCGTCTGTGTGCCGTTCCGGCCTTCACGGGTGTGCTGCTGCCTGCTGCTGCTGCCTGCTGCTGCTTGTTGCTGCTGCCTGCTGCTGCTGCTGCTGCTGCCTGCTGCTGCCTGCTGCTGCTGCTGCTGCTGCTGCCTGCTGCTGCTGTGTTGCTGCTGCTGCTTGCTGCTGCTGCTTGCTGCTGCTGCTGCTGCTTGCTGCTGCTGCTGCTGCTTGCTGCTTGCTGCTGCTTGCTGCTGCTGTTGCTGCCTGTTGCTGCTACCTGCTGCTGATACTGCTGCCTGCTGCTGCTAACTGCTGCTGCTGCTGCTAGCGATCATCGGTTGCTTGCACACAGAGCGCGAGAGGAGGCCTCCATCACGCGGGTTCAATTGGTTGTGAATAATAATAATAACAACAATACAACATAATAATAAATAACAATAATAATAGTCATCGCGTGAAAATCACTGCCACGGCAGCAATGTGCTGGTCCGTGCCGCGGAAGATTCAACTCCCTAACTCGCCTACAAATAACAACAACGACGACAATAACGACGAGTCCACAGTTCTTCCGTTTTACTCCTTGGGAGATAAAGAGAGCTGACGCGAAATTCATCCTGAAACCCGCACGCCAAGCGCCTCGACTCTTCCTCGGGAGGGCGATGATGCCGCTGATGCTGGGGCTTTCTACTGGGAGGTTTGGCCGTGAGCTCCATCAGCTACTGAGAGTTTGGATTCGTGTGGGAGGAAGAAACCCAGAGACTCTGGAGACAACCCAGCACCGTGCCCGCCAGCAGTGAAAAAATGATAGAGGAGTCGTTAGTTTGTAAAGAATTCTAGATTTGAAGCTTTCGTGACTGCAAGGATTCATACTCTTTAATTCTTTCGGTAAAGTCACGTGGGTGAAAATAATTCACTGGTCAACACACTCTTTCTGGCATGAGGTATTCCAACGGTTTTAAGGTGATTCCAAATCTGGCATCAGTTTTTGTCAATCACATCAGGTTCTTGAGATATCAAATATTGCATTTTCAATAAAAACTGCAGAAGAAAAATATTAAATAAATGTGGATATCTACATAAAATGATATTATAAACACACTATCCTAAAAATACAGCACCATATTTTAACACTAAAGCAGTCACTGACTCGCAACAACTTGCAATCATAAGTGACAGAGTTAATTTCGGGTAAAATCAATGAAAATGGGGTATGCCGATAGCATAAAAATGAGATGTGATAGAGCAAATCTGAGATCAGATTTGGAATCAGCACCCTGAAATTAGTCTAGAACAGCTGCAAAAGTCCAGGCCAGAAAAAAATTGTTTTTTTCGTTGACCAGTGTAATATGTTTCGATTTAAAGCTTTCGTGACTGCAGGGATTCATCTTCTTGGTTCTTTCGGTAAAGTCACGTAGAATGGAAATAATAAAATAATTCTCACGACGTTTCGGCCACAACGCAAGCAGAGGAAATCAGAGAATCCGGAAGAACTCCACTGCAGAACAGGGGGAGAGAATACAAACTCCACTCACTCTAAAAACTCACAGCCACAAAGACAAAGATCCCCCGTGTAGCCTTAACAGACTGTTGGGGCAAGTGCCGTTAGCGAGCACCTATGAAGGTCGGCACAGCTCACGAGGGGGTGGGTGGTCAACACCACGCCCGGCCGCCTTTGTCTCCCCACTGGTGATGTTTACTACACACCACACCAGGTGCTCATCTGAGGCTGTGTCGACCTAGGGGAGGCCCATGACCAGGTTCAGTTAATCGTCACCGGTGTTGGCCGTGAGTCGGAATCGAACTCGGGTTCGGCGGGTTCGTAGCGCAGCGCGCTAACCGCTGCGCCACCGCTCCCCACACACTCACACTCTGCAGAACAGGGGGAGAAACACACAAAGTCCACACACAAATTGCAACCCGAGTCGCGAGTGTTACTGTAGTGGTGGTATTGACGTGCGCCGACTGTGACAGTGATGGATCACGGGGCGGCGCGGGGTGCGGGGTTGGGCACGCGTATGTGGGCGTGGTGTGGACGCGCGCGCCGGGAGTGACAGATGACGGGGCGGCGCGGAGTGAGTGGTGAGGCACGATGAGATGTGGGAAAAGAGGATCGTAGCCAGCGCCCGGCGATTGGTCGAATAAGTGGGTGCTCGCAGCGACGTCCGCAGGTGGGGTATAAAGGGGGACGCGCGAGAGCACTCGGGGAGAGTTACCCAGTTGAAGACCCGAAGACGGAGCTGAAGACTTAGTCGCCGAGTAGCTAAGTGGATGTTGGTCATCCGAGTAGCTCAGTGGCGTTAGTCGCCGAGTAGCTAAGTGGATGTTGGTCATCCGAGTAGCTCAGTGGCGTTAGTCGCCGAGTAGCTAAGTGGATGTTGGTCATCCGAGTAGCTCAGTGGCGTTAGTCGCCGAGTAGCTAAGTGGATGTTGGTCATCCGAGTAGCTCAGTGGGCGTTAGTCGCCAAGTAGCTAAGTGGGTGTTTGTCACCCGAGTACTAAGTGGATGTTGGTCATCCGAGTAGCCCAGTGGCGTTAGTCGCCGAGTAGCTAAGTGGATGTTGGTCATCCGAGTAGCTCAGTGGGCGTTAGTCGCCAAGTAGCTAAGTGGGTGTTTGTCACCCGAGTACTAAGTGGATGTTGGTCATCCGAGTAGCTCAGTGGGCGTTAGTCGCCAAGTAGCTAAGTGGGTGTTTGTCACCCGAGATACAAAGTAGGTGTTAGTCACCTGTAACCAAGTTTGATAAAATAAAGAGTGTGTTACCCGTGAAGTCGTCTCCTGCCGAGTTACTACATTACAACTGGCGTCAGAAGTAAACCTGTCTTCAAGAAGTATGGACACAAGGAAGACTACCCGTACCCACGAGCGAGGTCGGGATGACGACGGCGTACCGGGGACACCGACCTCGGGAGTAGAGGACGAGGAGTTGCCGCCGATGCAGCACTTCGCGGTGATGGCCGACGCTCCGCTTGCCTCCGACACCAGCCTCCAGGACGCGCACTCCCGGTTGGCGGAGTTGCTACTCGCCGCCGCCGCTGTCTTGGCCGACATCTCCGTTCCGGCGAGCGGAAAAACGGCTGCGGGGGTCGTGGAGGAAGCGACGTTGGAGGATTCCCGCCAAAAGGCGCTTCGCGCCAAAAGTCTGGAAGTTGCCGCCGTTTTTGGGGGGCCGCCACCGATTGGCGGGAAAGACGGACGCCACGTGGCCGGACACCTCCGCGCAGCGCAGCCCACGTCATCAGCGCGCGCCGGAGCCCTCCATTTTGCGCCTGACAACCGAGCCGACATTTTACACAACTCCAGCGGAGCGCGGGAAAATCTCTCCGACGTCGACGACAATCGGGTCCTCCAGCAAAGATTGCCCGCGCTGTCGGCGTTCAAGGCGGATGGGGGCGACTGGGGAGCCTTCCAACGAAGGTTCCTCGCTCATCAGGAGATGTCGGGGTGGTCCGACACCACTGCCCTGCGTGCGTTGCCAGCGATGCTTGACGACGACGCGCTTGCAGCCTTCACATCTGCTGCAAGGTCGTCCCGCTCTACGCTCCAGGCCGCACTACACCTGATGGCGAAGGTGTTCGGGCCGCCCTCCACGTGTCGCCACCAGTTCTACGATCGGCGGAAGGTGGCTGGGGAAACGACGCTAGCCTACCGCACGGCACTACTCGCCTTGGCGGACGCAGCTTTTCCCCGCATGGATAAGGAGGGGAAGGACGCCATGGTGACGGAACAGCTGCTGGTGTTGGCCCACGAGTTGGGGGTCCCCATCAACGTGGCAGACGAGATGGAGATCTGCTCCCTGGCGATCGCCACGAGCATTCACGCGTACGAGGTCCTCAAACGCAAGCCGGGGGTCGTCTGCAAATGGCCGGGGGACGCGGCACTGGCCGCCACGATCGCCGAACCTCAGCCAGCTGCGGTGCAGGAGCAGGCCTTCGCTGCATCGCGTCCGGGGGAGTGGAGAACGGGAGGTCGTTCGCCCACACGTTCGCCCCGCAAGCTGGAGCAACCGAAACCTACGACGTCCGTCGTCTGCTACAACTGCGGCCTTCGGGGTCACGTCGCAGCCGGGTGCCGGGCCCCGCGTCAGCGCGCCGCAGGACCACGTCGGGACGACGACCAGGGCCACAAGTCATCCCAACAAAACCCGGCAAGTCGCGGCACCTCACACGTTCGGTCCACAAACACGGCACATTCGGGTCGCCGCTTCGCGGTGGGGGGTTCGCGGCTGGGTGCCGGGGGTTCAATTCGGCGAGGGGGGTCCGTACGCGGCCCGCAAGCAGTCGAGTGGTCCGAATTGGCCCACAGGATCGTGGCTGCGTCGGCCGGGTCGTCCGTGGTAACGGGGTTCATTGACGGGGTTGAGGTCCGGGTGCTTGTTGACACGGGTGCGTCGGCCACCATCATCTCGGACCTTATTTATAACATTCTTCCCGTCCAAAGTAGACCCCTTCTGCCGGTAGACGTGCCATTTTATGCGGCGAATGGGGGATCCCTGGGGATCATCGGCCAGATTCGGGCGACTATTTGCATTGGTGACATTAAATTAGCGGGCCCTATTTTTGTATCATCATCGCTGGCCGTTCCCTGTTTGCTAGGTACGGACTTTTTGTCAAAAATGCCCATCAAAATTCTTATAGATCAGGCCTGCATAGAGCTTCCGTCAGGTCGGCGGGTTGCCTTCTTGTCGAGCCCTACCAAAGTGCGCACGGTTTGTGCGACGGTGCAGGCGCTGGCGACTCACACTGTACGGGTGCCCCCGGGATCGCAAATGTTAGTACCCCTTCGGTTCAGGAAGCCACTCGAGGTGGGTGCGGAGGCACAGGGGGTGCTGTTGGGGCCGTCAAACAGAGCCAGTAAGGGCCTCGACTTAGCGGTTGCTCAAACCATGGTGAGAGGGGACAGTGAGCCGTTCGTAATGGTCCTGAATACGGGGTCGCGGCCGGCCGTAATTGCGCAGGGAACGGTGCTGGCTCACGCCGCGCCGCTACCCGTTGAGGAACGGCTCGTGGCTCAAGCAGATTTCACTGTCAAGTCGCATCCTCAAAGTGATGAGGGGACTGAGTGGTTGGACTCGCTGTGTGCGGGTTCTGCTAACTTGTCCGGGGTGCAATTGGGAGCATTGAGGGGTTTGCTCATCGAGTTTGCTGACGTGTTCAGCAAACATAAGTACGATATCGGCTGCACTGACCTGTTGCGCCACCACATAGCTACAGGGGACGCGGCCCCTATTCGGCAGAATCCCTTCCGGCTCAGCCCGGCCGAGAAGGAACATGTGCAATCGGCGGTTAATGATATGTTGGCGGCAGATATCATTTCGCCCTCTTCTAGTCCGTGGGGTGCTCCTATTGTCCTAGTAAAGAAACAGGACGGGTCCTTGCGGTTTTGTGTCGATTTCCGCCGCTTAAACAAAATCTCGATGGCGGATGCGTATCCGCTCCCCAGGATGGATGAGTCGCTGGATGCCTTGGCGGGAGCGCAGTTTTTTTCCACACTCGATCTGCTTTCTGGATTTTGGCAATTGCCACTCGATAACGAGTCTAAACCTAAAACTGCTTTCCGGACACCTGGGGGCCTATTTGAATTCAACCGTTTGCCCATGGGCTTACATTCCGCTCCCGCCACGTTCCAGAGACTCATGGAATTGGTTTTGTCGGGGCTCCAATGGGATACCTGTTTGATTTATCTTGACGATATTATCGTCTTTAGTCGGACTTTCGAGGAGCACCTCCAGCGACTGAGAGCGGTGTTCCTCAGGATGCGTTCCGCTAAGCTTAAATTTAAACCGGCTAAATGTTTTCTGCTTCGGGAATCGGTCAGGTATTTGGGCCATATCGTGAGTCGTTCAGGGATCTCGACGGACCCTGCTAAGACGCATTGCGTCAGCTCATGGCCAACGCCAACCTCGGTCACGGAGGTTCGTAGTTTCATTGGTTTTGCCTCCTATTACCGTCGTTTTGTCAAGCAATTTGCCACCATAGCCAAGCCCCTGCACGCTTTGACGGCTAAGGGTGTGAGGTTTCACTGGGGGGCGGAAGAGGAGGCTGCGTTCTGCTCCCTCCGTGACGCTTTGGTGCAGGCTCCCCCCTTGTGTTACCCCGATTTCACACAACCGTTTTTGCTTGACACGGACGCCAGCAATACGGGTATCGGGGGGGTGCTCTCACAGGTGGTCGGGGGGGTTGAACGGGTGGTCGCCTACGGTAGTAGGGTTCTTTCCCCCGCAGAACAACGCTATTGCGTAACTCGTCGTGAATTGTTAGCCATTGTGTTTTTTACACAGCAATTCAGGCCGTATCTTTACGGCCGTCATTTTACGGTCCGGACGGACCATGCGGCTCTACAATACGCTATGCGCGTGGCACAGCCATCGGGCCAATTGTCCCGATGGTTGGAGGTCCTTCAAGACTACCAATTCACGACGATTTACCGCAAGGGGTTGCGGCACTCAAACGCGGACGCCTTGTCGCGGTTGCCGCCGTGCACGGACTGCACATGTTTGTTGGGATCAGCGCGGTGCAAACCCCCGGTCGCCGGCACCCCGGGAGTTGCGCTCGCCGCCACTGACACCCCGGGAGAGGACGCCCCCACGGGGAGGGATTCGCTGTTGTCGTTGCCCCTCATTGAGTGGGGCCGCCTCCAGATGTCCGACAGCTCCCTACTTACGCTGCGTCGGAAAGTTGGCGCTCCCGAAGAAGGGGAGGCGCGGGTCGGTTCCTGGGTGTGCAGGCAGGGCCTTTTGATGAGGTGGGACAACATGTCCCGGCGTCACGTGCTCGTTGTGCCTGTTGCTATGCGGGGTAGGGTTGTTCTGGCAGCTCATGAACGGCTCATGCATCTGGGTTTTCACAAAACGCTCGCCCTAATCCAGCGAGACTATTATTGGCCGGGGATGGGTAACGACGTGGCGAATATTCTTAAGGGATGCGTAGGGTGCGCAAAAAGGAAACCGCCACCATTGGCAGCTAATCCACCGCTGCAATCCATTCAGGTTTCGCGTATAAACGAATTGGTAGCGTTGGACATCTTGGGGCCCTTTCCGGTTACACCAAGGGGAAATAGGTTCCTGCTGGTTGGCGTGGAATACTTCACCCGATGGCCTATGGCATGGCCGCTCGCCAACCAGTCGGCTGCGGCGGTGGCGGACGCCTTTGTCCAGGGTTATGTGTTGGACAAGGGCGCCCCCGAACGCTTGCTGACGGATCAAGGGAAGAATTTTTCGAGCGTTTTGTTGCGCGAGGTGTGCGACCTGTTGGGTACAAAGAAAGTGCGTACTTCCCCCTACCACCCGCAGACTGACGGGATGGTTGAGCGTCTGAACAGGACGATTACGTCTATGTTGTGCCAACAGGTCTGCGACGATCAGGTTGATTGGGACTTACAGGTGCCGGGGGTACTCGCGGCCTATCGAATGGCCCCTCATGCGGCGACGGGGTTTTCCCCATTTTTTCTTATGTATGGGCGGGAGGCCGATCCGGCCATGGACGTCCAACTGGGGATTTCCCAGCCACGTGCAAAATCTAAATTGGCAGACCACATCAAATTTAATATCGCCAAATTGACTGAAGCGCGGGAGGCGGCAAGGTTGAATTCGCGGTCGCGGCAAATTGCAAACGAGAAATTGCATGAGCGGAGGGTGCATACGCATGATTGGAAACCAGGCGATAAGGCCTGGCTGCATTGTCCACATGCACCGTTGGCTACGTCCCCCAAGTTGTTGAGACCTTGGAGGGGACCGGTGGAAATTGTGCGGGTTGCACGACCCCAGAGTATACAGATTAAATGGGGGAAACGCCGTTGGTATGTGCACCCCTCCCGACTGAAGCCCTATGCGGCACCGTGTGACCCCGTTCTGTGCCGTGACGACCGGGCGTGTGATGTGACCGTCGACTCGGGGAGGGAGGTGTCGCAGGCTGATCCTCACGTGTCTCCACCTGACCCACCCCCAGGTGCCTCGGGCTTGACGGCTGCTGACCGTCGAGAGCCTGAACCCCGGGGCACGCACGAGTCCTCGATGCCTGGCCGATGTCTTCCTGAACCGCCGGCACCACCGGACGTTCAACCGCGTCTGGTGCCGTACGACGGACCGGCAAGGCGGACTCGGGCTAGGTCTCAACAATTTTCATGAAGACGGTTTTTTTGCTCTACACCGAGCTCGCCCGGTGTTCCCCTCTGCCGGGGTAATGTCCCGTTGTAGGGACGCTCGGAAGAAAAGGGGACACTGCACGAGTCGAAAGAAAAAAAAGAAAAAAAAAAAAAAAAAAAAAAAAAAATTTCCATTTTTTTTTTGCATACACATTGCTATTGTCACTCGCCGGTTTGTATATATTGTTCTATTGTCGCGGTGGCATTGGTTGAGGGTTGCGGATGGTAGTGTTCGCGTCGTGTTGTGTTGTTAGCTTGTTCTTGTTGTTGTGTTGTGTTACGGGGCACACAGGGGGGGTTTGTATATTTTTATAGCAGCCGGGGCGGCTGCGAGCTATGTGGTAGGGGGTGATGTAGTGGTGGTATTGACGTGCGCCGACTGTGACAGTGATGGATCACGGGGCGGCGCGGGGTGCGGGGTTGGGCACGCGTATGTGGGCGTGGTGTGGACGCGCGCGCCGGGAGTGACAGATGACGGGGCGGCGCGGAGTGAGTGGTGAGGCACGATGAGATGTGGGAAAAGAGGATCGTAGCCAGCGCCCGGCGATTGGTCGAATAAGTGGGTGCTCGCAGCGACGTCCGCAGGTGGGGTATAAAGGGGGACGCGCGAGAGCACTCGGGGAGAGTTACCCAGTTGAAGACCCGAAGACGGAGCTGAAGACTTAGTCGCCGAGTAGCTAAGTGGATGTTGGTCATCCGAGTAGCTCAGTGGCGTTAGTCGCCGAGTAGCTAAGTGGATGTTGGTCATCCGAGTAGCTCAGTGGCGTTAGTCGCCGAGTAGCTAAGTGGATGTTGGTCATCCGAGTAGCTCAGTGGCGTTAGTCGCCGAGTAGCTAAGTGGATGTTGGTCATCCGAGTAGCTCAGTGGGCGTTAGTCGCCAAGTAGCTAAGTGGGTGTTTGTCACCCGAGTACTAAGTGGATGTTGGTCATCCGAGTAGCCCAGTGGCGTTAGTCGCCGAGTAGCTAAGTGGATGTTGGTCATCCGAGTAGCTCAGTGGGCGTTAGTCGCCAAGTAGCTAAGTGGGTGTTTGTCACCCGAGTACTAAGTGGATGTTGGTCATCCGAGTAGCTCAGTGGGCGTTAGTCGCCAAGTAGCTAAGTGGGTGTTTGTCACCCGAGATACAAAGTAGGTGTTAGTCACCTGTAACCAAGTTTGATAAAATAAAGAGTGTGTTACCCGTGAAGTCGTCTCCTGCCGAGTTACTACATTACATTACCACTGCAGTACCGCCACTCTGCCACCCATCTCTTCGACTCGGGTTGCGTGCGAACGGGTTGCACGCGAACGGGTTGCGTGCGAACCCGTTGCGTGCAACCGATCCCTCGGGGTGCACATCCCGGCCAAGAAGACTCGACAGCCAGACACTTCTGCACAAACCATCGCCGGCATTGGAAATCTGCCCGGGACAATTTTTTTTTAAACGTGGGACGCAATTTATTTTTCAACCGTGTCTTCGCATGTAATCTTTATCACGATTCCTCCCTCACACCCACCAACCCCCCCACCCTCCGGGAAAAATTGATCGACGTCTTTGGCCGACCACGTCCACCGATTTCCCGTTGCGGGAAAGGGGAAGTTGTTTGATTTATGGAAAGTTAACGACGTCCGTCTGTGCCAGACAGCGGAGAAGTTCTTCGCTGTTTGGCAAAGTGCGTATTTTTTTTGCATGTCGTGGTTAACAACATCATCATCATCACAGGCCATCGCTCGCAACGAACTTCCAGAGAAAATTTCGATTTAAAGCTTTCGTGACTGCAGGGATTCATCTTCTTGGTTCTTTCGGTAAAGTCACGTAGAAGGGAAATAATAAAACAATAAAAATAAAACATAATAAAACACAATTCTCACGACGTTTCCGCCACAACGCAAGCAACCGTCCTCAGGTGAAGAACCGGTCTGTCGGAAAGACATCGTCTGAATGGTGTCCGTCAAGTGTACGCGAGTGTGGGTCAGTGGTTAGCGCGCTGCGCTGCGAAACACGACGACCCGAATCCGACTCCTGGTCACAACGAACATCAGTGGAGAGTGGACCGCTGTCAATGCACCGCGCGCCATGCAACACATGGTGTTGGTGACGGCAATGCACCACGTGCCATGCCTTTCCCATGGCAGCTTCACACACTGGCGTCCAACGATGTCAATGCACGTAGACGAACACTGCCCATAGGCTTAGCGCCGCAACTCCCGTTAGCACGTTCGGCTACGTACGGTGCGAAAGAAGTTCAACGTACACACTTACAGACTGCCCATCGACTAAGACTGCCCATAGACTCAGTGCTGCACCTCTGATTAGCACGGATGGCTACATAGGGCGCGGAAGAAGTTCAAAATACACACTTACAGAAACTGCCGCCCACAGGCTAACACTACCCATTGATTCAGCACTGCACCTCCCATTAGCACGGTTGGCCACGTACCGGTGCAAAATAAGTTCAAAGTACGCACTTACATACAAACAGCTGGGAAATGACCCCCCACCCGCGTCCCCCGCCACCCGTGCCTCCTAAACAAAAAATGACATTTGCAAGCCTCCACCATAAAACAAAAAATTTCATTTTTTTGTCTTTCCAAGAGCTTCCCCCCCCCACCCCCCACCCCATGTTTCTAATTTGCCATTTATGAGCCCCGATCAATTCCGTCAAAAGAGGCTTTGCCTTGTTTACTGCGCCTCGCAATCGACCGACCCAACGACTGTTTCTCTCCCCGTCCGAGCCGCCCACGGCTCCACTTTCATCGCTACCCCCCCCACCACCCCCCCCGGACAGGACAGACGGATTGGTTTGAAGGGGAGCGGCGGTGGGAGCGGTGGCAGTCCGTCATAGACACTGGACATCCGTGTCGGGGCCAGCTCCGAGCACCGCCCGCTGGCGAAGGGAAACCCTCCGCCAAGAAGGCACGCGGCCGACTCGTCCAGACGGAGAGTAAAGACACGTTCATGAACTAAACTGAGATATTGGGTTTTTGGTATTTTGCCAGGTATGGCCCCTCGCTGAGCTACGGAGGGGACTTTTTCAGAAGCGACCTGGTCCATCACGAACGATGGCACAGCCAGGTGGCTCGTCACCGTCGCGTGGAAAATTAACGGCGGCCAAAGAATCTAAACGCGTGGCGTTGAGTCTAAACGTGGAGGGGAAAACCGGAGGACCCGCAGAAAAATCCACGTGGCCACGGGGAGAGAGAGAGACACTGCAAACTCCAAATATACAGCAGCAGGCGTCAGGGTCAGGATTGAACCAACGACCTCCTGCGTACCGGGCGAGGTAGTTAACATCTCATCACAGGGGAGAGAGACACGCAAACTCCAAATATACAGCAGGCGTCAGGGTCAGGATTGAACCCACGACCTCCTGCGTACCGGGCGAGGTAGTTAACATCTCATCACAGGGGAGAGAGACACGCAAACTCCAAATATACAGCAGCAGGCGTCAGGGTTGGGATTGAACCCACGACCTCCTGCGTACCGGGCGAGGTAGTCAACATCTCCCCTGCCTTCACCGTAGCCTCTGTACAAATAGCAGTTGCTTGTGGTAGGGTATAGTGTAGGCACTGTCAACTGGGGGCCCCTTCCACCAGCAGTCGTGTGAGCAAGCAGCTGCAGGGCTGCGTTTTTACCTTACAGGAGCGGGGGTGGCGGTGCAGTGTTAACGCGCGTGCCTCGCAGCAAGAAGCTCCGCAGTTCGATTCCGGACTCGGGTGACTTTCTGTGTGGAGTTTGTATGTTCTCCCCCTGCTCTGCAGTGTGTGAGTGTGGGTGAGTGGTGCGTGTATGTTCTCTCCCTGTTCTGCAGTGTGTGAGTGAGTGAGTGGAGTTTGTGTGTTCTCCCCCTGTTCTACAGAGTGAGTGGAGTGTGTAAGATCTCGCCCTGTTCTACAGAGTGAGTGAGTGGAGTTTGTGTGATCTCCGCCTGTTCTGCAGAGTGAGTGAGTGGAGTTTGTATGATCTCCCCCTGTTCTGCGTGGGCTTCCCCCCAGTTCTCCGCTTTCCTCCAGACAGCTATAACCACAACAACAACAATAAACTCCATGCAATGCAACTGGTCTCCACCTAAGCATACAACTTTAAAAGGTCACCTGGCAAATCACTCAATCGGCATTCACAATATTTATTCATACCGGAGGAATCCGATGAGCCATGAAGCTCTTTTATAACAAATGTCTAGTAGGGACACGCGGTCAAAGCGTTACAACAACAAACACAATAAAATAAAATAAATAATTTTATAAAATAAATTATTTTATTTTATAAAATAAAATTATTTTATTGTATAAAATATAATTATTTTATTTTCTACCTACGTGACTTTACCGAAAGAACCAAACAGTATGGATTCCTGCAGTCACGAAAGCTTCAAATCAACAAACACAATACAACACAAACACAACAGTAGTGCAAAGCAGCAGCAGCACCCTCCTGACTGTGAGTGGTGAGATGTTAACTACCTCACCTGGTATGCAGGAGGTCGTGGGTTCGATCTCAACCCTGACGCTTGCTGTATATTTGGAGCTTGCAGTGTCTCTCTCTCTCTCTCCACTGGTTGCGTGGACTTTCCTCCGGGTCCTCTGGTCTTTCCTCCGCATTTAGAATCAACGTCACGCGCTTCAAGTATTTGGCCGACGCTATAAATTTCCACCCGATGACGATAATCAACTTCATCGAGCTATCATCTGCCATGGCCAGCGAGGCTTTACCTAGTAAAATAATAATAAAACATTCGAGCGGTTTTAGTTTCGTTTTTCAACGGGCGTCACACCTTTCGCTACTCCAGTAACATGGCCATGCAGTCGTTGAATATCTCTCCCTCTCCATCCATGCCTCCGAACACCAGGCAGAGGGACGCGGTGCAGCCGGCGGTGCCGCCGGGGTCTCCGATCACCGATGCCGGGACCCGACCAGCGCCGGCAGCGGCGACGACGTCCGGGCCGTGCAGCGGCGCGACGCCGGTCGCTCCGCTGGGAGCGGACGATGGGGAAGCGGCACGCTCCGTCTCGTCGGGTGAGCGGCGTGGGGCCGACTCGGACTGACCAGCAGCGTCACGAGGAGGAGGATGAGGAGGATGAGGAGGTGATGAGGCTCCGGCAACAGCAGCAGCTGCGTCTTGGGGTAGTTCTGGTGAGTCCTACGGATTGGGCGGACGGACGTGTTTGTCAAATGGGCGGCTGTCACCTTTTGAAAATTAACGTAAGTATTAAACCAACTCAAACTTCAAACTATGTCTTACTTTAGCAGGTAAGGCCCACTGAGCTGTGTAGCTGTTTTTCAAAAACGACCTGGCCACAAATGATAGCTCTACAAAGTGGCTTAGCACGTGGAGATTTATAGAAGCCCAATAATCGAGATGCACGTTTATTCTAAATGGGGAAATAAAAAATCCGGAGGACCCGGGGAAAAATTCACGGAACCACGGGAAGAGTTTCCAAGCGTCAAGGTCAGGATCGAACCCATGACCCTCCTGTATACCAGACGAGGAAGATCTCACCATCACCGAGTCCAAATACTCTTTTTCAAGAGGGTCCTGCAAAACTGAGATGTTTGGCAACATTTAATTTGTAAGGCGTGCTCTTGAAAGTGGGAGGAAACCCACCATGCGTATGAATGGTTAACTCTTCAGAGATCCACACGAATGGGTTCTCAAACACACGTGTTGTACTGCCATCTCCTAGCCACCTCGCAGCCCCAGGAGAGAGCGTGGAGGGGAGTGGAGTGAGATGAGAGGGGAGAGGCAGGAGAGAGCGTGGAGGGGAGTGGAGTGAGATGAGAGGGGAGAGGCAGGAGAGAGCGTGGAGGGGAGTGGAGTGAGATGAGAGGCAGGAGAAAGCGTGGAGGGGAGTGGAGTGAGATGAGAGGGGAGAGGCAGGAGAGAGCGTGGAGGGGAGTGGAGTGAGATGAGAGGGGAGAGGTAGGAGAGTGCGTGGAGGGGAGTGGAGTGAGATGAGAGGGGAGAGGCAGGAGAGTGCGTGGAGGGGAGTGGAGTGAGATGAGAGGGGAGAGGTAGGAGAGTGCGTGGAGGGGAGTGGAGTGAGATGAGAGGGGAGAGGCAGGAGAGTGCGTGGAGGGGAGTGGAGTGAGATGAGAGGGGAGAGGCAGGAGAGTGCGTGGAGGGGAGTGGAGTGAGATGAGAGGGGAGAGGCAGGAGAGAGCGTGGAGGGGAGTGTAGTGAGATGAGGGGGGAGAGGCAGGAGAGTGCGTGGAGGGGAGTGGAGTGAGATGAGAGGGGAGAGGTAGGAGAGTGCGTGGAGGGGAGTGGAGTGAGATGAGAGGGGAGAGGCAGGAGAGTGCATGGAGGGGAGTGGAGTGAGATGAGAGGGGAGAGGCAGGACAGAGCGTGGAGGGGAGTGGAGTGAGATGAGAGGGGAGGCAGGACAGAGCGTGGAGGGGAGTATCGTGAAAGCCTACGGAGGATGGTGCTGAGTAGCGCAATCGTGCAATTGACCTGGGGTCATCGCGGAGCCTTGCGAGCGTGCACTCGGCCTTGCCTGCGCACGGGACAGCTGTGCAGCGCGTGTGTCGTTGTCGTACCGGCCTGAGACGGGTGACCCAGGGGATGACACACATGGCATGGTCGAGTCGTGGGGCCGGGGGTGGACAGTTCAGCTTCACCAGCGTCCACCGCTGCTTATCTGCCAACAACGTACATAAAACCGTCCATCGCAAGCGTCCATCACAAGCGCCCATCACAACAACTGTTCATCACAAGCGCCCATCAATTCACGCATGAAGGTCAAAGCAACCTAGCCACAAGTGATAGCACAACGAAGTGGCTTATCGCGTGGAAATTTATAACAGCAATACTTTAAACGCGTGCTATTGATTCTGAATGTGGAGGGAAATACCGGAGGACCTGGTGAAAAATCCACGCGACCACGGGGAGAGAGAGACACACGAAAACTCCAAATATACAGCAGGCATCAGGGGCGGAATCGAACCCACGACCTCCTGTACCCCAGGCGAGGTAGTTAACATCTCGCCACCGCCGCGCCCTTATACACAAAACGTACGTACACGCGTGTGCACGGGTCCATCCCACATGCCCATGTATCTGTGTGCTAGTGTGCCTGCGTGCCAGCGTGCCAGCATGCGTGCCAGCGTGAGTGCCAGGGTGTGTGCGTGCGTGCCAGCGTGCGTGCGTGCCAGCGTGCGTGTCGGTGTGCGTGTCAGCGTGCGTGCCAGCGTGCGTGCCAGCGTGCGTGCCAGCGTGCATGCGTGTGTGCCAGCGTGCGTGCGTGCCAGTGTGTGTGCGTGCGTGCCAGCGTGCGTGCGTGCCAGTGTGTGCCAGCGTGTGTGCGTGCGTGCCAGCGTGTGTGCCAGCGTGTGTGCGTGTGTGCCAGCGTGTGTGCGTGTGTGCGTGCCAGTGTGTGTGCGTGCGTGCCAGCGTGTGTGCCAGCGTGTGTGCGTGCGTGCCAGCGTGCGTGCCAGCGTGCGCTAGTCACTCACCGACGTGGAACTTGTAGGCGCAGCTCAGGGCCCCCGTGGGGCCCAGGCCCCCGAACGTGAAGAGGAACCTGCCGTGGGCCAGGGCGGCGTGCGCGGCGCGGCCCGACGGGACGTCCCCACGGCAACGCACCTTCTCCCAGCGCAGGGCCGCTGTGGGCCGGGGCAGGCACGACAAAGCGCGCGTCATCACGTGGTCGTGCCGCCCGTTGGCGCAGTAGGGGGCACAGGTGGTGCATCAGCCAGTCATCTCGGTCATCTCGGTCATCTCGGTCATCTCAGTCAGTCGACCCGTGGCACCTGCTGGGTCTGCCCCGTGACCTCCTGCCAGCGGGCGTTCGACACTTCACGTGGCCTCAAGGTGCACATGGCCTGGCACAAGCCTCGTGGTGACGTCACCGCCACTTAGTGGCGAATGGCGGTTGTTGTTGTGCTGCCCGTTGTTGTTGTTGTGCACGGCTGCGTGGGTTTACACGGTTGTGCCGTTGCGAGTCTCTCCATTGTGTATTCCGGTTGTGCCGCCTGTTGTTGTTGTACCGTACGTACCCAACCGTGCTAAACAGAAATAGCAGTTCAAAAGAAATGAGATTTGAATCGAGATGTAAAAGTGCATTAGCTCCAACGGCGTCCTAATATCTTGGAAGAGAATTCCAAACAGCCACAACGTATCTCCGTCGTGTGTCCGGGTCGTGCCACCTGTTGTCATTGTTGTCGTTGTTGTTGTGTATACAACTGTGTGTGTTTACCGAACATCCCAATGCTGCAAAGTTAACCGCAAATGTTACTCGGGGGTGGTGGGGGGGGGTGACAAAATGGTGACGGACGAGCTGACGACGATCGCCGCCGGCGACGATGACTACGACGGCAGCGAAGATTTCGCCACGAATCGGGAATGAGTCCGCTCGCAAAGACCCGGGCGCCCCCTAGCGTGCACACGGCATGGACAGGCGAGGGCCACAGCAGAGGTCGCAACCGGGTACCCGATACCCGTACCCTACCCGATACCCGGCTACCCGTACCCGGCCGGGTACGGGTAGCCGTTTGCGACCCTGGTGCAGCCGGGTACGGGTAGGCCGTGAGTCACTGGTGAGTCACCGTTTGTCACTCATTTCCCAACGTCTTGTCTCTTCTCACAATTCGAGTTCCTAGAATCAACCCACCCGCGCCTGCAACATGGCTTCATCCCAGAGGTCGCAATAAGGTACCCGATACCCGTATCCTACCCGTACTCCAAATACACAGCAGCAGGCGTCACGGTCTGGATCGAACCTACGACCTCCTGTACACCAGGCGAGGTAGTAAACATCTCCTAGCCACCACGGTGCCCCTAGTATGTATTACGTTGAACTTCTTTCGAACATTCCGTAGCCAACCGTACTCATCGGCGGTGCCAAGTGTTAACAAATGAGTCTCAAGAGAGGCCCTCTTCGCGCGGCGTTAGTAGCCGCGACTCGGCTCCCATGTCCGGCACGCTCACCGGTGTCCAGCACGTGGAGGTCAGAGAGGAAGTCGGAGCCGTCCATGCCGGCGTGCACGTAAAGCCGAGCGCCGACGCACGCCACCGCGTGGCCGTGCCGCGGTGATGGGGCCGCGCCGCTGGTCTCGGGGCACGACCAGCGCCGGTTCACTGCGCGGGACAGAACGGTACGCGTCGCTACCGTACACGCACCGCAGTGGTGGTTCTCCACAGAAGCCGAGCTTGACACCGCTGGTACCGGTCATCGGCAAGTCCACTCAGCTCCACATACTCCCTGTACCGCATCAGCTCCGTCTCTTCTCCAGCTCGTGCCACTCACTCACCCACCCACTCATCAAACTCACTCATCCGCTCACTCACTTACTCATCCACTCACTCACACACTTATTCATCCACTCACTCACACACTCACTTACTCATCCACTCACTCACACACTCACTCATCAGTCCACCTTTTCTCCAGCCCATCCCGCTCACTCACCCACTCATCAACCCATCTGTTCTCTAGTCCGTGCTGCACCCATTTATCCCCCTCCATCTGGCCAAACAGAAGCTGCTTGGACATGCGGTGGCTGGCCAACGCAGCCTCGCCTGCCGTTGGAGCTCACTGATTATGGGACCAAGTCCAGATCTTTCAAGGATCTGTAAATGCCTCACACTGTAATCGAGTCTGGTTCAAACCAGGATTGATCATAAAAGCAGGGCCAGCCTGAATGTTTCAAGCAGCCGGTGCGGGTGTTCCAGTCGGAGTCCACGTTTCACAAGCGTAGAGAAGAGATGGCGAGACTGTGTAGTGTCAGAGAAGAGCCTAGTCTTCATTTGCAGCGACAGGCTAAGCAGTTTCCACACAGCCGTTACTTACGCAGCCAATGAGAAGATAATGCCACTTGGCAGATTCAAAGTGCCATCTCCGCTGCCAAACCGGAACCCGTCGTGAGCGCGCTGCCACGAATATGGGAATTGTTCCACTCTCTCCACAAGCGCTCCATTGCAGCAACAAGATAAAGACAAAGATACCCGCCCCTCCGTATAGGCTTAACAGACAGTTGCGGCAAGTGCTTCTTAGCGAGTCACACCTATGAAGGCCGGCACGGCACGCGAGGGGGTGGGTGGCCAGCACCACGTCCGGCCGCGCCTATCCATACACACAGACTCAAGTACTACTCGTTTCAGGCTGAGTCGACCTCGTGTGGGGGGGTACACTCACCAGAGTCGAAGGCGTAGAGGCGGGCGTCCCTGACGGCGCTCGCCCCGTGCGCTCCGCCCCCCACGACGTACAGCGTGCCCCCCACCGCCGCCGCACCGCTGTGGTACGTGCGGGGGCAGGGGGGGGTGCCCCCCACTGGGGGGCTCTCCCACCTGCGTTGCTCTGACAAACACAGAGACGCCCCCCCAAACCCGGCCGCCCCCATTCAAACCTGGTTACCGCGTCGCGCGCTTTCGGACGCGCTGCTGTGGCCGTCTGGAACGCTCTTCCGTTTGATATTAGGAAGCCACTGGAGCTATGATGCACTTTTAAATCGTCGTCTAGATTAACAAAGTCATTACTTTAAAACTACTTTTTGTGTTTAGTTTGTTGTCATTCCCCCGCACCTCCGATTAGGAGGGTTGTCTACGTATGGTGCGAAAGAAGTTCAACATACGTACGTAGCAATATTTTGGAACAACCCTGTTTCCTCCCTTAACATTGTAACTCTGCCTTCAAATAATATCCTGAAGCATAATGAGTGCTGGATACAACTGCATTTGCAAATGTGATTTGTAACTTTCATCCTTACCAATGTATGGATATTGAACATACATACGTTTCATATTAAGAGTTATAAGCCATTCATTTTTGGTTTCGACCACGTAATGATCTGACCAAATTTGCGTCGTCAAGACCCTCCCCACTATGCCAGGCGACCGCGTTACGCGAAGGGGCGACTCACCCAAATCCAACCGCTGAACACAATTCCTGTTGCCCGTACGATCGGCTCCGCCAAAGACCCACAGCCCAGCGGAGCTGCTACTCGTGAGCGATGGAGGAGGAGGAGGAGGGCTCTCTGTGGAGCCGCGAGGGCTTCCATCCAAAGCCGCCTCGGCGCCACTTGCGCGCCCGCCACCGCCTTCCGGGGTGGAACTATTTCCATCGGCGGAACTACTTTCAGCGAGGGGGGCGGAGGGAGAGATGAAGGCGGCGTGTTCGTAGCGCGGCTGCAGGCCGCGCCAGTCGGGGGTACGCCACTCGTAGGTATCTACACGCGCGCAGAGAGACACACACGCACACAAAGACAAAGATCATCTATATTGCCTGTAACAAACTGTTGGGGCAAGTGCTGTTAGCGAGGACCTATGAAGGCCGGCACGGCACACGAGAGGGTGGGTGGCCAGCACCACGCCCGGGTCCCTTCATGACGGTAGTCAAATGCTCGATACGTGGAGGGAAAAACCGGAGGACCCGGAGAAAAATCCACGCGACCACAGGGAGAGAAAGGGAGAGAGAGAGATGCAAACTCCAAATATACAGCAGGCGTCAGGGTCGGGATCGAACCTACGACCTCCTGTACACCAGGCGAGGTAGTAAACATCTCCTAGCCACCACGGTGCCCCTAGTATGTATTACGTTGAACTTCTTTAGAACATTACGTAGCCAACCGTACTCATCGGAGGTGTCAAGTGTTAACGGATGAGTCTTAAGAGAGACCCAGGGAATGGTCGGGATCAATGTTTAAACACATCACCAGGTGCTCATTTGCGGCAAAGTTCACCTGGAGAGGCCCAGGATCGGTTCATATATTGGTCACGGATGTTGGCCATGAGCGGGAATCGAACCCGGGTCACGGGGTTCGCAGCGCAGCGCGCTAACCGCAGCGCGCTAACCGCAACGCTACGGCTCCGCACACCACAACGCCACACGCACACACAAATACGCGCGTGAGCGCACCCAGGTCCAGGACCACCGTGTGCTTGAAGCTGGCCTCGGGATTGGCTCCGCCGACGATCAGCACCCGTCCCATCGCTCCGCCCCGAGAGCCCGCCAGGTGCGTGCAGGTGTGGCCCACGGTGACGGGGGGCGGTTGGCCACGTGGGGCTAACACGTACCTGCCCCACGGCCAGATGGGGAGGGGAGGGGACGCACACACACACACACGTACACGCTGCGTATATACACGATTATACGTACACGTACGAAACACACACACACACACGCGTATACGTACACCCCCGGCCGGCCGCCCCCCAACGCCGCTTTCAGATGCGCTTCTGCGGCCGTCTGGAACGCTCTTCCTTCCGATGTCAGGAAGCCGCTGGAGCTACGCACTTTTTAAATAATTTGGATTAAGAACTAATTTCTTGAGAACTGCTTTTTGTGTTGAGTTTGTTGTCCTTCCCCCGCATCTCCGATTAGAACAGTTGACTACGTAAGGAGCCAAAGAAGCTCTACATCTTCCTTGCCTGGTATGCAGAAGGTCAGGGGTTCGATCCCGACCCTGACGGCTTTATATTTGGATTTTGCACCTTCTCCCCGTGGCCGCGTGGATGTCTCTCTCCGGGTCCTCCAATTGTTTTCCCTCCACATGTATAAACACGTGTTCCGACTACTTAGATTATTTTGGCTGCTATAAATTTCCAAGCGATTAGCCACTTCGTTGAGCTATCATTTGTGGCCAGGTCGCTTCTGAAAAAGGAGCTCATAGCTCAGTGGGCCTTACCTGCTAAAATAAAAAAAATTGTTGAGTCTCATTCTTCATTTTTTTGGTGATTTTATAACCTTTTCTATACTTTGCCACTCCTATCGTGTTTTTTGTAGTCATACCTCGGTATACGACCGCTTTGAAATACGTAGAATTTGTTATACGTCGTGTTTTGACGAGAGAGAAATGTCTTGAGATACGACGTGTTGCTTGGGATACGACGCGCTTGCTATCGACTCCTCTCAGCAAAGTAAAGTGATGTTAAATTGTATTTTATTTCAATTTATTTTAATTTATTCACGCATTTATTTTAATTTATGTATGCATTTGAGTAATACGTAGTGTCTAAATTATTTTATACAACCCCATTAATGTATAATATGCCAAAAAAATAACATTTCTTATACTCTGGAACGGATTATTTCCATTTCCTTTATTTCTTATGGGAAAATCCGTTTGGTATACGTCATTTTCGGTATAAGTCCTACCTTCTGGAACGAATAAACGACGTATATCGATTTACCACTGTAATTGTGATTGTTGTTGTAACTTTCTGACCCCATGCACCTACTGGACATGTGTGAAAAAAAGAGCATTATAGCTCATCGGATTCCTCCTCCGGTATAAATACACATTCTGATTCTGATTGAACGCACCGGGTGAACTCAAGCGATAACAAACCGTTAAATGCTTTTACGGGTGACACTTTAATTAGGTTGGACGTGCCCACTAGTGCAGGTTCTTAACGACACAAATTTTGGTCAGATCGTTACGGTGGGCTAACATCTCAAAAATCAATTATGAATCAGGATATTTCATTTGTCCGGGGGATCAAAACAATCGTCTGGAACAAAAATACATTATTTCCAATACAAGTAAAACTGTTCATCCACGTTATCATTTCATTGTAATTCTCTCATCCTAATTTATTGAAATCAAAAATTGTATTCGCCCATTGCGGTCGGGATCGCATTAAAAAAAATGCGCGCCCCAAAGTTGGGTCAACGGGCACCCATGGGTTGTACTGTGCGAAAGCAGTTCAACGTGGTGGCTATGAATGAATGCCTCCTTACCAAAGTCCCGGCTTTGGGATGTCACCAGGCTCCAGGATGGCATGCAAATCCATGATTCCTGATCTTCCAGCACTCGCTGCCTGCGAAATGAAAACACCACGAGCTTCCGACCACTTCATTCAGGAAAAAACAAAATTTACGAGCACAGGACGCATTACCTGCTAGGTAACCGGGTAGTTATTAGTGGCATTCAACGGAGGAAACCCCATGCAGAAGACGGGGAGAACATACAAACTCCACTCACTCATACACGCTCACACATTCTCTCTCACATTCACAAAAGAGGCCCCGCATATCACCTTCACAGACTGTTGGGGCAAGCGCTGTTAGGGAATAGCAGCAGCACCTATGAAGGCCGGCACTGTGGCACAAGAGGGTTGTGGGTGGCCAACAACACGCCCGGCCGCCTTTGTCTCCCCAATGGTGATGTTTACACACCACACCTGGTGTGTAAACGTCAGGTACACACCAGGTGTGTGAGACACATCAAGACAAAGATCCCTCACGTAACAACACTGTTGGGGCTAATTCTGCTGGAGAGTAGCACCTGTGAAGGCCGGGATGACACACGAGGCCTGCACCACACGCACACATCTATACACAAAGATCCCCCTATAGCCTCAACACTGTTGAGGGCAAGTGCTGTTAGCGAGCAGCAACAGCTCCTATGAAGGCCGGCACTGTGGCACACGAGGAAGGGGTGGGTGGCCAGCACCACACACACACACATCTACACACAAAGCCAGCACCACGCCCGTCCGCCTTTGTCTCCCTCGAGTGGCGATGTTGACGCAACGCAGCAAGGCACTTCATGCGAAGGCCCCAGGGACGGGTTCATCGAGCCCGCTGCTTGTGATACGTTTGGCAGGAAAATTGAATCGCTGAGAATAAAATGATGATGTCCCTGCATATACAAGCACAATAAGCATTCTTAATAAAGACCATCTGCTACGCACAGAGGTCGCCCATCCGAGCACTGACCAGTGCTCCAACCGGCTTAGAATAAAATCTTGACTTAAAGCTTTCGTGAAACGCAGGAATTCACACTCTTTATCACAAATTGGTACCTATTTTAACGGCCCCCGCTCCCCCCAGGAGACAACACGTACGGTCCCGTGCGTGTGAATCGCCGGCTTCAATGAGCGCCACGCGTCAACACGCGCTGGTGTTAGAGAGGCAAGCGATAGCGACTAAAACTCAATAAAGTAAAAGTTAAATGCTTAAGCGACAAATAAGCGTGGCGGTGCATCACAAATGTGACGATCACGGAGCGGAGGGGGTGGAGCCGAGATAAGACGACGCCTCCGATTGGTCCGTCGATTACCGAGTGACGATGTAACGGCGAATACGATTGGTTGTTAAGCGGAGACGTCAGATAGATACGGACGCCGGAACTTTGTAACGTTATCTTCTTGGTTCTTTCGGTAAAGTCACGTAGAAGGGAAATAATAAAATAATAAAAATAAAACATTATATAATAATATAATATAATAAAATAAAGCTAAAATAATAAAATAAAATAGTATTATTATATAATAAAATAATTATATTACATAATTATTTTTCGATTTTAAACTTTCGTGACTGCAGGGATTTATCTTCTTGGTTCTTTCGGTAAAGTCACGTAGAAGGTAAAATAATATGAATAAAACATAAGAAAATAATTCTCACGACGTTTCGTCCACAACGCAAGCAGCCGTCCTCAGGTGGAGAACAGGTCTGTCGAGTAGACAGCGTCTGAATGACACGCCCCAGGCTTGGAGCGACTATTTAAGCTGCTGGGATGGAGGGGGAAGAGCGCCTTGACAAAATAATTTGCATATCAAGAGAAATTTAGCATATTTATGGGAAAAGTCACGTAGAAGGGACTATATTATTTAAATTTCCCAGGTGTAAGACCCCACTGAGCTTTGTAACTCTTTAACAGAAGCTGACCCTGCCTGTGTATATATTACATATTATAAACTATATCACTTTTCATAACATACGTTTTTTTTATTCTTGGTTCTTTCTGTAAAGTCACGTAGAAGGAAAATAATAAAATAATAAAAATAAAACATAATAAAATACAATTCTCACGACGTTTCGGCCACAACGCAAGCAGCCGTCCTCAGGTGGAGAACAGGTCTGTCGAGAAGACAGCGTCTGAATGACACGCCCCAGGCTTGGAGCGACTATTTAAGCTGCTGGGTTGGAGGGGGGAAGAGCGCCTTGACAAAATAATTTGCATATCAAGAGGAATTTAGCATATTTATGGGAAATGCAGATATGCGATTAGTACTACTTGTGAAATGCGTAGGAGGTTTGGCGAGGGGTTTAATGTCATTATGCCCAGAGGTGGGACAAAGTCATTGTTATGCAAGTCCAAGTCGAGTCGCAAGTCATCAAATTCATGACTCGAGTCTGACTCGAGTCCAAGTCACATGACTCGAGTCCACACCTCTGATTATGCCCGTGCATTATGCAGGATTAGCAGTATCAAAGGGAGGGAGTAAGGTTAGAATTAATAAAGGGAAGGAATGTTAATAATTTGGCGCCGCAGCAACTAATATGCTTATAGACTATACATTGTAATATTACACTATGTTTATTGTACCCACCCAACTGTATACCACACTGCTCTATATTCACTATACAATTACGATACCAAATATTACCTCATACATTGTATTAAACATTACACTTTAATACTATTTATTATTATACAATCTGCTATACACTATACCATTGACCGTCGCGTGAAAGGTACTAAGAGGAAGCAACGAAATATGTCAATGGGAGAGTGGTGTTAGGAAACTTGCAGCGGAGCAAAGAATCCATTCCCTGCGGAGAATACAAGATAAATAGTCAATGGCAGTCAGTGGAACGCGGTCTGAAAGTCACCGTAAACGTGAACACAATCAGTTAAGATCCGAAATGATTCATTACGTCCTTCCAATGATTGCTGAGCCAGAATCCATCTTCTCGGTTGAAATTGTCTCTGTGTTTGTATATGTGGATCGCCTCATGAACGAATCTCTCATGGTAGCCAGATGGCTTGCAGAGAACCTTTGTCTTGGAGAAGTCAATGTCATGTGAGCCCACTGAATTGTAACAGTGATCTGCCACGGCTGAGGTGTTTGTCCTACCGTGTTTCAAGTCCGTGAACATAAAGCAGTCTTGGTGGCGGGTTGAACGACACATTTATATTTAACCCAATAAAAACCTGTATTATGAATGGCCAGGTATTGATTGTTATTTGATTATTGGAATTGATCAAATTTGTAAATTCTAGATTTGAAGCTTTCGTGACTGCAATGATTCATATTCTTAGGTTTTTTCGGTAAATTCACGTAGGTAAAAATTTTAAATTAATAAAAGTAAACTAAAAAATAAAAAATAATAAAATTAAAATCACGACGTTTCAGAGGCAACACAAGCTTACTTGATAAAGCTGTCGTGCTGTGACGGTTCCACCTGAAGACGGAAGCTTGTGTTGCCTCCGAAACGTCGTGATTTTTATTTTATATTTTTATTTTTTATTTTACTTTTATTAATTTTACATTTGTAAATCTTTATTGATACCTGGAACAATTTTGCAAGTGCGTATCGTCCGTCCGATACGAGAATCGATTCCAGAAATCGAACGTAATTACAAAATCGATCGACTCTAAAGAATCGTGAGCCAAGTTGAATCGATCCCCGCTATCCAACATCGCCAACAACAACACACCAAAAATTTAATAAAACTCAAACACATTTATCAATAATACACCGTGGCCTTAGAAAAAAATTAAAACGGGCAACAAATCGGGCAATGGCCATTTTTTCTTAGCACAGCAATCAAAACATTGTAAAGTAAATAACAATTCTGACAGGCAGTAAGCTGTGGCTACCTCAATCCGGGGTCCTAATAGATCCGCTTTATAAAGCCACCCCCCTCGACTCCTCCCCCCCCGCACAGCCGCCATCTTGTCGTCTTGTACGCGTTGCTCATCCCAGGTAAGCGGAGTTGAGAAAGTCGCCGTCGCCATCCTTCGCCATCCGTCACCATCCGTCGCCATCCGCCGTAATTTCCCTCTCCACTCGGCTTCTCGTCGTGTCGGCAAGCTCGGGGCACGGCATCGATCTCGTCGCGACGCGCTAGGGACTGCTGCGGAGACGCGACGGGGGCCTATTTGTTGCAGGCCTAGTCGAGGCGGGGTTCCATTCCCACCCCCTCCTCAAATTTAATTGTTAAACGACTTAAATATATTTTTTCAAATCGCAATGCACTGTTAACGTGTCGGTGGTTGTGACGAGAGCGTGTGTTTTAAACGAGTGGCTGATATGTCGTAGCTGGCTAACGTATCCGTGAATAGCGATGACCGGACAATGATCAAACGTGTTCATTTCTAATAAACATGTCTGTAGTAGTATCGTTGTTAAGACCGTGGCAAGTTTGTCTCGAGTACAGAGTCAGTGCCTCGAGTACCAATGTAGAACAACACGAATCTAACAACATGGCCGTCATCCAGCAGTGGATGGACAATGGCTGACGACGCCGAGGCCCACGGCTTCAGGAATTTGCTGCCTGATGCTGGAAGCTTCTAAATTTGTTTCGGCCCAAAGAGTTGTGAGATTTGAACACGAAGTTGGTGGCGTTTGTACCCCCGTGCAAAGTGTTGGGGAGGAGGGAAAGGAGGGTTTGACCCGGAACAAAGCCATAAACGGGAGGTGTGAGAGCGTAAGTGACGAGTGTATATTGATGGTTATCGAATGCGAGTGATGATGAGTGATAATGTATATTGATGGTTATCGAATGCAAGTGATGATGATGTGGTGGTGGTCTGCAGGGGGCCTGCTGAGAATGCAACGCGTGGGTGACCCTCGAGATTTATAGCAGCCGATTGCTTGTGTTGCGATCGAAACGTCGTGATTTATTATCTTTTTCTACCTACGTGACTTTACCGAAAGAACCAAAGAGTATGGATTCCTGCAGTCACGAAAGCTTCAAATCAAGATTGATTTCATCGAGATATCGTGAGCATGCCTGGTCGCAGTGCTAGCGAGATGTGTTGGCTACCTCGCCTGGCAGGTAACGAAGCCGTGTTCATCTTCTTGGTTCTTTCGGTAAAGTCACGTAGAATGGAAATAATTAAATAATAATAATAATTAACCAATAAAATAATTCTCACGACGTTTCGATCGCAACACAAGCAACCATCATCAGGTGGAACAGATCGAGCAGGGGAACTGATGACATAGGAGAAAGAGCTGCTGCACCAAAGTTTACATCGGATTTTGAAACCGTGTTCGTTCGGGCTCCTGTTGTAGATTTGGAGTTTGCGTGCTCTCGTGGTCGCGTGGATTTTTCCTCCCCCGCATTTTAGAATGAACATCACGCGTTTTGGAGTTATTTGTCCGCTGCTATAAATCTCCACAGGATTATAAAAGCCTTGCCGCACTTAGTTGAACTATCACTTGCGGTGACCAGGTCGCTTCTGAAAAAAGAGCTACACGTGCTCTGTAATGGGGCTCTTATACATGGTAAAATAAATATAAATGTTCTACCCTTCCTGGCAATACAACGGTTGTTAAGATGTTAAAGCGCCAAACAGGAACCTTTTTGCAAAGAATCATGTCTGCATTAGCAACACATACTTGTGGTGAACATGCAAACAAAAAAAACTTGCTCTGATAGTATATGCGTTGTATTTGATATTGTATTGGTCCGCACCAGAGACAGCTTTCTTTAGAGCCTATTCTCAAACAGTGTTAGACCAGAGGACGCCAACAGGCGAACAGCACGAAGACAATGCCACGATCAGGACACTGAGAGCTCTGGGGGGAGCAGCTGCATCATGGGAAAGACAATGCATCATATACTGTCAGAGCATGTTTCGTTTGAATGTTCACAAGTACTGTGGTTAATGCAGACATGCCTTTTTCTTGGTTCTTTCGGTAAAGTCACGTAGAAGGGAAATAATAAAAATAAAACATGCCTTGTAAAAGGTTTCAGTTTGGTGTTTTAATATTTTTTTTATTGCCAAAAATGGTAAAACCTATTGTTGTATTTGGAAACAGGCAAGGGAGGTCCCTTAAATTTAAGTTTCTAGTAGGCCGGGCTCGTTAAATTTGCCCGTGTGATTTCCCCCCCCCCCCCCCCACATCGCAGGAAACAACCCCCCCTTACTCGCACGATGGCAGAGAACGACGTTGAGAACGAGCTCTTGGACTACGAGGACGACGAGGAGAATGTGGTGGCGGCCGAGGCGACGGAGGCACCCGTCAAGAAGGAGGTGAAGGGCTCCTACGTCTCCATCCACAGCTCCGGCTTCCGGGACTTCCTGCTCAAGCCGGAGCTGCTGCGGGCAATCGTCGACTGCGGCTTTGAGCACCCGTCCGAGGGTGAGCAGCGAGGCCGCCGGATGGTGGTAAAAGCAATTTGACGTCGCCCCCTTCCCAAAGTGGCTCTGTGATTTGATTTGATTTTGCGCGTCAAAGACGAGAAATTTGGTGGCAGGGTGATGGAGCGAGAATGTGCCGGGGGTTACATTCTCGACTGTGGCAACCCTTCGATTTAAAGCTTTCGTGACTGCAGGGATTCATCTTCTTGGTTCTTTCGGTAAAGTCACGTAGAAGGGAAATAATAAAATATAAATAAAATATCAATATTTATTTCTATTTTAATATGTTTTATTTGTATTATTTTATTATTTCCCTTCTACGTGACTTTACCGAAAGAACCAAGAAGATGTGGCAACCCTTGTTCTGCTTTGGGTTATTTTTTTACCAGGTAAGGCCCACTGAGCGATGTAGCTGCTTTTTTTGCCCCGAAGCGACCTTGGCTATTGCAAATAACAGCTCAACGACGTGGCTTATCGTCACGTGGAAATTTATAGCAGCCAAATACTCTAAACGCATGTTGCTAAATGTGTAGGGGAAAAACTGGTGGACTCTTGAGAAAAATCCACATGACCATGGGGAGAACATGCAAACTCTGAATAAACAGCAGGTTATCAGGGTTGGGAGCGAACCCACGACCTCCTGTATACCAGGTGAGGAAGTTAATATCTAGCCACTGGAATTCTCTGGGGTCTCTCCCAAAGCGAAAGACCAGTTCCAGAGTACGAAATACCAGTTTCATTGATAGTGTTGTTGGGTATGATGCGTAGCAACAGCGCCTCCTACTGTGAAAACTTGGTCAGGATCCTCACGAGAATGACACTTTACTAGGTATACAGGGGTAATAGATAACAATCGATATTTAATCCACGCAGAAACGATCAAGGATTAATAATATTAACGTGTTTAAGCAAACAGTCCACCGCCTGTGGCATTAAAGAATTAAGTTGCGTACCATGGCGACTTATTTTGCTGAGCTGCGTGATAGTGATCAGTCAGGGTTACGGTGGCATACAAGTGACACCTCTCCCACAGGCCTACTTCTCCCGGTAGTACTTGTTGTCTGACAGCTGAAGAAACTGGACTGCAGCTCATTTGAAGGCCAATGTAGACAAATTATTATCGAGGCTAAACCCCCCCCCGTTTCCTATGCGTACGTACATTGTCAATAGACCCAAAATTCGCAAGCGTACGCATATGGGTTAACCCCCCCTCCATGCGTACGTACTAAATGAATTGGCCCCTATGGCGTACCGTCAAATACCGGCACATTCACCGCTGCCAACAGCACCTGGTATGTGCTGCTGGTTTCCCATCCAAACACTAACTAGGATTGGGCCGCCAGATTTTTTTGAGATTCAGGGAGATGTTTGCTGTAGGCATACACACGTGCAATGGACTCTTTGTATTTTCAACAGTTAACATGACTGGAGTCCAATGTGTGCATAGTGTGGGGGTGGGGGGGGGTTCAGGTGTTCTCTGGCTGTGTCCTACGAAGCAGGAACTAAACAGGGGAGAATATGGAGCACCAGAATAGGAAAGCATGGAAAGGGGGGGGGGGGGGATGGGGCAAAATAATACAATCTTAGTGGTGGCTTCGGTGTGACCGAATCTTATGGATCTCTTGCGTCTGCATCTGATGGTGTGCGTGCCTGACTCCATGGGTTATAAAGGGTTGAAATCTTTGTCTTTTCCCTACCAGTGCAACACGAGTGCATCCCCCAGGCCATTCTGGGCATGGACGTGCTGTGCCAGGCCAAGTCGGGTATGGGCAAGACAGCCGTGTTCGTGCTGGCCACCCTACAGCAGCTGGAGCCCACCGATGGACAGGTACGCCTCTTGCCCCGCTCCCGTGTGTGTGTGTGCGTGAGAGGGGCGAGCTGGTGGCGTGTATCGGTTGTACCACTGCGCTATGAACCCGGTGAACCGAGGTCGATTCCCGCTCACGGCCACCAACACTTGACGGTTATCTGAACCGGTCCCGGGCCTCTCCTAGGTACGACTCGTCCTCAAATGAATATTGCTAAGGGGGAGACTAGGGCGACCGGGCGTGGTACTGGACACCCACCGCCTTGGTGCTCGCTAACAGCACTTGCCCGAACAGCCTGTTAAGGCTATACGGGGGATGTTTAGTCTTTAGAACGAGCAGTGGTGAAGTGGTTACTCCACTTGTGCCGCTAACCCAGAGAAGGGTGTCTCTTTCCCGCTTCCGGCCAACATTGACTTGGGAGAAAGAAATACTCTCAGAGATTTTTCTACGGTACTCTTATCAACTGTCTCCATGACATAACTTTGAACTTTTGTAAAATAGATGCATGAATAATTCACGAGGGCGTGCGAGTTATCGAGGAAAGGAGACGCTTTTCGCTCGCCTCTGCGTCGCTCACCCGCCGCGTGTTTCCCGTGCCAGGTGTCGGTGCTGGTGATGTGCCACACCCGTGAGCTCGCCTTCCAAATCAGCAAGGAGTACGAGCGCTTCTCCAAGTACATGCCTACCGTGAAGGTGAGGGGGCATTGCACACCCGCATCCACCCCCGTCGTGTACACACTCAACATCACCACACGCTCGGGACTTCTAAATACCCTTGGTTTTTACACCTTTTCCCGTTCCAAAACATTTTCAAGTCGTAGGGGGGAGGGGTCCCGTTCACCGCCGAATCTCGGAACGCGCGAGCGGTTTGGCGTTAATTTTATTTCGAGAGACGTAGCGCCGTTATTTTGAAAGATGTTACCCGTCGCAGGGAATCGTAGTGACGTGGCCGCCACACTCTGATAGCTGGCACCAAACTGTTCCACACGCCCTCCCGCATGGCTTGTCGGAGCCTCGGTGCCGATAAAAAATATTTTATACTGGTTCTTCCGGTAAAGTTATGTAGGTAGAAAATTAATAATAAATCACGACGTTTCGATCGCAACGCAAACAATCGTCATCAGGTAGAAAGATACAGCAGTTGAACTGCTGTATCTTGCTTGTGTTGTGATCAAAACGTCGTGATTTATTTTTCTACCAAAGAGTGGATTCCTGCAGTCACGACAACTTAAAATAAAAATTATTTTAGTTTTTCTTCCGGGTGCGTTTGTTGACGTGAAAGAAAAACGTATGACGTACACGTACATCCAATTAGTTACTACTGAAACACACCGGTGTACTAGTAACGAATTGGCATATTCTGTTTACGTACCAAACCTTACTTAATTGGACGGTGGTGGGTTAATTTCACTTATATTTACGCGAGGTAACCCAACGAAATCCTTTATTACGGATAATACTGATGGCGAAAGCCTACGTATTAAACCATCTTTACAGGTAGGAGGTTTGACGTGGTTATAGCCCTGTTCTTTGGAAGTACAGCAATACCTTGACTTTCATCGGCCGTTTTCAATTACAGTAAAACCTTGATTTGCGAGTAACCTGGTCTGCGAGTGTTTTGCAAGACGAGCACATTTTTTAAATAAATATTAATTTGATAAACGAGCGAGGTCTTGCAATACGAGTAGTACGTGCATACGCTTTGTCTGCCGAGCGTCACGTGATAACAACTGATACACGAGTGCTTTGATATACGAGTGCTTTGATATACGAGTGCTTTGCTATACGAGTGCTTTGGATTACAAACACGTTTCCGGAACGAATTGTGCTCGCAATCCAAGGTTTTACTGTATAACGGCATTTCAAATTTCGTCCACGCGCTTTCCTATTTCGTCCCATTTCGTCCCAAACCTTCCACCACATTAGTGCCACGCGCTGTCTTTTCCGTTCAGTCTTTGAATAGAAGTCGTTCATTGAGCATCTCTTGTATTTGTGTTTATTCATATTAATACTGTACTTATTTCTTTGATTGTACTGTAAACAATAGTTATTTTTGTGATAACAGTAATACTATCGTGTTTACTTGCGCAAAAAAAAAATTTGAAGGTATTTAGTTTATTTAGTTTTGTTTATTTATTCTTATTTTTGTTTATTTAGGTTTCGCACGCATGTGCTATATAGTCACTGTAGTTATTTGCATGTACGTTTTTCACCGGCCAAAATAAATCTGCGCGCTAAATAAAGGCTCCGCTTTGACATTCGTCCATGCTCTGGTCCCTAACCAGACGAAAGTGCACGGTGTTCCTGTAGCTTGACCGCGGCGGTCTCGTCCCTCCCAGGTGGCCGTGTTCTTCGGAGGGTTGTCCATCAAGAAGGACGAGGAGGTGCTGAAGAAGAACTGCCCTCACATCGTGGTGGGGACGCCGGGCCGCATCCTGGCCCTGTCCAGGAACAAGACCCTGAACCTGAAGCACGTCAAGCACTTCATCCTGGACGAGTGCGACAAGATGCTCGAGCAACTCGGTACGCAACGCCTCATCACTCGCCGCGCGATCGTAACCCTCACACCACCGCGGTCGTAACCGCTTCGCAACCCTGGTCATACCTAGGCCTCGGCAAAGTAAGGTAAAAGTGTAAAAACAACGAGGCTACCTTTACCCTACCTTTTACCTTACCACAATACAATCACTCTACCCTACCTTTTACCCTTTAGCAGGTAAGGTAAAAGGTAAAAGCAACGAGCCTACCTTTACCCTACCCTTATCCCTTGGCATGTCGACACCTTTACCCTTTTACCCGGTAAAAAGGGTAAATTACCTTACCTTGCCGAGGCCTAGTCATAACCAACGCAACAACGCCGACCCGGTTGTACCCCCCCCCCTCGCCGCTGCAGCCTCGTCGTGGTCTTAGCAGCGCAGCCACATTTTTATCGGCACAACAATACCGTCCCAGTCTTGACGGCGCATTCACAGCCTCAATAGCTGCAGACATAGTTGCGGTCTTAACAGCGAAGCCACGTTCATAATAAGTTAAGTCATGGCATCACCTTTCAATCCATCACAGTTCTGGGTTTACTATGCAACACATGGGTGTGTTGTAGTAGTAACTAACTTGCACGTTTTGTATACGTGAAAAACCTGACTGATTGGCCGTGTTGGGTGATTGGTGGGGTTAACAGCACATTGATGTTTACGCCGGTCTAACCCAAAGACCTTCTTGTTGTGGTCAACAATACTGTCCTGGTCTTGACCGCATACTCACAGCCTCAATAGCAGACATGGTCTCAACACAATACTGGTCTTAACAATGAAGTCATGGTCGTTATAAGTGTTAAGGTTTCGATTTAAAGCTTTCGTGACTGCAGGGATTCATCTTCTTGGTTCTTTCGGTAAAAGTCACGTAACTTTACCAAAAGAACCAAGAAGAAAAAAGTGTTAAGGTGTTAACTCTGCGGTGATAATCTTAAAGTGTGTACTCACACTGATAGACATGGTCGTCTCAAGGTAACCCCCATATGGCCATACCCCGAACACCGCAGCTATAGTCTTGGCTACAAAGACAGATCCTCTGTATAGCCTGAACGGTCATTCCCCTCGCTGCGCACCCGCCACCTTAAACATGCGGTCACAATGTTAGCCGTGTGTGGTCAAGGCCCTTAATCCCAACTCCGCACACCCAACAGCGCAGCCCATACTTATTACCAGTCAACAAAGTGGCTTATCACGTAGACATTTATAGTAGTAGCCAGATACTCTAAACGGATTTGATTCCAAATGTGGAAGGAACAAAACTGGAGGACACAGGAGAAAAATCCACTGGGATAGAGACCTGCAAACTCAAAATATACAATAGGCATCAGGGTCTGGATCTAACTCACAGCCTCCTGTATACCAGGCGAGGTAGTTAACATGTCACTTGTCCACGTCCGCAATATTAACCACACCACCTAACCACGTTTCCCCTGTGTGTATGCGTGTGCGTCATCTGTGTAGACATGCGGAGGGACGTGCAGGACATCTTCCGCATGACCCCTCACGAGAAGCAGGTCATGATGTTCAGCGCCACTCTGAGCAAGGAGATTCGCCCCGTCTGTCGCAAGTTCATGCAAGATGTAATTACTCCGCTTGCTCGCTCCCCTCATCGCAACGTCACCCAGCACCGTCCGGGCACCATCGCTCGCCGCCGCTGTACCCAGGAGGGAGAGCGGGGGGGGGCGAAGGGTGGGGCCCACTCTGCAACCAGGGGTAGTCGTAGGCTCACGAAGCTTAGGGCAGCGTCAGGTCGCGTCGCGAGGGGTCGCGTGGGAAGAAGACCGCGTGGCGAGCGTTTCGTTATTTTTCCTTCCGCGCGTTATTTTTCTTTCCGCTTTGCGTTGGCGTCGCGTCACAGTGCAGTCGGGAGTCAGGTTCACAAGTTCCGCTGCAGGCGGTCCCGCGTCCTTGCGCCCATAGCATCATCGTCACAACTGTAGGCCCCATCCATCCTGCGGTTGAATCCACGGTTTTGTTATAGCACGTCCGGCATTAGCGCAGCTAGTCCAGCGTTAGTGTGTGCACCCAAGTCTATGACGCAGCCCACAGTTTTCCTGCAACTTGTCCAAAGATCCTTTCAAAGTGTTCCTGCAACTAGGACAGCGTTAGTGGCAACTAGCTCAAAAAAACCCTGCCCCAGTGTTCCTGCAACTACTCCAGCATTAGTACATTGTTAGGACAGCTAACCGAGAGTTCCTGCAGCTAGTTCAGCATTAGGGCAGCCGGCAGCCAGCAGCCCAGAGCATGATCATCGTCCGTGAAACAAGCCCACAGATTCCTGCATCTAGCACAGAGTACCTGCAACTACCTCAGCATTAGTGCAACGAGTCCAGTGCTTATTCTCACCTAGCTTGGGGGAGTTAGTACAGCGCGTAATGGAGTACCTGCAGCTAGCCCAACATCCGTGCAGCCAGTCTAGCGGTAGTGCAGCTAGATCGTAGGCATTAGTGCAGCTAGCCAAACATTTCCAAAGCCAGCCCAGAGTTCCTGCGCCGAGCCTAGCAGTCGGCACATCCAAGCCCATCTTCACCAAAAAGCCAGCCTAGCATCGGCGCAGCGTCGCCAAACCTTCGAGCAGCTTCACCAAAAACTAGCCCAACGTTCGAGCAGCTAGCCCAGCAGCATCGACAAACGCTAGCCTAGCCCTCGGCACGGCCCGTGCCACGTACCTAGCCCTCCGGCTTTCTTGGCGCGTCCTAATCGCCCAGCCGCATTGCCGTCCACCCATCGGGGGGGGTCTGGAGTCGACCTTCTGGGGGAGCCTAGCGGAGGGAGGGGGGCAGCGTCTGCTGCTCTCGCCGGAGGGAGAAGGGAGCCGCGAAGGTGAAGTGGCCGAGGCGCGACGACCCTGGCTCGCTGGCGGCGGCGGTGGTGGCGGCAGCGGCGGCGGTGGCGGCGGTGGTGGTGATGTCTCTCCCCCGTCCGTCCGGCACTACCGGAGCCTGAACGGCAACGACATCGACACCGCCCCCCCTTCGTCCCTTTTGCCCGCACACTCCCCACACCCCCCTCCTTCCTGCCGTGTCTGTGCTGCCCCCCCCCCCACTCCCTCCCCCTCACTATATCCGTATCTTGTTTGTCTCGCTGTTTCTCACTGGGGTTCCTGTAGGGTTGTTAAACCAGCCTTGGCACGCGGCAGGTATAAGCAGAACTTTGCTTTGCGTTTCAACATGTAAAATAAGCGCTCTATTCCGTCAACTTCATGGCTTTCCAGAACCGATACTGTCGAGCATTATTTGTTTACGCAAGCAAATTGGATCTCGTTTTGAGCTGCAGGGTCTCATCAGCCACTCTTTGTTAAATGTCTCAATTTGCAAGAGCCGTTTTTGGAACATTAACTCAATTGTGCTGGCCACTGTATTGGATTATGACCTTAAAATTATTTAACCCAATCTTGCATATGCTGAATGCATAAAAAAAAAATAAAGAAAAATTAGTTGCAGTTTTAATATGTAATGTAAGAGTAAATAATTACCTAGGTCATGATGGGATTATTTTAAATTGTGTGCTTTTATACTCGGATCACTTGAACCAGTTAAAAGCAAATTGGAAACCCAGTGGTGGAGCTGTTTTGCCTTGTTTGTGTTAATCTCTTCCCACAATCACACTTGCCTCTTCCACTACCTACGTCTCCATTTGTCTCACCATTTCTCCACACAAATTGCTCTTTGATGCTCTGTTTGCAGACTTGACTGTAGTTCTGTGCTGCAGCATTTGGCAATGTTATCCGTTAAGGCTGCTCGGTCTTAAGAACAACACCTAACAAAGCCACGCGAGTTGTATCTCGTGTGCTTGTGACGATCCCAAAAAAAAACCTGCTCGCTCACCCACACCACTGTGTGGTTCTCGAGACTCATGAGCCAAACAACCTGGCCTCTCAAAAACCCGAGCCGACAGGTGATCGGAGGGTGTTGTGTTTGCCGGGCTAGCCGCAACCCCATAACTCCTCGCCATATGGGAGTGCCGGCTCATTTTTGTCGATTTTCCAGCACAATCGGCAATTGCCGACGTGGCTATATTGGAGCCTTGGCCTGATGAGGATAGTGCCACTAATTATACAAATGTTATTCTTGCAGGGACTTTTCATGATAGCTCGTGTTGACCGACTGCCCTGACATGGCTTTCGACTAACTGATCTAGATTGTGTTGACAGACTCGTGTATGTATACCAACCTGTTTGGGCTAACTTGTTGACTGGGCTGAAAAAACTGTCTTAACTGGTATTGACCAAATAACTGATTAAATGACTGCCTTGTCTGTTACACTAGCTAGTGTTTACACACTTCCCTAGATGGTCACGACTTCAATGTTGACTGGCTGACGCTTAACTTGACCACCTCCGACTGCTTGACTCTCTTCTGCTCACCGGGCTGGCGAATGCTGTGTTCTATGGCGGGTGCTGTTGGTGTTGTGACTGCTGCCGTATGTTGTTTTGAGTTGATATTGGAAGGAAGACTGGTGGGTTGGGTTCACAAAAGAGAGCTCATTGGCTCCCCTAGTTGCTGTGGCAGGTTCTACTGGAGATAGTTTTGTGTTGTTTGTCTTGGCCCACCACTGTTTAAACATCCAGTACCACTGTGCAGTCGACACACTTGCTACACAAAACCCATTTCGTGCAGGACTGACCCTGGACTCCCACCGCGCTGATCCAGGTTTTAACTATAACCAAAGTTCACTGCTGTGAAGTTGGTTATACAAGGCTGAAAATGTCTCCATACTTTAATAGTGCCGATAAATAATTTTCTCTTCCCAACTTTGATCCCAATTGTGCTTTCAGTGCCGTGGCACGGACATGAAGCATCCATTCGGAACTCGAGCGGACCACATTTTTGTAACGGCCCGTGGAAGTGTATATGGCAGAACGACCTATGATGGTTAATCTTCAGCGAAGGCGTGCCACTGTAAAGTTGATGTCGGAGACCACAGTTTGACTGCAGGATCGATCGCACAACTGTCGTGCTACAATTTTTTAAGTGGGTTCCTCAAATTGGGAATAAACTAAATTGTTAAATGTCTGTGTCGCTGAAAACACCAAAGACGACATTTAGCAGCAGGTAGGCTCTGCGTGGGCCACTTGTATTCCAAGTGCCGAGCAAATCCTGTCTCGGTTACCTCGAGATGCCCGCCGTAGTATCAAGTTTATGAAAGCGGGCTGAACGCAGGAGACCACATTTGAGCAAAGGTGGTATTCCTCTTCGATACACCGGGTTCAGACTGACACGCCTCTGGCGGTGTTCATATTGCCAGTGCTGAGTTTTGTCTATGGACGTGTTGGCGGTGCAGCATAACACACCGGTCCTCATTTAACGGGCTAAACTCTAAAGTTTAACTGACATTCGTCCTTCCACCGCTTCGAAATCAAGAGAACTGATTTTGATGCACACCGCAAGATCTGTGAATCGCGGGAAAATGAATAATTGTAAAATGTGCCATAAGTGTGTTCTTACGGCACTGGTTTCCGATTATTGAGGGTGCTTTCACAGCTATCGAGCAGATTCCTGAGACCCAGCAGGCTCCAATAGTGGGGAGTGGTGGTGGCAATGAGTGCAGTGGTCTGCCTTGCATGGGTTATGGTGGGTATGGCTTGTCTCTGCAGTTGTGTACACTTGTTCGTGTCTGCGCTCATGCAAGGTAGTCGTGTGTACACGTTGGTTGTCCGTTTGTGTATTCGTATTCTCACGTATCTTTTCGTTGGTGTGCCATGTCTATTGCGTGTGTGTGCGCGTGTTCGTTTGCCTCTGGCTCGTCTGCATGCGCGTGTGGTTCCCTTCGTCTGCGCGTGCCCCCCTCCCGTCGTCTCGCGTGTGCGGCGTCTCCCCTCTGTCGTTGTGCGTGTAATGCTCGCACGGTCCCCCCCCCCCCCGCCCGCCCCCCACCTACCGGGTCCTGCCGCTAGCCTATGGAGGTGTTTGTGGACGACGAGACGAAGCTGACGCTGCACGGGCTGCAGCAGTACTACGTGAAGCTGAAGGACAACGAGAAGAACCGCAAGCTCTTCGATCTGCTCGATGTGCTCGAGTTTAACCAGGTGCGGCAAAAACAACACCGGGGCACGGCAGGCCACGCGGATCGACCAAACCCCCACCGTGGTTTCGCCATGGTTTGGCGGCCGAGTTGGCACAGCATCGCTTTATCGCGCCTTGCAGCAAGAAGGGGGTGGGTCAATGACACGCCATCTAACCCAAAAACGTTTATGGATAATGTAGCGAATGGTAGGTGTCGTGGTTGTGATGGCGTTTGCCTGGTAGGTCTAGCGCGTGTAACGGTTGGGATAGCGTGTGGCTGTAGGTGTTTGTAACGGTTGCGATGGCGTGTCTGTAACACGGGTGGGGAACCTTTTTCTGCCAAGGGCCATTTGGATATTTATAACATCATTCGCGGGCCGTACAAAATTACATTTGTTGCTATGAAAAATGCGCCTAGATTTATTGAATTTCGAGTCGTGCGGTTGCCTTGGCAGGGCCAGACCAAATGATTTTGCGGGCCTTATAAGGCCCTCTGGCCGGATGTTCCCCACCGCTAGTGTAACGGCTGCCATGGCGTGTGCTTGGAGGTCTAGCGCGCGTGCGTAACGGTTGTGATGGCGTGTGCCTGGAGGTCTAGCGCGCGTGCATAACGGTTGTGATGGTGTGTGCCTGGAGGTCTAGCGCGCGTGCGTAACGGTTGTGATGGCGTGTCCATGTGCAGGTGGTGATCTTCGTAAAGTCGGTGCAGCGCTGCATGGCTCTGGCGCAGCTGCTGATTGAGCAGAACTTCCCGGCGATCGCCATTCACCGTGGCATGGCGCAAGAGGAGAGGTGAGCCCTTGTGGTGGCCGCTTGTGCATGGTGGTGGTGGTGGTCAGTCTAACGTAGTAGACTTTCGCGACCAATAACCATAATACAGGTGTTTTTGGGTTGGTTCGCGTAAATATATAAATGTGTTAAACCCGCCGCCACCCGACTCGGCCAATTGGTAAGGTCAGTAATTACAACGAGCTTAATTTAGGCAACAGCCAGATTTGTGGAGAAGTCCACATTCAGATTGTAAATGTTGTGGCTTTGCTCTCCAACGCACCGGTGTGCTGTACCAGTGACGAATTGGCACGTTCTGTTTTTCTATTTACGTGACTTTACCGAAAGACCCAAAGAGTACGAATTCCTCCAGTCGCGAAAGCTTTAGGTCAAGATTTAAACCTTACAATGGCGGGTTTATTGACACATATTTACGCGATCAAACCTAAAAGCCTGTGTGCATGGTGGTGGTGTTTCAGTTGCGCCGTGCGAAATGTTTGTGCTTGCGGTGTTGGTGGTTGTGATCCTGCTTGCATTGGTGTTGATAACGCTGTTGGTGGGATGTGCCTTTGGAAAAAGAGCTTCAACAAACTTCTGATTCTGAAAATGAATGGCAGTGCGAGTGGTTGGCACTCTCTTGTTAGTGGTTGTGGTGGTTATGGGGGAGCTACGAAAGCGGGGACCCGAAGTTTGATTCCCACTCACGGCCAAGATCGGTGGCGATTATCTGAACTGGTCCTTGGCCTCCCCTAGATCGACTCTGCCTCAGATGAGTGCCTGGTGCCGTGTAAATATCACCACTGGGGAGATGAACGCGGCCGGACGTGGTGCTGGCCACCCACCACCTCATGTGCTACTCGCTAGCAGCACTTGCCCCCAACAGTCTGAAGGCTCTACGGGGCATATTTGTCTTTGGATGGGTCCTTGAAAATATATTCTTAGCTCCATGGGCTTTTACGCATTGTAAAAACAAAACAAAAACATGGTCGTGCGAGTGCTAGCACGACCACTGTTGGTGGTTGTAGTAACACTTGTGGAGGAATGCTACAGCTCGTGGTGGTTGGTGGTAACGGCCGGTCGTGGTGACGTGCGCGTGCCGCAGGTTGTCGCGTTACCAGCAGTTCAAGGACTTCCAGCGGCGCATCCTCGTGGCCACAAACCTCTTTGGCCGTGGCATGGACATCGAGCGAGTCAACATCGTGTTCAACTACGACATGCCTGAGGACTCGGACACGTACCTGCACAGGGTGAGCCTGCGGGGGAAGCTCCTTTTATCACATATGTCTGGTAAACATCGCCACTGGGGAGACAAAGGCGGCCGGGCGTGGCGCTGGCCAACCACCCCCTTGTGTGCCCGTGCAGGCAATCATAGGTACTGGCGCCAACGCACTTTGAAATCTCTATTGAAAACGGATTTATTTTAGAACGGCTTTTTGTCTTTGGGTTCTTCCCTCGCTCGCACCTCCGATTATCACGGTTGGCTACGTACTATAATAATGGGCTTTACTGTTTTTCTGGCGATAAAACAGTTGTGTTAAGATGTTAAAATACCAAACGGAAACCTTCTGCAAGGAATCGTGTCTGCATTAGCCACACATGCTTGCGAACATGGTAGTATATTGTCTGTTTTATTGTCAGAAGAGTTAACCTTACTATATTTTGATACCAGCAAAGGGAGGCCCTGTGACATGGCTATGTACTGTTTGTAAATAGTTCTACATAAGTGTACATTGTGGCCTCTTGTCTTTTTAAATCCTTTATATTCAGTTCGCTTGCTTGCTTGCGCGCTTACGACCGTGCAAATTTTTCGGTCGTTTTTTAACCCACTTCCCGTGATCCAATCGAGCTGACATTTTCCAAACAGACTCGTTGTGCGTGGCAATTTATTTTTGTGAAATTTTTTGTTCCAAAATTTTACACTTTTTAGGAAAAAATAAATTATATTTAATTACCAATTGCTTAATGGTGGCAGGCAATCATCTGACCCATAGGTGGCAGCCATCTCAAGCCAGAGGACGAGAGGACTCTAGCCGCCACGCATATAAAGGATTTATAGTGAAAAACTTTGTTTTTACGGGTTAATTTTTTGATTGCTCACTTTGTTGACGTCCGTCCACCTACCCCCCCCAGGTCGCCCGTGCCGGTCGGTTCGGCACCAAGGGACTGGCGGTGACGTTTGTGTCGGACGAAAACGACGCCAAGATCCTGAACGACGTGCAGGATCGCTTCGAGGTCAACGTCAGCGAGCTGCCCGACGAGATCGACCTCTCCTCCTACAGTACGACGTCCCTCTCGCGCGCACAAACACACACACACATCTCCCGGGTAGCCTTTCGCAGACCCTTGGGCCAAATGCTGTTGGTGAGTAGCGCCTGAAGGCCGTCACCGGCGCACGAGGAGGTCGTCGTGGCCAACACCACGCCGGGCTGCCTTTGTCTCCCCTGTGGCGATGTTTACACACCACTACGACCTATGACCGGTTCAGACAATCGTCACTGATGTTGGCCGTGAGTGGGAATCCAACACTTTATCTTTCCAATGCTGATGTTTGATGTTCACAACAACGCACCGGGGTATTTTAAGGCCGAGTCTGCTTAGGTGGGGCAGGTGTTGTAATCAGCGGTTCAGATATTCATCTCCGGTGTTGGCTGTGAGCGGGAATCGAATTCTGGAGGGGGGGGGCCGGGTTATCGCACTGTGCGCTAAACCACGACACTACCGCTCCCCACGCACGCAAAGTGGGAATGGGTCCCCCCCTGTTATTGCCTAAACAGACTCTTGGTGCAAGTGCTGTTAGCGAGCACTTGTCAAGGCCTCTGTGACCACACGAGGGGGGGGAGTGGGTGTGCGAGCACCATGACCTAACAATGTTACCAGGTGCTCATTTTTTTCGGCGGAGTTCACCGTAGAAAGACCGAGGACCTCCTTGAGATGTCCCTCACCCCACGGTGCATTGCCATAGCCACTGCCTGCCCCTCCTAAACAACGATGGATATCCCCTGGATCGCCATGTACTCGCCGTTGAGACTCTAGTCAGCATCTTAATTGTGTAAATATGTATTTGCATTGGAGGAATCTGATGACCAACCAAGCTCTTTCGCCGATGTCGAGTATAACGCGTAGGCTTGTAGGCTTTCGCGGCGAAAAACCATCACTGTACGCGAATTGCAAATGTTACTATTATACTCTCCAATATCGGATGTGCTGAACCAGTAACTAATTGGCATGCATTGTTTACGTGACAAACCTTACCAATTGGCTGTGTCGGGTGGTGAGGGGTTTAACGACACTTTATATTTGCGCCATCCGACCCAAAATAAAAACCTTTAATTATAGATGTCCAAATTTCGATTTAAAGCTTTCGTGACTGCAGGGATTCATCTTCTTGGTTTTTTCGGTAAAGTCACGTAGAAGGGAAGTAATAAAATAATAAAAATAAAACGTCGTTAAAATTATTTTAATATGTTTTATTTTTATTATTTAATTACTTCCCTTCTACGTGACTTTACCGAAAGAACCAAGAAGATATAGATGTCCAGTTGGTTGGGCAGATCTCCAGCGCTGTTGGCGATCGCCTAAACCACCCATCGCAAAATGCACGCTTCCTTGCGCGCACACGTGTGTGTGTTACGCACTGCGGGGAAATTCTGAGCGTGCTGTGTTTGTAATGTTTGTGATGTTCTCTCTCCCGCCCTTTGCAGTTGAACAGAGCAGATGAACGTGACAACCTGGCACTGAGAAAACCGGGACCCACCCCCCCACACCCCCATTTCCGTCGACGCCAGGAGAGCCACTCAACCTCCCTGCCAACCACCACCACCACGTGTCCCTGGGAGGAGATGGGGGCAGAGGGGGTCTTGTAGTTTGTTCGTGGTGTTGTTACGTGAGCAGTTTTTATTCATCCGTGCTTTTGTTTTTATTATCTGTCGGACTCGGCAGCCTGCGATTTAGAGCCCTCCGCATGAAATCAACCCCCCCCCCCCATTATCCATTCCCCATTCGAATTAACCTGGAGCTGACCATGATTGAGATAAATTGGCAAAAACTTAGCGACGTACAGTAAGTACATTTTATTTACGTGGTTGTATGATCGACATCACCACCCACCCACCCTTTGCCCACGGTGATGTGTGCCGCGGTGATGTGCCTGTGTGTGTGTACGTCAGTTTTTGATTTAAGGTGGGGGGGGGGGAGGGAGAAGTGGTCGGTGTTTGCCAAGGCTCGGGTTTTTGTAGAAATAAATGGGAGTTTGCCCAACTCTTGCGTCCCCCAGTTTGTCCTGTCAAGAGTTGTTGGAGGGGCGGAGCGGTGACGGCCCCAACAGAAGCGTGGCTGCCCCCCCCCGCTTGTGGAGGTTCGCGGTTCGGTTCACCAAAAGGCGGGCCTGGTTAATACTGCGGGTGCGTTAGTGTAACGTGCTCGCTGTGTATATTCGCCACCGATCTTGGCCGTGAGTGGGAATCAAACTTCGGGTCCCCGCTTTCGTAGCTCCCCCATAACCACCACAACCACTAACAAGAGAGTGCCAACCACTCGCACTGCCATTCATTTTCAGAATCATCCAAAACCGTTTTCAGCTGCAGGTCACTACAATGCACTCAACCACCAGAGCGCTTGTGCCAGACTAGGTGCACTTCGAGACTGCCACGTGAAATGCTTCGGACAGGTCAACTGGACAGAACCCGGGGTGTTTGTGGGTCAAACCACCGACGCTTGCTCGATCAAACTAAACATGCAAACTCCAAATGTACAGCAGGCGTAAGGGTCGTGGTTGGATTTACGACCTGTTTACGTGGCGAGGAAGTTACCATCCTTTTCTGTGAAGCTATTGCAGCCTGTGAAAGTGGAACGTGTCCTTGTGATTAGGAGCCTTGGGCGAGGAGAATGGCGCGAATATCGAATGTACTCTATTAATAATCATTGCAAGGTCTCCCGTCTCAATTTCAAAAAGGAGTTGACCTTGTCATTCCTTAGGGGCTGGGGGGTGATCGTGTATGCGTAGGGACCATTTTATTGGATGTCGACAGGGGTCTCGTGGATAGACTGGGCCCCGTCAAAGGAACGTGGAATTTACACCAATTCCGCCACCGACAGAGGTCTGTTGCACCGTTGCTGATAACACTGGTCAACACACTTTTTCTGGCATAAGGTATTCCAACGGTTTTAAGGTAATTTTGGGCTGCTGATTCCAAATCTGACATCAGTTTTTGTCTTATCACAATAAAAGAAAAATACGACGTTTCGGCCACAACACAAGCAATAAAACTGAGGACGGCTGCTTGTGTTGTGGTCGAAACGTGAGAATTTTTATTTTATTATTATTTCCTTTCTACGTGACTTTACCGAACGAACCGAGAAATTGCATATATTAATTATCAAAGTGTGTGTTTTTGTTTGTATTTTGACCACAAAGTATTGTGGTCAATGCACACACGATTCCTTGTAAAAAAAGGTTTCAGTTTTATTGCCAGAAAAAACGGGGAAAACCCCCTATTATTATGTTGGTGTAATGCGGGCGTAAGCGACCTTCCGGATGTGACGTCACGGGGGGTGGAGTCATGTGACGTGGGTGGAAGGTTCGGGTCCTTAAGCGGGTAAACCGGAAGGGAGCCAACCCCGAAGACGAGGAAGCTGCGGAGTGGTGTGCAGCTGCAGAGGAGACAGCCAGAAGGGCTGCGTGTTAGAGGCAGCGGTGTGGCTGCCAGGAGGAGCTGCGGAGAGAGAGAGAGACAGCACGAGGCTGTCAGAGCTGCGGAGGGAGAGGGAGTCAGCACGAGGCTGTCAGAGCTGTGGAGAGAGGGGAGTTGCAGCGAGTACAGCCAAGGGGGGCTGTGTGAGAGAAACAGCAGCGGGGCTGCTGTTGTGGATCGGGCCGACATTGGAGTCGGCACCGTGGAGAAGCTACAGAGTAAAGACAGCCGTGTGGGTGTACAGCACGAACCGAATAAAGGACACTGAGCCAGACATCGTGGTCCAGTCGTTTATTACACTGGTGTCGGAAGTGCAACGGCATGTCGAAACAAGTGAGGAAGAACATTAATCCGGCGCCTGCATCGGCTTCTTCGTCCGACGACGACGAACTCCCTCCAACCACGGATCCTGTTGGGGTGGTGGAGGAGAGCCCGGCTGAGGCGACCACGGGAACGGGAGTGGAGGATGTTGGTGCGGTGGCGGGTCCGTCGACATCATCAGACGCGGATTAACGATGGCAAGCGATGGCGGTACAACTGGAGGCACTTAAGGACGTCCTGGCGCATCTATGCCATCTCGTCGCGCCAGGGACGATGCATGATGCAATTGGTGCTCCGCGGGCCGCCACGTTGCCTGTCCTGCCGCCGCCATTGCCCACGCGGCAAGAGGCCGCCATTTTGCGCGCTCCGTGGCGCCAAACCGCCATCTTGGCCACGCCGCGGGCCGACGCCATTTTGAATTTGCCATCACAACCACCACCATTGGAAGACGGCGGGAAGAGGAGTCGGAGTCGCCACCTTACAACGGTTAAAGAATTTTCCGTCGGTGGGGACTGGAGCGCGTTCGCCTGCCGCTTCTTGGCGGCGGTACGCACAGCAAGATGGACCGATGCGGAGGCTTTGGAGGTGTTGCCGACTCTCCTGGACGACGAATCTGTCCGATTCTTCCGTTCCATAACGACCGATAAGAAGGCAACTTTATGTGGTGTTTTTCAAGAAATGGCCGATGCTTATGAGCCACCAGATGATGCGCATCGGCGATTCGCTCAACGACAACGAGCACCAGATGAGTCGCCCGTGGCGTTCAGGGGTGCGGTGCTGGAGCTGGCCATGGCAGCTTATCCTGAGACGCCACAGGACCTGCTCGAGCCTCTCATATTAGGGAAAATGTTGGAGCTGTCTCGGGATCTAGGGATCCCCATGCCTGTGTGTGGGCATGAGAAGCTAACTTCCCGGACGGCTGCTAAGTGTCTCGATGCGCAATTCAACCTCCGTCGCTGGAAATAAGTGACGGCGTGGACGGGGGGGCCCGTCAAAGAAGGGGATGCGCTGGGGTGGAACCCTGCGCAGGCTGTCTATGTTCCGGATGACCGGGGCCCTCAACAATTGACGGCCGCCTCCGCTCCATGGACGGGACGCGGCGGCCCGAGACCGCGCGCGGCGCTACCAGAACGGGGCCGTCAGGAGGCGAGGCCTGCGCTTCGGCGCAACGAGGCCGAATGTTTCCGCTGCGGGCGTAGGGGCCACTACGCCAGAGACTGCTGGGCCCGCTTCCCGGCTCCGCCGCAGCAGGAGGCCTCGGCACCGGTCAAGTCGGCTAAAGATCCTCCGAAACAGACAGGCCGGCCGTGACATTGCGGGGGACGAGGGGCCCTGCTCGGAGGACGCCTGCCAGGTCTGCGGGACCTTCGAGCCCTGCAGCCCTTCCGACCCAGCTGCGGGCACGGTCACAGGACAAGCCCAAGACTAACTCTTTAGGGACACGGGACGTCGGTGGACTTCCAGCTGCGACAGGGGGATTACCCCCTGTCATTCCTCGACTTTCATCGCGTTCCCGTTCTGCGAGTGGGCCGCCGACCGTCCGGGACGGGCCGGCGACCCGCACACGTTCCAAATCGCTTACGTTTCGTTGATTGTTGTGGTCTTATTTTTTTTTTTCTTACAGTTGTATTTATTGCATGCTTTTTGTACGTTCGTTGATGTTAATTGCGTTGTTGTTGTTGTTCTTGCTGTTACATTGTATGCTTAGTGTCCTTTAGGGGGGGAAGCTCGGTTCGCCGCATTACGATTTGCTATTGGTCATCCGAGGTCGGCTGGGATTTTTCTACGGGGGAGGGTGGTGTAATGCGGGCGTAAGCGACCTTCCGGATGTGACGTCACGGGGGGTGGAGTCATGTGACGTGGGTGGAAGGTTCGGGTCCTTAAGCGGGTAAACCGGAAGGGGAAGTCAGTCGGGGTGTGAGCGGAAAAGAGTGAGGCCACGCGGGCGAGTGAGAAGAGGGGGGGCACCGACGGCCATCGGGAGCCAACCCCGAAGACAAGAGGAAGCTGCGGAGTGGTGTGCAGCTGCAGAGGAGACAGCCAGAAGGGCTGCGTGTTAGAGGCAGCGGTGTGGCTGCCAGGAGGAGCTGCGGAGAGAGAGAGAGACAGCACGAGGCTGTCAGAGCTGCGGAGGGAGAGAGGGAGACAGCACGAGGCTGTCAGAGCTGTGGAGAGAGGGGAGTTGCAGCGAGTACAGCCAAGGGGGGCTGTGTGAGAGAAACAGCAGCGGGGCTGCTGTTGTGGATCGGGCCGACATTGGAGTCAGCACAGTGGAGAAGCTACAGAGTAAAGACAGCCGTGTGGGTGTACAGCACGAACCGAATAAAGGACACTGAGCCAGACATCGTGGTCCAGTCGTTTATTACATTGGTACTGGCAAAGGAGATCTAATGATGGTGGTGCACGATTTGTTACGCAAATTTCTCGTCCCTGCAAGTTGCACGCCCAGCGTTGTCTTGAAGCCACGGTGAGAATGAGACCCAACAGGAACGGCGTGGTGGTGCAAGCGAACGCAAAGAATCAATCTTTGAATCTGTTAGGATCGACGTTGAGAGCGTGATTGGTTGCACCTGAAATCCGACAGTTCCCCTAGTGAAGCTGGCACCGTCTTAACGATTGCCGGTGGAGATCGCGAAAGTGTGCCACTGGACGGGAGGTTATATATTTGGGGGGGGGTGGAGGTCTTGGGGATGCCATTGGCCAAGTTTACGCTGTGTGGGGCGTTTAGGGAGGGGGGGTTCCTGCCTTCACTCACAAGGCAAAATTTGGGGTCCAATTTCTTTTTAAAGGGGCTTAATTTAATTGATCACAGTTGCATTTGTTTTCAGTAATCTCTTTAGTCTTTTGCTTCATATCACTTTTCCAATACGGAAGTTATAAAGAAAGGGAACGGACTATAAGATAAACTAAACTTTGTATATTACCGGGCAAGGCCTACTGAGTGATGTAGCTCTTCGGAAGCGACCTGACTCACGAATTGTAACCCCAACGAAGTGGCGTGGACATGTTTTGCAGCCAAATACTCGAAACGCGTGATTCTAAATGGGGAGAGAAGAGGACACGGAGAAAATTCCACGCGACCACAGAGAGAGACACACGGCAAACTCCAAATATACAGCAGGCGTCGGGGTCTGGATCGAACCCATAACCTGTAGACCAAGCGAGGTAGTTCTTATATCCTAGCCACCGTGATGATGAGAGAGACACGCAAACTCCAAATATACAGCAGCAGGCGTCAGGGTCGAGATCGAACCCACGACCTCCTGTAGACCAGGCGAGGTAGTTAACATCTCCTATCCACCGTGATGATGATGAGAGACACGCAAACTCCAAATATACAGCAGCAGGCGTCAGGGTCGAGATCGAACCCACGACCTCCTGTAGACCAGGCGAGGTAGTTAACATCTAGCCACCGTGATGATGATGAGAGAGAGACACGCAAACTCCAAATATACAGCAGCAGGCGTCAGGGTCGAGTTCGAACCCACGACCTCCTGTAGACCAGGCGAGGTAGTTAACATCTTGCCACTTGCTGGGTCTGCGCCGATTGCATTCCAACCTAAATCTGGAATCCAATGAGCTGGGATGGAAACTAAGGGCAATGAATAGGGTTGGGTTGGAATGTTAGTGATCTCGTAAGCTTGTGGATTGTCGCGTGACAAGGCAGACTGCTGTGTCTTCGATTAATTAAGCCACGTTTTGTGTACAGGACGCCGCGATGACGAGATGTTAACTACCTCGCCTGGTATGCAGGAGGTCGTGGGTTATATCCCGACCCTGACGCCTGCTGCTGTATATTCGGATTTAACACGTAGGCCTACTAATTGGCTGTCGGGTGATCGCGGGTTTAAGGGGCCGTCCATAAATGACGTCACGCGATTTGGGACGATTTTGACCCCCCCACCCCCCATCGTCACACGGCGTCACAAAAAGTCAGAACCCCTGAAATATGACGTCACAAAGCTCTGCCCCCCCCCAAAAAAATAAAACTATTGTTATTGTAGTGCGTATTTAATGTGGCGCTACACCCTGATGTTGTAGGAGAAAACATTTAATAAAAAGTCTATTTAATTAAGTAGAACGTGTTGTCTATATGTATTTAAAGTTGCGCATTTTGATGTGACGTCACATTTCTCACCCCCCCCCCCCTCGTCACACATCGTCACAAATGTCTGACCCCCCCCCCCCCCTAGGTGCGTGACGTCATTTATGGACGGCCCCTAACGACACATTTGTATTTACGCGATATAACCCAAATAAATAAATTATTTGGAGTTTGCGTGTCTCTCTCCCCCCGTGGTCGCGTGGATTTTTCTCCGGGTCCTCCGGTCCCCCCCTGACCACCACCACAATTAGAATCAACATCTCGCAACTGCTATAAATTTCCACACGATGATAAGCCGCCAACTTCGTTGAGCTATCATTTGCGATAGACCAGGTCGCTTCTGAAAAAAATGTTATTGCTCAATGGGGCTTTAGCTGGTAAAATAAAAATAAAACACATTCCTGCGGAGGGAGCTGGTAGGAACGTTGGGTTGCTCGGTCAATGGCCAGGGTCAACGGCGGCGTGGTGTATTCCGCAAATATGGCCGACTGTGAGGGCGGGCACAAGCCGGCGTGAGTAGGTTACACGTTGAGTTTTATATGGGCACCACGGGGTGACCAGCCCCTCCCCACCCAGCCCCACCCTTCCCTCCCCATCCAGCCCCTCCCTGCACGACGGACGGACGGACACAATAATCTCCTGTGGGCTGGTGTAACCAGGAGGTTCCTACCAGTATAAACACCCCTATTATGGATGATATTGGTCGCGAAAGCCGACGTGTTAAACTCAATAATCGACTTACTTTGTTTTCATCAAACACCTACGTATTTATTAACATTAGAAAATATTTTTATAACCATCCAGAACCAACGGGGTTGCAAGCCTGCAAGTGAAAGGCTAAGAACCATCACTAATAAAATAATAAAAATAAAATATAATAAAATAATGCTCACGACGTTTCGGCCACAACGCAAGCAGCCGTCCTCAGGTGAAGACCAGGTCTGTCGGGGAGACAGCGTCTGAATGAAACACCACCAGGCTTGGTCTTCACCTGAGGACGGCTGCTTGCGTTGTGGCCAAAACGTCGTGAGAATTATTTTATTATGTTTTATTTTTATTATTTTATTATTTCCCTTCTACGTGACTTTACCGAAAGAACCAAGAAGATGAATCCCTGCAGTCACGAAAGCCTTAAATCGAAATTTAAACCCCACTGTTTTAAATCGTTTTAGCCTCAATCTCGATTTGAAGTTTTGACCTTGTCCACAAAAAGTCAAAGGCCCTCTGAGCTGGCACCGATGACCCAACGACTTTAAACAAATTCTAGATTTGAAGCTTTCGTGACTGCAAGGATTCATATTCTTAGGTTTTTTCGGTAAAGTCACGTAGGTAAAAAATAAAAAATTATAAAAGTAAAATAAAAATAAAATAAAAATCACGACGTTTCGGAGGCAACAGAGAGAATTATTTTATTATGCTTTATTTTTATTATTTTATTATTTCCATTCTTCGTGACTTTACCGAAACAACCAAGAAGATGAATCCCTGCAGTCACGAAAGCCTTAAATCGAAATTTAAACTCCACTGTTTTAAATCGTTTTAGCCTCAATCTCGATTTGAATTTTTGACCTCGTCCACAAAAAGCCAAAGGCCCTCTGAGCTGGCACCGATGACCCAACGACTTTAAAAAAACAAAACCACGCCCCCCTCGCGTGACGTCACGCGGCTTCCACTTCCTGCTCCTCCTCCAACCCACGTGTTTGACCCATGGCGTCCGCGGCAGTAGTAGCAGCAGCAGCAGCGTCGTTCGCGGCGCGGGGAGCCGCTTTCTCGACGGCTCTCCTCGGCCGAGCGCCGTCGCCTCGTCTCCTCCTCCTGCCCCCGCTCCTCACGCCGCCCTGCCGGGGTCTGGCGCTGAGAGCGACGCTCGGTGGAGGATGGAGCAACGGCGGCGATGGTGCTCGCGGGCATGGAGGATGGGGGGGCAGCCGCGGCTCGGCATGGCTGCTGGGCGCCGCGGGCTCGGCGCTGACGCTGCTCGGAGCGGGCGCCGCGTGGAAGCTGCAGAGCGCCGCGAAGGCCGAGCCGGTACGGGAGGGGGGGGGGCAGAGTGGGCGGGGGGGGGTGACCCAGCCCTGACCTCTAATCCTAACCTCTAATCCTGACCTTAAGCCTCAGCTGTCTGTTCGGGGTCTGTGAGGCCGACCCCAACACGGGGTCTGTGATCCTGACCCCAACACGGGGTGTGTGATCCTGACCCCAACACGGGTCTGTGATGCTGACCCCAACACGGGGTCTGTGATGCTGACCCCAACACGGGGTCTGTGATGTGACCCCCACACGGGGTCTGTGATCCTGACCCCAACACGGGTCTGTGATCCTGACCCCAACACGGGGTCTGTGATGCTGACCCCAACACGGGGTCTGTGATGTGACCCCCACACGGGGTCTGTGATCCTGACCCCAACACGGGGTCTGTGACCCTGACCCCAACACGACACCGGCAATCCTGACCCCAACACGGGATCTGTGATGTGACCCCCACACGGGGTCTGTGATCCTGACCCCAACACGGGGTCTGTGACCCTGACCCCAACACGACACCGGCAATCCTGACCCCAACACGGGGTCTGTGATGTGACCCCCACACGGGGTCTGTGATCCTGACCCCCACTACTGGGTCAAACCCATGCCACGACTATAAAGTTGGGTCCAGCCCTAAGCCGTTGACCAACACAGGAAGGCAAACCCTCTTAGCCAGACGTGCGTAGTCTGTGAACTGGTTGGACCTGGTCTCTAACCCTAATTGGTAAAGATGGGGTGGAACTGCATATGGAGGAGACCCTTAAGCTTGACCCTAAACCCGGGGTCAAACCCTTAACATTCACTCGGCGTTAATCTTGGACCCTATGCAAGGTTCATACTCTAACCCTGACCTTAGCATGCACTCTGGATCAGTGTGTGTGAGGTCCGTGTGGGGAGCAGTGGTGCAGCGGTTAGCGCGGTTGCGCTACGAGCCCGGTGGCCCGAGATTGATTCCCGCTCGCTGCCAACACCGGTGACGATTATCTGAAAGGGTCTGGGGCCTCCCCTAGGTAGACTCGGCCTAAAACGAGTACCTGGTGCGGTGTGTCAACATTGCCACTCGGCGAGATACAATGGCGTCCGGGGCGTGGTTCTGGCCACCGGCCCCATGTGTCATGCCGGCCTTCATAGGTGCCACTCGCTAAAAAACACTTGCCCCAACAGTCTGTTAAGGCTATACGGGTGGTCTTTGTATATATAGATGTGTGTACGTGTGTGTTTGTACGTGTGCAGCAAGTTGGCACAGTAGGGGGGATACATCTGCCAGTCGTCTCGGCCAACCCACGGCACCTGGGTCTGTTCCATGACCTCTCAACGAGCCTTCAACACTTCACGTGGCCTCAAAGTGCACCTGGCCTGGCACAGGCGCCATGGTGACGTCACCGCCACTTAGTGGCGAATGTCGGATGTATTGGAGTGTGGTGCTGGCCACCCGCCCTGCGTCATGCGGGCCTTCATCGCAGAGGTCGCAACCGGGTACCCGATACCCGTACCCTACCCGATACCCGGCTACCCGTACCCGGCCGGGTACGGGTAGCCGTTTGCGACCCTGATGCGGCCGAGTACGGGTAGACCGTGAGTCACTGGTGAGCAACTGTTTGTCACTCATTTCCCAACGTCTTGTCTCTTCTCACAATTCAAGTTCCTAGAATCAACCCACCCGCGCCTGCAACGTGGCTTCATCCCAGAGGTCGCAATCAGGTACCCGATACCCGTACCCTACCCGTACCCGGCCGGGTACGGGTAGGGTACGGGTACGGCTGGGTACGGGTACGGGTACCCGTTTGCGACCCTGGTGCGGCCGGGTACGGGTAAGGAATCAAAACCCATTTGCGACCTCTGCTTCATCGGTGCCCCAACAGTCGTGTCACGGGAGGGATCTTCGTCTTTTTTTCGTCTCACAGGAGGAGAGCGAGGCTGCGCCGAGGCTGACCCTGTACCAGTACCAGACGTGCCCGTTCTGCAGCAAGGTGCGCGCCTTCCTGGACTACCACGGCCTGCCCTACCGCCTGGTGGAGGTGAACCCGGTGATGCGTCGTGAGATCGCCTTCTCGTCATACCGCAAGGTTCCCATCGTCATCGTCGCCAACGAAGCCGCTGGCTCCGACAACCCTGTGGTGAGTCTCGTGCACACTGACAAAGGCAATCCCCCCCCCACCCCCTAACGTATAGCCTCAACAGACTGTTGGGGCAAGTGCTGTTGGCGAGTAGCAGCAACCATCAAGGCCGCCACGGCACACGAAGGGGGTGGTAGGTCAGCACTACGCCCAGCCGCCTTTGTCTCCCGAGTGGCGGGGCACTACGGTGGCTAGGAGATGTTAACTACCTCGCCTGGTGTGCAGGAGGTCATGGGTTCGATCCCGACCCTGACACCTGCTGTATATTTGGAGTTTGCGTGTCTCTCTCTCTCATCATCATCACAATGGCTAGGAGATGTTAACTACCTCGCCTGGTGTGCAGGAGGTCATGGGTTCGATCCCGACCCTGACAGCTGCTGCTGTATATTTGGAGTTTGCGTGTCTCTCTCTCTCGTCATCACCACGGTGGCTAGGAGATGTTGACTACCTCGCCTGGTATGCAGGAGGTCATGGGTTCGATACCGACCCTGACGCCTGCTGCTGTATATTTGGAGTTTGCGTGTCTCTCTCTCTCATCATCATCATCACGGTGGCTAGGATATGTTACCTACCTCGCCTGGTATGCAGGAGGTCATGGGTTCGATCCCGACCCTAACACCTGCTGTATATTTTGAGTTTGCGTGTCTCTCTCTCCCCGTGGTCGTGTGGATTTTATGCGGGTCCTCTGGTTTTTCCCTCCACATTCGGAATCAACATCGTACGTTTAGGGTATTTAGCTGCTATGCATGTTCACGCGACGATGATGATGATAAGCCACTTTGTTGAGCTATCATTTGCGATGGCCAGGTTGCTCCTGTGACTCATGCAGCCAGCTATGGCTGCAGGGTTTGGTGGTACATGTTGTTTATTGTGAAAGTTCGGTCACAGTTCCTATGATCACTGCTGTTACATTGCTTTTGGCTTTATTTTGGTGATTTCGAAAAGTTTTTTGGTTTGGCCATGTTTGTTTGTTGTAGTACGGAGTTAGAATGATTGCTTTAATCTAAGTTGTCTTGTGGTTGTTGTTGTTGTTTGACTTGCATCCCACTGAGATTTTTGCACACAGCGTTGATGTACGGTGATTTTTTTCTGGAAGACTTTGCAGTTTTTTCCTGGATTTTTCTATTTGCGCGTAATCACTTTAAGATGTTTTTTGTTTGTTGTGGTTGCACCCGATTCAAGAGCCGAATGGCTCACAGGGCTACACTAAATAAATGAAACTGAAAATGAAAACTGTGTTGGGACGTGCACCATCTGTGTTGGACCAGCTTTGTTGGGATGTGCACCGGCTGTGTTAGGACGTGCACCAGCTGTGTTGCACCAGCTGTGTTGGGACGTGCACCAGCTGTGTTGCACCAGCTGTGTTGGACGTGCACTGGCTGTGTTGGTTCCTGCACCAGCTGTGTTGGGATGTGCACCGGCTGTTGGATCCTGCACCAGTTGTGTTGGTTCCTGCACCAGCTGTGTTGGTTCCTGCACCAGCTGTGTTGGACGTGCACCAGCTGTGTTGGTTCCAGCACCAGCTGTGTTGGACGTGCACCAGCTGTGTTGGTTCCTGCACCAGCTGTGTTGGACGTGCACCAGCTGTGTTGGTTCCTGCACCAGCTGTGTTGGATGTGCACCGGCTGTGTTGGTTCCTGCACCAGCTGTGTTGGACGTGCACCAGCTGTGTTGGTTCCTGCACCAGCTGTGTTGGTTCCTGCACCAGCTGTGTTGGACGTGCACCGGCTGTGTTGGTTCCTGCACCAGCTGTGTTGGTTCCTGCACCAGCTGTGTTGGATGTGCACCGGCTGTGTTGGTTCCTGCACCAGCTGTGTTGGACGTGCACCGGCTGTGTTGGTTCCTGCACCAGCTGTGTTGGTTCCTGCACCAGCTGTGTTGGACGTGCACCGGCTGTGTTGGTTCCTGCACCAGCTGTGTTGGTTCCTGCACCAGCTGTGTTGGACGTGCACCAGCTGTGTTGGTTCCTGCACCAGCTGTGTTGGTTCCTGCACCAGCTGTGTTGGACGTGCACCGGCTGTGTTGGTTCCTGCACCAGCTGTGTTGGTTCCTGCACCAGCTGTGTTGGACGTGCACCAGCTGTTTTGGTTCCTGCACCAGCTGTGTTGTACGTGCACCAGCTGTGTTAGTAGGCGGCTGCTGTGTGAGTGAGCGATGGGCCTGTGATGACATTGTTCGGCGGTTCTCCCCACAGCAACTCAACGACTCCTCGTACATCATCAGCATCCTCAAGACCCTCCTGATCTCCAAGTGAGCAACCAACCCCAAGTCGCACGACACAACGTTCGCCCCAACCATTAAACCCCAACCTCTAACACTAACCGTAGCCATAATCCAAGCCCCAGCACTAACCATTACCCCTGTCTTTAACATTGATGATAAATAATTCATATGGCCATTGAAGAGCAACCACCTCAATCGCTAACTTTTTCCTGTACCACTGATCCTTAACACAAACAGCAACTCATAACACCAAGTATAGTAGTAGGTTTTTACCCTTTCAACTGGTACAAAAACTGACACCTTTATACAAGGGATCATGTTTGCAATAACCACAAGCAGTCAAAATGCAAACAAAAAGAAACAACTCTGATAATGATAATGATATGCACTGTCCTTGAAGTTGATTGGTCCACACCCGAGACGGCTTTTCTTAGAGCCTAGTCTCCACTGGTGTTGGACCAGATAACGCCAAAAGGTGTACAACTCAAAAACAGCGCACTATCAGAGTATTGAGAGCTCGGGGTAAGCATTTACACTATGAGACATCCTTTACCAGTAATCATAACACCAACCCAGAACACTGACAATAACGCGAACACACCAAAGCTAACCGTAATGCTCACAACAACACAAACAATACTAAACCACCACCACCACGAACCATTACACTAAGCTGTAATGGTAAACCCCAACACTAACTCACAGCACTAAAACCAAGACTTACCACTAACCGTCAACACTAGCATCAGCTCCTAACACTAACACAAGCAACGTCAACCAAAAATACTAAACCCCAACCATGATACCAACCACGAAGCCTTGACACTAACTGCTAAGCCCAAGCACTAGCACCAGCTCTTAACAATAGCCCTTCGCCCCAGTCATAAGCCTTAGGCCCAAGGCCCTAGCCTTTAGGCCCTAGGCCTTAGGCCCCAGCCTCCAGACCTTAGGCCCAAGGTCCTAAGTCCTAGCTGCTTCTAGCCCCTAAATCCTAGGACCTAGGCCTTAGGCCCCAGCCCTAGTCTCTGTGTCGTAGGCCCCAACCTCTTCACTCCTAAGCCCTAGCCCTAGGCCCCATCCCCTATGTCCTAGGCCTTAAACCCCAATCCCTAGGCCCTAAGCCTTAGGCCTTTTGTTGTAGCCGTAATCTGTGGCGTTGGTTGCAGGGGCAGCAGCCGGGGCCTGGAGGAGGTGCTGACACTGTACCCGGAGGTGCGTCACGAGGATGAGCGGGGCAAGGAGGTGGTGGAGCACGGCAACAAGTACTGGGTGATGCTGCCTGAGGGGGTGGATGTCACGCAGTTTTACGCCAGCGAGAAGGCCCGCCAGTGAGACTCCACCGCCGAGCGACTCGCTAGCCGACTCGCTCGCTCACACACACACAGTGCGCTTCGCAAACCAGCGGGTCGGCCACCCCCCTGTCGTTCTTCTACTATCGCTGCTGCTGCTGCTACCACAGTGGTTACCGTTGCCCGTGGACTTCGCTCATTGATTCCTCCACGCGTGTTGACGCCTCGGCAATGCCAGGAACTGATTGCTTAATTTCCATCTTACGCAGTGCTCAGCCACCGTCTCTGCAGGTCAAGAGCAACGCACCCACTCCACTCGCCCAACGAACCACGGCCAACGCCAGTGACGATTATATCTGACCCGGTGCTGGGCCTCTCCTAGGTCGACCCAGCCTGAAAATTAGTACCCAGCCCTGTATGTAAACATCAGTACCGGGGAGACAAAGGCGGCCGGGCTTGGTGCTGACACACCAACCCTCGTCATAGGTGTGCGCCGTTCCGGCCACTCGCCACAACGACAGCGCACTTGGCTTGAAGGCTACACGGGTGACCTTTGTGTCTATTTTGCCACCCCCCCCCACTTCCCCACCGTGTGCGCGAGGAGCAGGGAGGAGACGAAGTGGCGGCGCTGGGCGGACGACCACCTCGTCCACCTCATCTCGCCCAACGTGTACCGCTCGCCGGGCGAGGCGCTGGCGTCGTTCGACTACATTGTGCGCGTGGGGAAGTTTGGCTCCGTGGAGGGCGCCTTCGCCAAGTACTTCGGCGCCGCCGCGATGTTCCTCGTCAGCAAGCGGCTCAAGCGCAAGTGAGTGGGCCCCCCCCCCCCCCCCGCACGCAGACGACCAACATCTCAGATTGGCGCGATTGCTCAATGCACAGACGTACATACTGCCCATAGACTCAACACTGCCCATAGACTCAACACTGCCCATAGACTCAACACTGCCCATAGACTCAACACTGCCCATAGACTCAACACTGCCCATAGACTCAACACTACCCATAGACTCAACACTGCCCATAGACTAACACTACCCATAGACTCAACACTGCCCATAGACTCAACACTACCCATAGACTCAACACTACCCATAGACTCAACACTACCCATAGACTCAACACTGCCCATAGACTAACACTACCCATAGATTCAACACTACCCATAGACTAACACTACCCATAGACTCAACACTACCCATAGACTCAACACTACCCATAGACTTAACACTGCCCATAGACTCAACACTACCCATAGACTCAACACTACCCATAGACTCAACACTACCCATAGATTCAACACTACCCATAGACTCAACACTACCCATAGATTCAACACTACCCATAGACTCAACACTACCCATAGACTCAGCACTACCCATAGACTCAACACTACCCATAGACTCAACACTACCCATAGACTCAACACTACCCATAGACTCAACACTGCCCATAGACTCAACACTACCCATAGACTCAACACTACCCATAGACTCAACACTGCCCATAGACTCAACACTGCCCATAGACTCAACACTACCCATAGACTCAACACTACCCATAGACTCAACACTGCCCATAGACTCAACACTGCCCATAGACTCAACACTGCCCATAGACTCAACACTACCCATAGACTCAACACTGCCCATAGACTCAACACTGCCCATAGACTCAACACTACCCATAGACTCAACACTGCCCATAGACTCAACACTGCCCATAGACTCAACACTGCCCATAGACTCAACACTGCCCATAGACTCAACACTACCCATAGACTCAACACTGCCCATAGACTCAACACTGCCCATAGACTCAACACTGCCCATAGACTCAACACTGCCCATAGACTCAACACTGCCCATAGACTCAACACTGCCCATAGACTCAACACTGCCCATAGACTCAACACTGCCCATAGACTCAACACTGCCCATAGACTCAACACTGCCCATAGACTCAACACTGCCCATAGACTCAACACTGCCCGTAGTCTCAACACTAAACACACGCGCAAGAGGGAGGGAGCCCTTAAATCACGGAAGGAGGGAGTTGGAAAAGGCCGAGGAGTGGTTGAAGCCGAAGAACACATCAACACCACGCGGAGAGAGCGCGCGGGTCGGGGTGTCAAACCCAGCGGCTTCACGCTGTGAGGCGCGATGGTGACCTCTGCTCCGCCGGAACCGCCGGCGCCACCCCTACCCCCTCCACCCCCTCCACCCCCCGCTCCCACCGCTCCCACCGCTCTCACCCCACGGTGCGTTGCAGGCACCACATGCAGGACGACGTGCGCCAGGACTTGTACCAGGCCGCCAATGAGTGGGTGCGCGCCCTGGGGAAGGAGCGCCCCTTCATGGGTGGACAGAGCCCCAACCTCGCCGACCTGGTCAGCGGCACCCATCCCCCTTCCCCAAGCCTGCGCCTCGCACCCTCATCCCATGCTGAGCCTCGGTCTAAAGCCCAACTTCAACAATACCTTCTTGGTTCTTTCGGTAAAGTCACGTAGAAGGGAAATAATAAAAATAATAATTAGATGCTTTTATTATATTATTTTATTATGTTTTATTTTTATTATTACCCTTCTACGTGCCTTTACCGAAAGAACCAAGAAGATGAATCCTTGGAGTCACGAAAGCTTTAAATCGAAATTCAACAACACCGTCATAAACCCAGCCTGACCCTCACGCCCCATCCTACTCTGAGCCTCGGTCTAAAGCCCAACTTCAACAAAACCGTCATGAACCCAGCCTGTGCTTCATCGTAAACCCAACATGAACTCAATCCTAAACCTCGGCTTAAACCTAATCCTAAACCAAGCCGAAGCCCCAACCTAAAGCAATCATAAACCCACCCTAAACAGCAGCGTACACCCTTCCTGACACATCCTAAACATCTCCTAAACCCATTCTAAACCTACACTAGACTTATCTTGTGCATCTCCCCCATTTATGCCTCTGCATCTCCATGTGTCTCATGTATCCCCGTATGTCCCCGTGCGTCCCCGTCCATCCCTGTACTTCCCTGTGCGTCCCCGTCCATCCCCGTGCGATGCCCCGGCTCCAGGCCGTGTTCGGCGTTCTGCGCGTCATGGAGGGCCTGCAGGCGTTTGACGACGTCATGGCCAACACGAAGCTGGGGCCGTGGTACGAGCGCACGCAACAGGCCATCGGACAGCAGCGGGGACGCGCGTGACGCACGTGACGCGCGGCGCCCCACGCCGCTGCCGTCTGCAATCCAAGAGCCGCTCGCCTCCACAGCCTCGATCCCGAGCACGCGCGAGATAGCTCGTTTACCCTTTCCCATTCCGGTGACATACGTACGCGTACGTCAACGAAACGGTACCGGAAGAAAAGCTAAAATAAAATAACTTGATGGGTACCGAGGCTCCCGCAAGGCCACGCCGGGAAGAGGCATGTGGCACATTTTGGCGCCAGCTGTTGTAGAGTGCGGCGGTCGTGTCGCTACGGTTCTCTGCGGCGGTGAGTGCGGCGGCGGTGAGTGCGACGGCGCTACACCTAAATTTCGATTTAAAGCTTTCGTGACTGCATCTGAATGACACGCTGTCTTTCTGACAGCCCTGTTCTTCACCTGAGGACGGCTGCTTGCGTTGTGGCCGAAACGTCGTGAGAATTGTATTTTGTTATGTTTTAATTTTATTATTTCCCTTCTACGTGACTTTACCGAAAGAACCAAGACGGCGCTACGCCTCTCTAAATAAAATTAACGCCGAACCACTCGTGCGTTCCGAGATTCTCAGGTGAACGGGAAAAGGGTTCGGATAAAAGCCGCCGCTGCGAGGGCGGCCGGAGTGTCGCCGCGTGACGATGTTCTATAGCTCTGTGACGAGATCAGCCAAGGAATTGTGGTTCATTTGCAGCAAACACTTTGTGTGTAACTAGCGCGACCTTATAACGACGCCGCTGTATTCGTTCAGCAAGCAGAAGCCAATGCGGCTCGGCAAGCACCGGACGGACACGATCGGGCCTTTCTCTCAACCCCGTGTGGGCAGCAGGAAGGGCTGCCCATCGCTCAACTGCCACCCACGTTTGCACCAACATTTTTAGACTTGCCTAAACATTTTGAACGGGTGGTGGCGTGCACTCCACCAGTCAAATGCTAATGCTTCAAGGCAGCCCACGGAGGTTGCGTGAAGCCCGGCACGCGTGCGGCAGTAGTGACGGTTTTCCGCGCATGCCGGCCGTGTTGTGACCGGGTGTGCCTGGGGGGGCAGCCCCTGTCGTTGTCGCTTGTAGACGCGGCCTGCAGACTCGTTCGCTAAATAAAGTGATACGGAGACTTTACCGACCGATTACGAGTGTTCGTTTGTGACCACGATGAGGAGGGGAGGGAAAGGTCCATCCGCCAGGTGCGATGGGAGAACGTTGGGAGGGAAGAGGGTGAATGTTGAGTTAGAGGTTGGGTAAGTTTGTCGGTGTACGTATGTTCAACTTCTTCCCCACCATACGTAGACAACCATGCTAATCGGAGGCGCGGGGGGAAGGAAAATAAACTAAAGACAAGCGAGTGGTACTGGTAGGAACCTCCTGGTTACACCAGCCCACAGGGGATTATTGTGTCCGTCCGTCGTGCAGGGAGGGGCTGGGTGGGGGGGGAGGGACTGGGTGTGGAGGGGCTGGGTGGGGAGGGGCTGGGTGGGGATGGGAGAAACTGGGTGGGGATGGGAGAAACTGGGTAGGGAGGGGCTGGGTGGGGAGGGTGGGGCTGGGTGGGGAGGGAGGGGCTGGGTGGGGATGGGAGAAACTGGGTGGGGATGGGAGAAACTGGGTAGGGAGGGGCTGGGTGGGGAGGGTGGGGAGGGTGGGGCTGGGTGGGGAGGGGCTGGGTGGGGATGGGAGAAACTGGGTGGGGATGGGAGAAACTGGGTGGGGATGGGAGAAACTGGGTAGGGAGGGGCTGGGTGGGGAGGGTGGGGCTGGGTGGGGAGGGGCTGGGTGGGGTGGGGAGGGGCTGGGTGGGGAGGGTGGGGCTGGGTGGGGAGGGGCTGGGTGGGGAGGGGTTGGGTGGGGTGGGGAGGGGCTGGTCACCCCGTGGTGCCCTTATAAAACTCAACGTGTAACCTACTCAAGCCGGCTTGTGCCCGCCCACACAGTCGGCCATATTTGCGGAATACACCACGCCGCCGTTGACCCTGGCCATTGACCGAGCAACCCAACGTTCCTACCAGCTCCCTCCGCACGAATGTGTTTAAATGCGTGAGCGGATGAGCGAATGAGGGATTTTATTATGATTTCTGCAGTGTTCAGTGCGAGTGTTTTCCGGGCACTCCAAGTTGACACAACGCTCTTGACACGGCAATTGATCACGGAACGGATTAAACGCAAAACATCGTTACGATAATTGGCCACATGAAGTCAAAATCGCAATGAATTAGTGCATTTTTGTCGACTCCGTCCCACCGCGGATTGGCAAAGGGCTGTAAATATATAAGTTGAGGCTTTCATTGACCCCAAATCAGAATCCTATGAGCTGTAAAGCCCTTTTTGACACGCGTCCAGCCATCAACAAACAGCTCATTACAAATGCGACCACCACCAACTGCACTTGATACTGTGGTGCCACGCACGTGATGATGTTCATATCTATCTCCACTTAATAATATCGAATAAAAAGTGTTATGTTTAATGTGGAGAGTGCGGATATACGAAGGGCACATTATCTGCTTATCGATAATTGAATGTTAATGTGACATTGCTGCTGATCTGTGGTGTTGTCTTGCTGTGGTCTGGGACTGTTGTTGTTTTTGTTGTGTGTGTGTGTTGTAATAGGTTTTTACCCTTTCAACTGGTACAAAAACTGACACCTTTATACAAGGGATCATGTTTGCAATAACCACAACACAAGCAGAGTTGATAAACTGATAATCTTATCAGAGCTGTTTATTTTTGTTTGCATTTTGACTGCTTGTGTTGTGGTTATTGCAAACATGATCCCTTGTATAAAGGTGTCAGTTTTTGTACCAGTTGAAAGGGTAAAAACCTATTACTATATTTGTCACTGGTAAAGGAGGTCTCATAATGTGTGTGTGTTGTTTGTTGTTTATAACTCGCCCTGACCCCAGGAATCCATACTCTTTGGTTCTTTCGGTAAAGTCACGTAGGTAGAAAATAAAATAAAACAAATCACGACGTGTCGATTGCAACACAAGCAATCATCATCAGGTGTGACAACCACAGACCACTTCAGCAATTCTTTCTTGCTGTGGTTGTCACACCCGATGAAGATTGCTTGTGTTGCAATCGAAACGTCGTGATTTGTTTTATTTTATTTCTAACTACGTGACTTTACCGAAAGAACCAAAGAGTATGACATTGTTACGAGTATCGACACACGCGTTGAGCTTTATTTTTTTGTTATGGGATAAATTCATTTTCTGAGGGGAGCTGCGGGTAAAAGTGTTTTGTTAAATGCCGCTGTAAATTCCCGCCAAGAGGCCGCGCGGCTGTCACTATGGCAACGCGCGTCGTTGCTCCTGGCAACGCGCGTCCCCCCCCCCACCTCTTCAACCGTCTCCACGGCAACGTTGTCAGTTGGGCGGGCGCGGGGGGAGGGGCTCGACTCCAGCTGATCGCAACGGGACACGGCCGCCGGGAATATTCAACCAATCAGCGGCCGAGCTCGAGCCAACGTTGAGTTTGAATTGACCAATGGGAGCGGCGCAAGGAGGGCTCGGCCGTGCCGATGTTTTGGAGGCCGCGAGACGGCGGCGGCGGCGGCGTTGACGCAGCGGGCGGACGGCGCGCGACACATCATCATCACCACCACCACCGGGGTCGGTTAAATACGGTACCAGTTTGTGGCGGTCGGTGATGTTGTTTTGGCTGTTGCGTGGGATGTACCGTCGTGGAAGTTGCAACTGCCGCGTTGTGGATTGTAATTGTTCGAAGCGCAGCGCCTGCAATGTCTCGCTTCCGCTACTGCTGATGGAAGAGCGGCGGGGTGAGGGAGGGAAACGAAGACTCCGATTTGTAAACACAACGTTCTGGGGTGTTTGTTGCGGTGTGGTAATCATCGTCGTCTTCTTCATCAACATCATCGCGGTCTCGTCAGCACCACCACTATCATTAGTATCGGCCTCATCAAAAGCAATCGTTAAATCAGTTGCTGAAAAGGGCTTCCAGCATGCGAAGCGAAACGTCGGACATCATTTCGAAATCGTGTCAGGTTGCTATCATCATTTCTGCATCATCAGCAGCAGCACAATCTGTCGTCATAACCATCGGTGGATACAAATCGATGCAGTGAGCTCCTTTGTTGTTACTGTACAGGATGGTCCAGATGTCTTGCGATTTCACAATATTAACCGACCCCATAAACGTGTACCCTTTTTTCAATAAGCCTTTAAAATATATTTTTAGATTTAAAGCTTTCGTGACTGCAGGGATTCATATTCTTGGTTCTTTCGGTAAAGTCACGTAGAAGGGTAATAATAAAATAATACAAATATAAAACAATAACAATTCTCACGACGTTTCGATTACAACACAAGCAATCATCATCAGGTGTGAAATCCACAGCAAGAAAATTTGAAAAAATAAATATACAAAGTTTTTTGAGGAATCAATTGGGTGATGTGGAGGATGTGTCTGTGTGTATATATACTCTTAGTTCTTTCGGTAAAGTCACGTAGGTAAAAAATGAAATTAAAATTAACAAAAAAAATCACGACGTTTCGGAGGCAACACAAGCTTCCGTCTTCAGGTGAAACTGTGTGTGGGGGGGGGTCACAAGACATCTAGACCACTACAGTGCCGTGGTTATTCAGATAGATAGAAGCTGGCTTCACGTTGCTGGGGGATATGTTATTTTTATTGCAGCTTGAAGGTGGCTAGAGACGCGTTGCCATGGGGGTCACCCCCAGTCTGAGAAGTGCTTATCATGGGAAACCTTCTGTTTTTTCCAGTATCCAAAGGGCGATGAAAAATAAGAATAGGTTAAATTTTTATTTAAAGCTTTCGTGATTGCAGAGATTCATATTCTTGGTTCTTTCGGTAAAGTCACGTAGAAGGGAAATAATAAAATAATACAAATATCAAACAATACAATTTCTCACGACTTTTTTCAAATTGTCTTGCTGTGGATTTCACAGCTGATGACGATTGATTGTGTTGCAGTCGAAACGTCGTGAGAATTTGTATTGTTTTATATTTTTATTATTTCCCTTCTACGTGACTTTACCGAAAGAACCAACACTGGCACACGAGGGGGTGGGTGACCAGCACAACGCCCGGCCGCCTTTGTCTCCCCAGTGCTGATGTTGTTTACACACCGCACCAGGTACTCATTTGAGGCTGAGTCAACTTAGGGGATGCCCATGATCGGTTCAGATAATCGTCACCGGTGTTAGTTGTGAGTGGTTAGCGCATCGCGCTAACCACTGCACCACCGCTCCCCGCAGTAACAGCAGCAGCACGGTCATTTGCTTATTCGCTCACTCACCACACGGCAGGATAATCACGGCTAAGGGAGTCCTTCATCCAGCAGTGGATTGACCATGTATAACACATAGGCATTCACGGCCAACATTATCCATATTTGGGTTAGATTGCGTACGTACAAATGTGTCGTTAAACCCACTACCACCCGACATGGCCGGTTTCACGACACATTTATATCTACGCGACCTAACCCGCAAAAAAAAAAACCTCACGGATGGACCACGGTTTGATGTTCATGATGGTGACCGACCGCTTGCCTGTGGGCGTGTGTGCGTGCGACACCTACGCCTGGGTCTGATCAAAGGGGCGACGAAATCTGCACTTGACGTCGTTGAGGTCGTGGTCATCGCGTTGTTGTCGTTCTAACGTCAGCAGTGCGCTGGGGTAGTGTGAAGGCACGGTGATGTTTGCGGTCAGTCGCTTGCGGTGGCAATTTGTGTTGTTGTCGTAAGTGCTTGGAGGCTCCCTCCCGGTGATGGTGTTGTGTTGGTTGTTGCCGTTGGTGGTTTGCAATGTACACAGGCGCCTCGTGATGATGGTGATGTTGTTGGTGTTGGTTGTTGTTGTTAGTGGTGGTTTGCAGTGTGACAGGACCATAAGGATTCGCATGGGCTCCCCGTGATGGTGATGATGATGGTAATGATGGTGATGATTATACTTTTGTTGTGTTGGCTGTTGTTGGTTGTTGTCAGCAGTGCGGTAGGACCATGAAGATGCGCACGGGCTCCCGGGGATGGTGAAGATGGTGATGATGGTGAAGATGGCGATGATGATGATGTTGGTTGTTGTTGTTGTTGGTTGTTGTCGGTAGTGCGGCGGCAACATGAAGATGCGCACGGGCTCCCCGGGATGGTGAAGATGGCGATGATGATGTTGTTGGTTGTTGTTGGTTGTTGTCAGCAGTGCGGCAGGACCATGAAGATGCGCACGGGCTCCCCGCCGGTGCACGTGCACGTGGACGAAGACACGCCGGTGCACGTGCACCTCAAGAAGACGCGCAAGCCCCGCGTGGGAGCCGGCTCCGCGGAGGTGAGGGGCATGCGGCGGCTCCCGCATAGGGGCACGCGCATCAACAGTGTTGAGTCTATGGGCAGTGTTGAGTCTATGGGCAGTATGTATGTGTGTACGTTGAACTTCTTTCGCACTGTACGTAGCCGACCGTGCTAATCGGAGGTACAGTTTATTGTCGCGCCGTTTTTTTCTGCGTGTAATGTGTCGTGCTGTTGTGTTGTTGTTACAGGCTCACGTGTTGTGGTGGTGTTCTTGTTGTTATCGAGTTACTGTATCGGTTGTTGTTGTTGCGTGGTTGCTGCTCGATTGCAGGGACGAACCGTGGGGGGCGAGCGGGCGAGCGCACGGTCGACGCCGCGAGGACGGAGCCGCGGGCCGTGGATCCCACCCGGAAAAACCTCCGTGCGGGACAAGATGTACGCCTGGGAGGTGAGTCTCCCACACCTCCGATTAGCACGGTTGGTTACGTATGGTGCGAAAGAAGTTCAACGTACATACTCGCTGCCCATCGACTAAACCTACCCATAGACTCAACACTACACATAGACTCAACACTGCCCATAGACTCAACACTGTACATAGACTCAACACTACCCATAGACTCAACACTGCCCATAGACTCAACACTGCCCATAGACTCAACACTGCCCATAGACTCAACACTGCACATAGACTCAACACTGCCCATAGACTCAACACTGCCCATTGACTCAACACTACCCATAGACTCAACACTGCCCATAGACTCAACACTGCCCATAGACTCAACACTGCCCATAGACTCAACACTGCCCATAGACTCAACACTGCCCATAGACTCAACACTGCCCATAGACTCAACACTGCCCATAGACTCAACACTGCACATAGACTCAACACTACCCATAGACTCAACACTGCCCATAGACTCAACACTGCCCATAGACTCAACACTGCCCATAGACTCAACACTGCCCATAGACTCAACACTACCCATAGACTCAACACTGCCCATAGACTCAACACTTCCCATAGACTCAACACTGCCCATAGACTCAACACTACCCATAGACTCAACACTACCCATAAACTCAGCACTACCCATAGACTCAGCACTACCCATAGACTTAGCACTGCACCTCCGATTAGCACGGTTGGCCACATATACAGTGTGAAAGATCAACGTACATACGTATGTACATGTTGTTAATCAACGTGCGATTTGAGTATTTGGCTGCTATACATTTCCACGTGATAAGCCACTTCTTTGAGCTATCATTTGTGGCCTGGTCACTTCCGAAAAAGAGCTCTGCAGCTCAGTGGGCCTTGCCTGGTAAAATAAAAATTAGTTTGGTTTAGTTTGGAACGCGGTTGACGCGGTGAAATGAGACATGCAAACTCCAAATATACATCAGGCGTCAGGGTCAGGATCAAACCCACGACCTCCTGTATACCAGGTGAGGTAGTTAACATTTCACCACGGGGCGAGATGTTGACTAAACACCAGCTCGACTGCAATCGCCACACGCGGTGAGCGGATGTGGGGGGGGGGGTGGAGTTGGATCCTCTGTCCCTCGGCGCTTCGCCTCAGGGCCCCACGCACCGTCTGGAGATCTCTCCCCCGCGGGGCGCCGACGCGGGCGGCATGCGGCCCGGCCTGCACGTGAGCGACCTCACCACCACGGACGTTGCAGACGCTGCCCGGAGGGTGGAGGAGGAGGAGGGGGAGGAGGGGGATGGGGAGGCCGCGACGGCGTTTGAGAAGACGGTGGACGGACTGCTGGCGCAGGTCAGCTCCCTGCAGGCCCAGGTGACCGGCTCAACGGAGGCCCAGGCCACAGCACTGGTTAGGCCACGACGCTGAGTCCAGTCCATGCCACACCACTGGTTAGGCCACGACGCTGAGTCCAGTCCATGCCACAGCACTGGCTAGGCCACGACGCTGAGTCCAGTCCATGCCACAGCACTGGCTGGGTCACGACGCTGAGTCCAAGCCACATCACTCGCTGGGCCACGACGCTGAGTCGATGCCACATCACTGGTTGGGTCACTACGCTGAGTCCAAGCCACATCACTCGGTCCCGTAACCATTCTGTGTGTGCTTCCGCTGTGCCCAATCTCTGTTCCCACGCCCCGTGTGCTCTCCATGCCCCGTGTATCTGCACCCGTGTCCAAAAGACAAATGTGCAAAGTTGTACCAATTTTAGTCGCCCCGAAGGGACGATGGAATAAGTAGACACACAACCGTGGGTTTAACCGTCTCCGCGCTCCATGCGTCTCCACCCCACCCCCCCCGTCTCTCCGTTCTCGTGTCCCCCTCCGTCCCCGCGTCCCTCCGTGCGCCAGGTGGACCAGGAGCGGCGGGACCGCGCTCGGGAGCGGGCGGCGAGCGAGGGGGCCACGTGGCGCCAGCGTCGCCGCGCCGGGGGGGCGGCCGTGCCCCCCTCCCCAGGGGACGTCGACCTCTCGCCCCACGAGAGCGAGGGGCTGAGACGACGCAGCCTCGAGATGCACGCCGGGCCCGACGGGGACTCGGCGCGGTGCGTAGGGAACCGGTGCGGAGGCACGGGGGGGTAGGGTGGAGGGCGGGGATAAATGGGGGGCGGGGGAGGGAGGGGTGGGCACTTATGGGGCACCATGGTGGCGAGGTGTTGACTCCCTCTCCTGGTGTACACGAGGTCGTGGGTTTGATCCCGACCCTGACAACGCCTGCTGATGTATATTGGGAGTTGGCATGTTGTTTTCTCTTACCGTGGTCGCGTGGATTCTTCTCCGGGTCCTCCAGTTTTTCCACACGATGATAATCAACTTCGTTGAGCTATCGTTTCTGACCAAGTCATCCACCGTCTGTTATAGCTCGATGCGCCTTACTTGGTAAAATTAAAATAGTTATATTCAGTTTGCTTGTGGACTACTAAGAAAACTATGAAAAATTATTCACTCACCCAGCCACCAACTTACTCATTCACTCATTCGCTCTCAGTCCCACAAACGATACTCTATCCTGGCCGCTCGAGCACCACAGTGTTGAGTCTATGGGCAGTGTTGAGTCTATGGGTAGTGCTGAGTCTATGGATAGTGCTGAGTCTATGGGCAGTGTTGAGTCTATGGGCAGTGTTGAGTCTATGGGCAGTGCTGAGTCTATGGGCAGTGTTGAGTCTATGGGCAGTGCTGAGTCTATAGGCAGTGTTGAGTCTATGGGCAGTGTTAGTCTATGGGTAATGTTGAGTCTATGGGCAGTGTAGAGTCTATGGGTAGTGCTGAGTCTATGGGCAGTGTTGAGTCTATGGGCAGTGTTGAGTCTATGGGCAGTGTTGAGTCTACGTGCAGTGTTGAGTCTACGGGCAGTATGTGTGCAAGTTGATCTTCTCTCTCACCATTACGTAGCCAACTGCGCGGGGGAAGGACGACAAAGTCAACACAATGAGCAGTTGTGAAGGTTTTTGGAGATTCGGTGCGAGTGGCGTTGACGTTTGCGTCCTCGACGTCGGCGCGCAGGCTGCCTGCAGGCGGCGCCGATGGCCGTGACCGCCTGCTGGGCCAGCTGCTGGAGGCCGAGGCCGTGGGGGCGTCGGCGGCCAAGCAGGTGGCGGCCCTCCGGGACTTTGTGTCGCGCATGAGACACGTGAGCAGCGCAGCGTCGCGTCGCCGCCGCGACATCACCGTTGCGTCTTCGCCACCGCGACATCACCGCCGCCGCGTTACCGCCGTGTGGCTTTTGCGCGTTTTTGCTGAGCACCGCCTTCTCCTGGCAGAGCCACGGGTACGGCTCCTCGACGCCCACCCACGGGCAGAAGGGAGTTTCACAACAACAACATCATCGTCATCTGTGTGTGGCGATCCACCAACCCCCCCCTCTCGCCTTCACGGTGCCGGATCACAGGCCACTCCACGTCCATATACCACACCGTGTCGTCGTCGCGTTACTGCCGGGCGGTGGTGGTGGTGGTAGCTACGCTGCTCCTGCACGTGGCCTGTGGTCTGGCGCTGTGGAGGCAGCAGCAAGGGGTTGGTTGATCGCAGCACAGATTGGGTCGTGTGAAACTCCCTTCCCGTGGTCGGGCATCGATGAGGAGTTCCACCCTGACCGGCGCGTTTGTTGAGGCTGCAGGAGAAGGCTCTGAGCTGCTCGGACGTGAGCCGCATCACGCGCCACAAGGAGCTGCTCATGGAGAAGCTGGAGGAGTTTGAGGTCGCCAACAGAGCGCTGCGCAGGCTGCTTCGCAACGAGCACGCCAGCGGGGTGAGAGACTCGCGCCGCACACTCACACGGGGTGAGATGCGAGGTGGTGAGGCACCGGGGGGCAGGGGTGAGACGTGGGGGGTGAGACGCGCGGTGGGACGCGCATGGGGTGAGACGAGCGGTGAGACACGGGGTGAGACAAGCATAGGGTTAGATGGTAGGGTGAGACTTGGGGGTGAGACACGGGGGTGAGACACAGGGTGAGCCACGGGGGTGAGACACAGGTTGAGACACGCACGGGGTTAGATGGTAGGGTGAGATGTGGGGGTGAGACGGGCGGTGAGACACGGGGTGAGACACGGGGTGAGACGGGCGAGGAGACACGGGGTGAGACACGCACGGGGTAAGACGTGGGGGTGAGACGTGGGGGTGAGACGTGGGGGTGAGACACGCGCGGGGTGAGACGTGGGGGTGAGACGTGGGGGTGAGACGTGGGGGTGAGACGTGGGGTGAGACACGGGATGAGACGTGGGGTGAGACACTGGGTGAGACGGGCGAGGAGACACGAGGTGAGACACGCACGGGGTGAGATAGTAGGGTGAGACGTGGAGGTGAGACGCGGGGTGAGAAGGGGAGCGGCGGCGCAGCGGTAAGTTCCATCATGACAGTGCGCTGTTTTTGAGTTGTACGCCTTTTGGCGTCATCTGGTCCAACACCAATGGAGACTAGGCTCTAAGAAAAGCTGCTCCGGGTGTGGACCAATCAACTTCAAGGACAGTGCATACCATTATCATCATCAGAGTTGTTTCTTTTTGTTTGCATTTTGACTGCTTGTGTTGTGGTTATTGCAAACATGATGCCTTGTAAAAAAGGTGTCAGTTTTTGTACCAGTTTAAAGGGTAAAAACCTACTACTATATTTTGCCACTGGTAAAGGAGATGTATCATAGTCTGCGTGAGGCTACAGGGTGGGGGGGGGGGTGATCCTTCGTCTGTTTTGCAGCTCGACGTGACGCAGGTGATGGAGCAGCGCGACGTTCTGCTGCGGAAACTCACCCTGGCCGAGTCGGACAACGCGGTGAGCAACGCACCGGGGACACGTGAACAAGCGTGTCAAGACACGTGTACATCCTGTGTGTGTGTCAAGACACGTGTACGTCATGCGTGTGTCAAGACACGTGTACGTCCTGTGTGTGTGTGAAGACACGTATACATCCTGTGTGTGTCAAGACACGTGTACGTCCTGTGTGTGTGTCTGTCTGGGGGGAGCGGTGGTGTAGCGATTAGCGCTGCGCTGCGCTACGAACCCGGCGACCCGAGTTCGATTCCCGCTCACGGCTAACATCGGTGACGATTATCTGAACCGGTCCTGGGCCTTCCCTAGGTCGGCTCAGCCTCAAATGAGTGCCTGGTGCGGTGCGTAAAAACATCGCACTGGGGAAACAGAAGCGGGGGCGGGCGTGGTGCTCGCCACCAACCCCCTCGTGTGCCGTTCTGGCCTTCATAGCTGCTCGCTAACAGCTCTTGCCCCAACAGTCTGTCCGGGCTATACGGCGGATCTTTGTCTTTGTTTACGTCCTTGTGTCTGTCTGTCAATTAGTCTGTGTGTCTGCCTGTCTGTCCATCCGTCCACGTGTTTGTCTGCTTGTCCTCGTGTTTTTCAATCTGGCTCTGTATCTGTGTCCATCCGTTAATCCCTCCGCCCGTCCGCCGGTGTCTGTCCGCGTGTCTGCATCTCAGCGCCTCGCCACGCGGCTGCAGGAGCTGGAGAAGGAGCTAAGCCAAGCAGCTGTGCAGCTGCAGCTGGAGAAGGTGTGTGTGGGCCCTCTGTAAGAGTCTACAGGTCTCTGTGCGAGCCTATGGGTCTCTGTGAGTTTACGGGTCTCTCTGAGAGTCTATGGGTCTTTGTATGAGTCTACATGTCTCTGTGCGAGCCTATGGGTCTCTGTGAGTTTACGGGTCTTTCTGAGAGTCTATGGGTCTTTGTATGAGTCTACAGGTCTCTGTGCGAGCCTATGGGTCTCTGTGAGTTTACGGGTCTTTCTGAGAGTCTATGGGTCTTTGTATGAGTCTACAGGTCTCTGTGCGAGCCCATGGGTCTCTGTGAGTTTACGGGTCTCTGTGTGAGTCTTTGGGTCTTTGTATGAGTCTGCAGGTCTCTGTGAGAGCCTACGGGTCTCTGTGAGTTTACGGGCCTCTCTGAGAATCTATGGGTCTTTGTATGAGTCTACAGGTCTCTGTGAGAGTCTACGGGTCTCTGTGCGAGTCTGTGGGTCTCTGTGTAAGTCATTGATGACTGGGCTTAGATCATCAATTCGACTAATAATGATCACACTCTTAGCTCGTAGCGACTTGCCGGCGAGATTAAACGGAGATTAAACGGAGGCCGTCTGTCACCCGATGCTGCTCCCCACGCAGAGCGAGTGACCGGGTGCCTAATCTGGGTGTTTGCCGGGCTCGGGTTTAATGAGACGCGGTGCGCTCGGTCACCGGCTGCCAAGGAAATGTTTCTTCGTCCTCGGGGACCTCGTCCTCTGCCTTGCGTTCTTAATGGCGCCGCGGTGGCTATGGGCAGTGTTGAGTCTATGGGCAGTGTTGAGTCTATGGGCAGTGTTGAGTCTATGGGCAGTGTTGAGTCTATGGGCAGTGTTGAGTCTATGGGCAGTGTTGAGTCTATGGGCAGTGTTGAGTCTATGGGCAGTGTTGAGTCTATGGGCAGTGTTGAGTCTATGGATAGTGTTTAGTCTATGGGCAGTGTTGAGTCTATGGACAGTGTTGAGTCTATGGGCAGTGTTGAGTCTATGGACAGTGTTGAGTCTATGGACAGTGTTGAGTCTATGGGCAGTGTTGAGTCTATGGACAGTGTTGAGTCTATGGGCAGTGTTGAGTCTATGGGCAGTGTTGAGTCTATGGGCAGTGTTGAGTCTATGGGCAGTGTTGAGTCTATGGGCAGTGTTGAGTCTATGGGCAGTGTTGAGTCTATGGGCAGTGTTGAGTCTATGGGCAGTGTTGAGTCTATGGACAGTGTTGAGTCTATGGGCAGTGTTGAGTCTATGGACAGTGTTGAGTCTATGGGCAGTGTTGAGTCTATGGACAGTGTTGAGTCTATGGGCAGTGTTGAGTCTATGGGCAGTGTTGAGTCTATGGACAGTGTTGAGTCTATGGGCAGTGTTGAGTCTATGGACAGTGTTGAGTCTATGGACAGTGTTGAGTCTATGGGCAGTGTTGAGTCTATGGGCAGTGTTGAGTCTATGGACAGTGTTGAGTCTATGGGTAGTTTTGAGTCTATGGGTAGTGTTGAGTCTATGGGCAGTGTTGAGCCTATGGGTAGTGTTGAGTCTATGGGCAGTGTTGAGTCTATGGGCAGTGTTGAGTCTATGGGCAGTGTTGAGTCTATGGACAGTGTTGAGTCTATGGGCAGTGTTGAGTCTATGGGCAGTGTTGAGTCTATGGACAGTGTTGAGTCTATGGGTAGTTTTGAGTCTATGGGTAGTGTTGAGTCTATGGGCAGTGTTGAGCCTATGGGTAGTGTTGAGTCTATGGGCAGTGTTGAGTCTATGGGCAGCGTTAGTCTATGGGCAGTGTTGAGTCTATGGGCAGTGTACGTAGCCACCCGTGCTAATCGTGTTGTTGTTGTTGTTGCCAGGACTCGGCTCGCTCGGCCACCGACGCGTCTAAGGGCCTGGAGGTGACGCGCGCTCACCTCCAGGGACAGCTGCGCAGCAAGGAGGCCGACAACAACCGGGCCGCCACACACATACGGGTGTGTGCGGGTGTGCGTGTGCGCGTGTGTGTGCGGGTGTGCGCGTGTGTGTGCGTGTGTGCGCGGGTGTGCTTGCCCACGTGCGTGCGTGCGTTCACATGTTAACATCGCCACTGGGGAGGCAAAGGCGGCCGGGCGTGGTGCTGGCCGCCCACCCCCTCGTGTGCCGTGCCGGCCATCGTAGGCGCTGCTCGCTAACAGCACTCGTCCCAAACGGCATGTTAAGGCTACACGGGGAGGGCGGGAGGCTACACGGGGGACCTTTGCCTTTGCTCGGCGCAGGGGCTGGAGCGAGCGCTGGAGCAGCAGAGGCTGGAGGCGGAGGCGCTGGCGGAGGAGGTGGCTCGGGCTCGCGAGCGAGGGGAGACTGACAAGGAGGCGCTGAAGAAGGCGACGCGGGCGCTGAAGACACGGGCGCAGCGCGGGGAGGACGCGGCGCAGCAGCTGCACGCGGAGCTCCTGGACAAGGCAACGAGAGAGAGAGACAGAGAGAGAGACACAGACAGAGAGACACAGACAGAGAGAGCAACAGAGAGAGCAACAGAGAGAGACACAGAGAGAGAGACACAGAGAGAGAGTGAGACACAGAGAGGGACAGACAGAGAGAGAGACACAGAGAGAGACAGAGAGAGCGACACAGAGAGAGACAGATAGACAGAGACACAGTGAGAGAGACACAGTGAGAGAGACACAGAGAGAGAGACCGAGAGAGAGACACACTCTGGCAGCAACAACAACCGCCATTCGCCACTAAGTGGTGGTGACGTCACCACGACGCTTGTGCCAGGCCATATGCACCTTGAGGCCACGTGAAGTGTCGAACGCCCGCTGGCGTTCGACACTTCACAGGCACACACAGAGACACACGCACAGAGATACACAGACAGACACACACACACAGACACACACACAGATGGATTCCGAGAGACTCGGAGATACAAACAGACTCGCACACAGTGCAGCAGCTACCAGTGGAGCTCAACGTCAGCACCGGGGGAGACAAAGGTGGCCCGGCGTGGTGCTGGCCACCCACCCCCTCATAGGTGCGCCGTGCCGGCCTTCGTAGGTGACGCTCGCCAACGGCACTCGCCGCGGCTAGTCCGCTAACCCTTTCCCGTTCCGATGACGTGCACGGAAGAAAAGCTGAAATAAAATAAACGTGTCGATACCGAGGCTCCCACAAGGCCATGCGGGAGGGCGTGCGGCACAGTTTGGCTGCCAGCTACCGCAGAGTGGCGGCGGTCCCCGTGGTTCTCCGTGGCGAGTAACGACGTCGTTTAAAAACAGCGGCGCTGCTACTACTCCTCACCGAACAAAATGAACGCTGAGATTCGGCGGAGTAACGGGACCCAACCTACACCCTACGACCTACGGTTGTCCCGGAACACGGCAAAGGGTTAAAGGCTATGCACGGTGTGTGTGCGTGCCTGCGTGCGTGTGCGTGCGTGCGTGTGTGTGTGTGCCTGCGTGCGTGTGCCTGCGTGCGTGCGTGTGCCTGCGTGCGTGCGTGCGTGTGTGTGCGTGCGTGCGTGCGTGTGCGTGCGTGCGTGTGCCTGCGTGCGTGTGTGTGTGTGCGTGCGTGCGTGTGCCTGCGTGCGTGCGTGTGCCTGCGTGTGTGTGCGTGCGTGTGCCTGCGTGCGTGCGTGTGCCTGCGTGCGTGCGTGTGCCTGCGTGCGTGCGTGTGCCTGCGTGTGTGTGTGTGCGTGCGTGCGTGCGTGTGTGTGCGTGCGTGCGTGTGCCTGCGTGCGTGTGTGTGCGTGTGTGTGTGCGTGCGTGCGTGTGCCTGCCTGCGTGTGTGTGTGTGTGCGTGTGTGTGTGTGCGTGCATGCGTGTGCCTGCCTGCGTGCGTGTGTGTGTGCGTGTGTGCGCGGTGTTATCGAGCAGGAGGCGCAGCTGGCAGACACGCTGGCGTCGGCCGAGGCGTGGCGGTCGCGCAACGGGAAGCTCTCCAAGGAGAAGTCACAGCTGGAGATGGAGGTGGCGACGCTCGGCGAGTGAGTGCCTGGGTCCACTCCCCGCTCTCTCTGTCTCTCTCCATAGCAGCACAACCGCGTAAGCCCACTCAGTCGTACACAACAACAACAGCAGGCGGCACGACCGCGTAAACCCACAGAGTCGTACACAACAACAACAACAGCAGGTGGCACGACCACGTAAACCCACACCGTCGTACACAACAACAACAGCAGGCGGCACGACCCAGTCAACCCACTCAGTCGTACACAACAACAACAACAGGCAGCACGACCACATAAACCCGCACCGTCGTACACAACAACAACAACAACAGGCGGCACGACCACGTAAACCCGCACCGTCGTACACAACAACAACAACAACAGGTAGCACGACCACGTAAACCCACACAGTCGTACACAACAACAACAACAACAGGTAGCACGACCACGTAAACCCGCACCGTCGTACACAACAACAACAGGTAGCACGACCACGTAAACCCACACAGTCGTACACAACAACAACAACAACAGGCGGCACGACCACGTAAACCCGCACCGTCGTACACAACAACAACAACAACAGGCAGCACGACCACGTAAACCCGCACCGTCGTACACAACAACAACAACAACAGGCAGCACGACCACGTAAACCCGCACCGTCGTACACAACAACAACAGGTAGCACGACCACGTAAACCCGCACCGTCGTACACAAACCGTAGCTTAGTGGGGCTGGCGGGCCCCTCGGGGCCGGGGGCACGGTGCCAACCAATGGCGGCGAGGGGCACATGCGGGACGGGGTTTACACCCGCAGGTGATGGCCGCCCCCGCCGCTGCCGCCGTGTAAGACGAACCCAGAGGGCGTCGCGCTGCCCAGCTGCCGCTGTTTGTTCAGCATCCGGTGGCGGCGCACGCAGCCCGGGGGGGGGGGTCGGCGGGTGTTGGGCTGTCGCCGTGCCCCCCCCCTCCCCACCACCGTCACCCAGCCCGCATCGCCACTTCCACTGCCGCCGCGGTTTCTTTGTGGCCGCCCCCCCCCCCCCCGGTGTTTGTCGTCGCAATCACGGGGGCCGGCGTCGTCCCGGTTGTCGTCATCCCACCCGCACGGCTCGGGTGTCGGCCGCGTTGCGAGGAAATGGACGGGGCGGCCCACACGGGGGGGAGGGGGGGGGTGAAGGGGGGGATGAGGGGGAGGGGGCGACGAGGGTGGTGGGGGACGAAGGGGGGGGGGGGAATGAGGGAGGAGGGACGCGGGGGAGAGAGGTGGCCCGCATGGAGATAGTGGGGTGCCTCAAACGAGTGCCTGGTGCGGTGTGTAAACATCGCCACTGGGGAGACAAAGGCGGCCGGGCGTGTTGCTGGCCGCCCTCCCCATCGTGTGTCGTGGCGGCCCTCATAGGTGCTCGCTAACAGCACTTGCCCCAACAGTCTGTTGCAGGCTACACGGGGGATCTTTGTCTTCGTTGTGACCTGCAAGCGTGGTGGTTTGCACACCGCATGAGAGGAGTCCTCAACATTGAGTGGAGGAGGACTGAATGAACGAGCGAAGTTCGCAGGAACGGTCACCATGGCAGCAGCAGCAACGATAGAAGAGTGCAGAGAAGGCGTCGTGGTTCAATGCCATTAAACTGAATGAGCGATGCTGGTGTGTGTCTGCGTGCGTCTGCCTGTGTCTCTGCGTGTGTCTGTGCGTGTCTGCGCGTGTCTGTGTGTGTCTGCGCATGTCTGCGAGTGTCTGGTGTGTCTGCGTGTGTCTGCGTGTGTCTGCGTGTGTCTCTGCTTGTGTCTGTGCGTGTGTCTGTGCGTGTCTGCACGCTGCAGACGAGTGCTGGACGCGGAGCGGCAGGCCCGGGCGGCCGAGGAGCGAGCGCGGGCCGAGCGGGAGGCGAGCGCCGAGCGGCTCCACCGAGCCAACGGCGACGTGGCCGGCGCCCGGCTCCACGGGGAGCGCCTCAAGGTCACCCACCACACACGGCCGGCCAGGGATGGGGTGGGGGAGGGTCGAGGGTCAGAGGTTCGGCTGAGACGGGGGTTGTAGAAGTAGGGAATAAAAAAAATTGGCGAGCGTCGTGTGAATGCGAACGAAGCGGTACAAGCGAGACGGACCGCGGGGAAGGGGCGATCGAATCGCGAAGTGAGAAAGCGGTGACTTGTGGTTACCGCAATGCGCTACAAACCCTGCGACCCCGGTTCGTTTCCTGCCCGGGGGCTGTCATGGGTCGTGAGCGGTAACTGAAGCGGTCCTGGGGCCCCCCACCCTCTCCTCCACCATCAACGCGCTGCCCTTGAGGAGCCGGGTTAACCATCATGGGGGTGTGAAACCCGGACTTGAACCCAGGATCTCGGCAGATGCCTGCTCAGCCTCTCTGATCTCTAAACAATCTGGTGGTCTCGTCTCACCTTGTCTCACCATGCATCCCCGCGCTTCATGTCACCACGTCTCACCGCGTCTCCCTGCATCTCCCCGCGAGTCCCCGCATCTCCCCGCGTCTCACTGTGTGTTCCCGTGTCTCCTGCATGTCCCCCTGCGTCTCACCGCGTGTCCCCGCTTGTCCCCGTGCATCTTCCTGCGTCTCACCACGGCTCACTGTGTGCCCCCGTGTCTCGCCGCGTGTCCCCGCATCTCCCCGCGTCTCACTGCGTGTCCCTGTGTCTCACTGCGTGTCCCCCCGCGTGTCACCACAGGCGAGCCTCTCGGCTGTGGAGGAGAAGCTCCACTTTGCCGAGTCGGAGGTGCAGCAGCTGACGGCCACCATGAAGCAGTATGAGGGCCTGGTGGACGGATATAAGACCCAGGTGAGGGCGTCTCCCGTGCCAGCGCGCTGACCCAACACGCTGAGCCCAACGCGTTGAGCCAGTGAGCCGAGTCAGCGAGCCGAGCCAACGCCCGAGCGTGGCCTTGCATGGCTCCCTCCTGGCATCCCGAACCATGTGGTGATGGTAGCGGTGGGGCTGGCGGTGGTGAGGATGATTGAATATTTTGATGATGGTGGTGGTTGTTATCCGGACTGCTCTATTCGCCGGCATCTGTCTTCGATGGCAATGCAATTCTTCCGTCGCGTGTCCGGAACAAATTCCGACAGCCGTCGTCCGGCATCTTGCCGTGCACTTATCGTAGTTTTGTTGTGTACGGGAGCTTCGGGACGCTGCCGAGTGGTGGCGCGAGCGGAAGTCTGGACATGCAGTACCCTACTATGTACGTTGAACTTCTTTCGCACTGTACGTAGCCAACCACGCTAATCGGCAGTGCGGGGGAAGGACAACAAACTAAACACAAAAGCAGCCCGGTGTGTAGCTCCAGTGGTTTCTTAATATCGAAATGAAGAGCTTTCCAGACGGCCACAGAATCGCATCTGAAAGCACGCGATGCAATGTGTGAGTCCATGGGTTTCTGTGTGGTGAGTTTATAGGTCTCAAAGTATTTTGAACGTCTTTCGCACCATATGTAGCCCACCATGATTTAAAAGTGCATGGCTCCAGTGGCTTCCTGATATTGGAAGGAAGAACGTTCCAGACGGCCGCGGAAGCGCATTTAAAAGCGCGACGAAGCCACGACCGTGTTTGTTCGACGGCCGGCCAAAAGCCGCCACCGCCGCTGCCGCTGCGAGGACGGCCGGAGTTTGAGATGGGCGAGTTCCCGTGGTTCCATTTGTGGCAAAGCGCCTTGCGTGTGACGAGCACACCACGTCGTGCGGACGCCCCCCCCCCCCCGCCCCCCCACCTCGTCGTCGGCCCCCAGGTGACGAAGACTCGCGTGGAGGCCGACGAGTTCAAGGTGAAGCTGGACTTGGCGGAGAAGGAGAACCGGAGGCTTCGCGACGAGAGCGGCCGGGAGGCCGAGCAGGTGACCACGCAGAGCGAGAGCCGCTATAAAATGTTTGGGTTTTTTTGGCAGCAGACAAATACTCTGAACGCGTGACGTAAATTCTAAATGTGGAGGGAAACAGCGGAGGAGTAAAATCCACACGACCACGGGGAGAGAGAGAGACACGCAAACTCCAAATACACAGCAGGTGTCAGGGTCAAACCCACGACCTCCTGTGTACCAGGGGAGGTAGTTAACATCTGCTAGCCACCGTGATGATAGAGAGAGAGACACGCAAACTCCAAATATACAGCAGCAAGCGTCAGGGTCAGGATCGAACCCACGACATCCTGTACACCAGGCGAGGTAGTTAAAATCTTACCATGGGGAGAGAGACACCGCAAACTCCAAATATACAGCAGGCATAATGGTTGGGATGGAACCCACGACCTCCTGTACACCAGGCGAGGTAGTTAATATCTCCTAGCCACCGTGATGATGATGAGAGAGAGAGACACGCCAACTACAAATATACAGCAGCAGGCGTCAGAGTCGGGATGGAACCCACGCCCTCCTGCACACCAGGCGGGGTAGTTAACATCTAGCCACCGTGGCACCCTTCATCTCATCTCGGCCCCCTGTCGACCTCCGTCATCACCGATGGCCACCCTCTCCGTGCGTGCGTGCCGCGTGTACGTGTCTCCATGGCCACGAGAAGATGTGGTGCTCCCCCGAACCGCGGCTTGTCCCAGCCGGAGCCGCTGTATCTCTGTGTGTATCTACGTGTGTGTGTGTGTATCTCTATGTGTAGTGTATGTGTGTGTGTATCTCTCTATGTAATCTTTGTGCGCGTGTCTAAGTGCAATGTCTGTGCGTGTGTGTCTCAGTGTGATGTGTGTCTAAGTGTAATGTGTATGTGTGTGTCGAAGTGTAATGTCTGTGCGTGTGCGACTCAGTGTGATGTGTGTCTAAGTGTAATGTGTATGTGTGTGTCTAAGTGTAATGTCTGTGCGTGTGCGTCTCAGTGTGATGTGTGTCTAAGTGTAATGTGTATGTGTGTGTCTAAGTGTAATGTGTGTGCGTCTCAGTGTGATGTGTGTCTAAGTGTAATATGTGTGCGTGTGTGTCTAAGTGTAATGTCTTTGCGTGTGCGTCTCAGTGTGATGTGTGTCTTAAGTGTAATGTGTGTGTGTCTAAGTGTAATGTCTGCGCGTGCGTCTCTACGACGGCGTCTGCGTGTAGATGCGGCGCTCGGTGGAGTCGCGTCTCTCCCAGCTGGAGCCGCTGCCCGAGATGCTGAAGGCCGCTGAGCTGCGTCTGCGCGACAGCGAGGCCACGCTGGCCACCGCGCACAGGAGGGAGGCCGAGCAGGCGTCCAGCCTGGCCGAGGCTCGCCTCAAGGTCCGTGTGTGTGTGTGCGTACGCGTGTGTGTGTGTGTGTGTACGCGTGTGTGTGTGTGTGTACGCGTGTGTGTGTGTGTACGCGTGTGTGTGTGTGTGTACGCGTGTGTGTGTGTGTGTGTACGCGTGTGTGTGTGTGTATGCGTGTGTGTGTGTGTGTACGCGTGTGTGTGTGTGTACGCGTGTGTGTGTGTGTGTAAGCGTGTGTGTGTCTATGCTGGGTCATGTAGCCCGCATGCCCAGCCACCGCATTGCTAAACAGCTTTTGTTCGGCCGGATAGAGGGGGCTAGACGGACGCGGCACGGGCTAGAGAAGAGATGGAGTGACGTGGTACAGGAGGATGTGGAGCTCAGTGGACTTGCCGATGACTGGTACCAGCGGGTGTCAAGATCGGCCTCTGTGGAGGAGGCTCGTGAAGGACGCTGCTACTGGGCAGTTGGAGGCAGTCGCCCTCCAACAACAACCGAGGGCGGAGGAGCAACGCTCACAACAACGAGTGGAGAGCCGGGTGGATAAAAGAGCAATTTGGCACAGTAGGGGGCACAGGTGGTGCATCGGCCAGTCATCTCGGTCATCTCAGTCGGTCGACCCATGGCACTTGGGTCTGTCCCGTGACCTCCTGCCAGCGGGCGTTCGACACTTCACGTGGCCTTAACGTGTATATAGCCTGGCACAGGCGCCATGGTGATGTCACCGCCACTTAGTGGTGAATGACGGTTGTTGTTGTTGTGTGTGTGTGCATGTGTGTAAACGGGGTTTGATTCCCGCTCACGGCCAACACTGGTGACGATTATCGTAACTGTTCCTGAGGCCTCCACTAAAGGCCGATCTCGGCCGTGAATGAACATCCATTGCAGCTTGTAAACGTCGGCGCTCGGCCGGTGATAGGTGGACGAAGGCGCGTGGTGCCAGCCACCCCCTTGTGCGCCGTAGCGGTCTTTGTGGGTGCCGCTCGCGAACGGCACTTGCCCCGACAGCGTGCGTAGGCTACGCGGGTGACCTTTGTCTCTTGTCTGTGCGGTGGGGGGGCGGCCGGTGCAGGCGGAGCAGCAGGCGCTGCAGCTGGAGTCTGTGCGGGAGAGCGCGGCATCGCTGCAGGAGGTGAATCACGAACTGCAGCTCAAGACCGACGCCTTGCAGAGGTTAACCAGCGCCGTCACGCACGCGCACACGCACACGGCAACGTCACACGCACACGGCAACGGCACGCGTACAGAGAGAGACGCAATCTCCAAATATACAGCAGCAGGTGTCAGGGTCGGGATCGAACCCACGACCTCCTGTATACCAGGCGAGGTAGTTAACATCTCACCACGGAGAGAGAGACACCGCAAACTCCAAATATACAGCAGGCATAATGGTTGGGATCGAACCCACGACCTCCTGTACACAAGGCGAGGTAGTTAACATCTCCTAGCCACCATGATGATGATGAGAGAGAGACACGCAAAATCCAAGTATGCAGCATGCGTCAGGGTCGGGATCGAACCCACGACCGCCTGTACACCAGGCGAGGTAGTCAACATCTCCTAGCCACCGTGAAGATGACGAGAGAGAGAGACACACACACACGTGGTAACGTCACGCACACGGCAACATCACACGCGCCCGCACGGCAACGTCACACACAGCCAGCCCCATCACGCGCAAAAGGCGGCTGGCCCCGTGGCTGCCGGCCACACCACCACCTCGTGGGTGGTGCGCCGCGCCGGCCTTGAGGGGTCCCACTGCGCGAACGGCGCTTGCCCCAAAAGCCGGCGGGAGGTCACGCGGTCGGGGTGGGGGCCTCTTTATCTTTGTGTCTTTGTGTCTTTGTGTCTTTGTGTCTCTGTGTCTTTGTGTCTCTGTGTCTTTGTGTCTTTGTGTCTCTGTGTCTTTGTGTCTCTGTGTCTTTGTGTCTCTGTGTCTTTGTGTCTCTGTGTCTCTGTGTCTTTGTGTCTCTGTGTCTTTGTGTCTCTGTGTCTCTGTGTAGACGCGTGGAGGGCGCGGAGCAGCAGAGCCGCGAGCTGGCGCAGGCCGTGGCCCAGCGGGAGGAGGCGCTGGCGCTGGAGCGGCTGCGCGGAGAGGAGAGGGCGCGCGACGTGGCGGCGCTGTCTCGCCAGCTGGAGCTTGCGCTCGACGACGCTCGCAGACAGGTGGGTGGGCACGGGCGGGGGGCACGGGCGAGGGGCATGGGTGGGGGGCACAGGTGGGGGGCACGGGTGGGGGGCACGGGTGGGGGGCACGGGCGGGGGGCACAGGTGGGGGGCATGGGTGGGGGGCACGGGCGGGAAGGGGGGTGCAGGGTGGGGGGCACGGGCTCCCGTATTAGTTAACATCATTTTTATAATAATAATAATAATAATAATAGGGTTTTCCCCCTTTTTTCTGGCAACAAAACTGAAACCTTTTTGCAAGGAATCATGTGTGCATTATGACCACAATACTTGTGGTCAAAATGCAAACAAAAAACACACTATATTCTTGGTTCTTTCGGTAAAGTCACGTAGTAGGGAAATAATAAAATAATACAAATATAAAACAAAAACAATTCTCACGACGTTTCGACTGCAACACAAGCAATCATCATCAGGTGTGAAATCCACAGCAATAAAATTTGAAAAAAAAACACACTGATAATATGATGGCATTGTCCTTGAAACTGATTGATCCACACCTTTCTTTTAAGCCTCGTCTCAATTGGTGCTAGACCAGAGGACGCCAAAAGGCGTACAGCTCAAAGACAATGCACTCATCATCTTTGACTGCGTAGTTCGTGAAGCTTTCCATGGCTCTACCGGAGGAATTTCCATCTGGTACGGATACCAAGGGAGGATAATTGATGCCCGGGTGCGGTGAAGGGATGGCTCCCTATTGGTCAACCGTGTTATGTATGCCGTTGATCTGGTGATTGCTGCTCGCTCAGAGGAGGAGTTGGAGGTGCTACAGCTGAACCTAGGGTGTGCCACTAAGAGGTGGGGTCTTACCATCAGTTCCACCAAAACTAAGAACCTGCCTGGGTATTTTGTGCCATCAAACATTCCACCCCCTCAGCCCCCATTGGTGTTGGAGCAGTTGTGGAGAGAGTGGAGAGTTTTTCCATACCTGGGCATTGTGCTTATGACCAGCTCCGGTTTAACGGCAGAAGTCTCACTCCAAATCAGTCTACGTAACGCTGTGTGGAAGGTACCTGGTCTGTCACTCCACACGAAGCTTCGGATCTCCTTGGCCACAGTCATGCCCTCCCTTCTCTACGCTTGCGAAACGTGGACCCCCCTAATGGAGCATCTTCGCCAGTTTTAAACATTTAGGCTGGCCTGCCTACGATCCATCCTGGGTTGACCCAGGCTGGATTGTGTGAGGAGTTCACAAATCCTTGAAAGAAAGTTCCATCAGTGAACTCCTCCGGCAAGCAAGCCCGCATGCCCAGCCATCACATGCCTAAACAGCTTTTGTTTGGCCGGATAGAGGGGCCTAAACAGGTGCGGCACGGGCTAGAGAAGAGATGGAGTGATGTGGTACACTAGGATGTGGAGCTGAGTGGACTTGCCGATGATTGGTACCAGCGGTGTCAAGATCGGCCTCTGTAGAGGACACAACTGAGCAACAATGGAGGGCAGAGGAGCGATGCTCACAACAACGAGCGGAGCGCCGGGCGGCTAAAACACAGGAAGTTGGCACAGAAGGGGGCACAGATGGTGCATCTTCCGGTCATCTCAGTCAATCGACCCATGGCATCTGGGCCTGTCCTGTGACCTCCAGCCAGCTGGCGTTCGACACTTCACGTGGCCTTAAAGTGCACTAGGCCTGGCACGAGCGCCGTGGTGATGTCACCGAAAATTAGTGGCGATTGGCAGTTGTTGTCAACGTATCACTGTAATGTGTCACTGTGTGTCACTTTGTGTGACTGTGTGTGTCACTGTGTGTAGCGGGGAGCAGTAGTGTAGCGGTTAGCGCGCTGCGCTATGAACCCAGTGACGGCTATCTGAACCGGTCCTGGGCCTCTCCTAGGTCGACTCGGCCTCAAATGAGCACCTGGTGCGGTGTGTAAACATCGCCACTGCGGAGACGAAGGCGGCTGGGCGTGGTGTTGGCCACCCACCCCCTCGTGTGCCGTTGCGGCCTTCATAGGTGCTCGCTAACAGCACTTGTCCCAACAGTCTGTTAAGGCTATATGGGGGATCTTAGTCTTGTGTGTTACTGTGTGTGTGTCACTGTGTGTGTGTGTGTGTTACTGTGTATGTGTGTATCACTGTGTGTGTCACTGTGTGTGTGCGTGTGTTGCTGTCACCCCAGGTGGAGCAGGCTCGTGAGCGAGCGCAGGGCAAGGAGCGCGCCGCCCAGGCCAAGGCTCTGGAGCTGGAGGCTCAGCTGAGCCGCACTCGCGCAGAGGCCGCACAGCTGCGTCGCGCCAAGGACGACGTGAGGAGCCACGCCACACGCACGCACACACGCTCACACACACGTACACACACGAGCGCACACACACATATGCTCACACACACACGCTCGCACACACACACGCACACACACACGCTTGCACACGCACACACACGCACACACACGCACACACACACGCTCGCACTCACGCACACACGCACACACAAAGAGAAGAGCCTAGTCTTCGTTTGCAGCCACAGGCGAGGCAGCTTCCACACAGCTGTTTCTTACGCAGCCAACGAGAAGATAATGCCACTTGACAGATTCGAAGTGCCATCTCCGCCGCCAACCCGGAGCTCGTCGTGTGCGCGCTGCCCCGAATTATGGGAACTGCTCCACTCTCTCCACAACCGCCCCATTGCAGCAACGAGTGAAAGACAAAGATAACCACCTCCCCGTATAGCCTTAACAGACTGTAGGGGCAAGTGCTGTTAGCGAGTAGCAGCGCCTACGAAGGCCGGCGCTGTGGCACACGAGGGGGGTGCGTGGCCAGCAACACGTCCGGCCGTAGGGCCGGCGATTTGGTTAAACGGCTCCGAGCTGGGAGTAGTGAGCCGCAAAACTCTTATTTAAAACGATGAACTACTGTTTATTTTACCAGGTAAGGCCGCACCTGGCCATCACGATGGATAGCTCAACGAAGTGGGAAAAACCGGAGGGTTTGGAGAAAAAATCCACGCGACCACAACAGGGAGAGAGAGAGAGAGAGACACGCAAACTCCAAATACACAGCAGGGGTCAGGATCAAACCCACGACCTCCTGTGTACCAGGCGAGGTAGTTAACATCTCCTAGCCACCGTGATGATGATGAGAGAGAGAGACACGCAATCTCAAAATATACAGCAGCAGCAGGCGTCAGGGTCGGGATCGAACCTACGACCTCCTGCACACCAGGCGAGGGAGTTAACATCTCCTCGCCAGAATATGGCCCTTAGCAGTAATCGCAGGTAGCAAATGCTCGTGAACACGGTCGCACAAGCCAGGTGCTACGACAGACCGCTTTGTGTCCCGTAGTAATAATGTTATTGCAACAACAACAGCAGGAATAAGAATGATGATGATGATGATGATGCCGTGTGTTTACACGGTAGCGTCATTCATGCAGGCGCATCGCACAGCGACGCAGAGCAATCCGTAGCACACGAGAGGTGCATAGAGATTAAGGATGCCTCGGTATGTATGTACGTTGTACTGCACGTAGCCAACCGTGCTAATTGGACGTGCAGTGTTGAGTCTATGGGCAGTGTTGAGTCTATGGGTAGTGTTGAGTCTATGGGCAGTGTTAGTCTATGGGCGGTGTTGAGTCTATGGGCGGTGTTGAGTCTATGGGTAGTGTTGAGTCTATGGGCAGTGTTGAGTCTATGGGTAGTGTTGAGTCTATGGGCAGTGTTAGTCTATGGGCGGTGTTGAGTCTATGGGCGGTGTTGAGTCTATGGGTAGTGTTGAGTCTATGGGCAGTGTTGAGTCTATGGGCAGTGTTGAGTCTATGGGCAGTGTTGAGTCTATGGGCAGTGTTGAGTCTATGGGCAGTGTTGAGTCTATGGGCAGTGTTAGTCTATGGGCAGTGTTAGTCTATGGGCAGTGTGGATGTATGTTGAACTTATTTTGCACCCTACGTAGCCAACCACGCTCATGAGAGGTACGGGGGAAGGCCAACAAAGGTAGGAAACCGGAGCACCCATAGAAAACCCACGTGCTTTGCGTAGGGGGCAGCACTCAACGCATTACAAATGGGACAGATGGAGATTTCTCCACGTTTCGCTGTCCCGGCGTCTCCTGGGTTGTCTCCGGGGTCTCCGGGATCCTCCTCCCACACGAACCGTCTATTACTCGTGGAGCTCACGGGCCACGCAACCCCAATGTGGCACCGGCAGCAGCAGCAGCAGCGGCAGCGGCACCCTCTTGGGACTCGGCGAAACTCTCCTCCGTTCACAATTGGAGCCGTTTGTTATTCTACGAAGCGGCTGCATCTGTCGCCGTGCGGTCAACATTACCGACGGTGCCGCGTCGCCGCAGTGACGTCCCCAGCCCACGTGACGCCAGCGGCAGCGCCTGCCGGATGTTGTTACGCTCTGGCTTCCGTGATTGTTCCGTGTTTGCACTGTGCACCGGTTTTGCGGATATGAGCAGCCGGTGTTCGCCACAAAGACAAAGGTTCCCCCCCACGCCGTGTAGCCTTACCAGACTTTTGGGGCAGGCGCTGTTCGCGAGTAGCAGCGCCTCACGAAGGCCGGCACGGCACACGAAGGGGGTGGGTGGCCAGCACCACGCCCGGCCGGCCGCCTTTGTCTCCCCAGTGGCGATGTTTACTACACGCCGCAACAGGTGCTCATTTGAGGCCGATTCGACATTGGCGAGGCCCCAGGACCGGTTCAGATTATTGTTACTGGCATTGGTTGGCCATGAGCGGGAATCGAACTCGGGTCGCCGGGTTCGTAGCGCAGCGCGCTAACAGCTGCTCCACCGCTCCCCGCTCACAACAACAACCGCCGCCGTTCACCACCGAGCGGCGGTGACGTCACCACGGCGCTTGTGCCATGCTGGGTGCACTCGCACGCGTGAACGCGGCGCAGAACAAACTCCGCGGCACGTCCCTTTGCAGTAGTTGATCGTGTAAATGCCTCCACGGTGAGAAGCCATTTCCTTTGAGCTATCATTGCGTGTGGCCACGTCGCTTGTTAAAGAGAGCTATGCAGCTTAGTGGAGCCTTTAGCTGGTAGATATAAAATAGTTTATGGCTGTTTTACACACCGCACGAGGTACTCATTTGACTAGGAGGGGCCCAGGACCAGTTCAGATAATCGAAATCGGGTCGCCTGGTTCGTAGCACAGCGCACGACACGCTACACTACCGCATATACACAACACACACAGACACAGGCAAATTAAGATCAACAGACAAATATCCCCCCTGTAGCCTTGAACAGAATCGTGGTATGAGCGCTCTCAGCGAGCAGCGCCTATGAAGGCCGGCACAGCGTTGTGGGCCTTACCTACGTTAAACAAGAATTGTTTACACCATTGGAACCTCATTTGCCAGTAGAAAAATATGATAATTGTTTTTTTACCCTTCTATCTGGCAACAAAACTGACACCTTTTTTACAAGGAGTCATGTTTGCATAGACCACAATACCTGCAGTCGTAATGCACCTTTTGGCGTCATCTGGTCCAACACCATGTGAGACTAGGCTCTAAGGAAAGCTGTCTCGGGTGTGGACCAATCAACTTCAAGGACAGTGCATATAATATCAGAGTTATGTTTTTGTTTGCATTATGACTGCAGGTATTGTGGTCTATGCAAACATGACTCCTTGTAAAAAAGGTGTCAGTTTTGTTGCCAGATAAAAGGGTAAAAAACCAATTATCAAGAATTGTTTAGTTTACTTTCATACTTTAATTTGCCGTTTGTAAATCGTGAACAGTTCCATAGTTTAGATCCCCCGGTGCCGCGAGATCGCGTAGCGTCACACGCGCGGACGCCCCACGGCTCTCAAGGCGCGGTAACAGACGGCTGCCCCCCGCCGCCCCCCCCCCCCCAGGCGGAGCGTCGGCACGCGAGCCGCCTGCAGGACCTGCGCGACCGCCTGGAGCAGTCTGAGACGACGAACCGCAGCATGCAGAGCTACGTGCACTTCCTCAAGACCTCCTACGCCAACGTGTTCGGCGACGCGGCGCCGCTCGCCAGCTCGCCCGTGCGGGCACGCTCGCCCGTGTGACGGTGCCGCCGGTCCCCCCCCTGACCCGTGGCGACTTCGCACCGGAACGCTCAATCGTTGAAAAACTTTTTTTTTTTTACACGTATATTTCGGTTTTCCACTGCACAACCGAGCCGTGCCGGGGCCATGCTGAGCCGGCCCGACGCGGCAACGGGATGATGCGTCCTCACCGCGTACCGACCGGCTTGGCGCGCGGTGAAACGAGCGGACACGCGTGTGGGTGACGCGGTGAACGAGCGGAGATGACCGTGGGCGACACGGTGACACGTCCTCACCACGTACCGACTGACATCACACACGCGGTGAGCGACGGAGACGCGCGTGGCACTTATTGGGGTTTGGTTCTGGCTCTGCCCGGCAAGCAGCCAGTGGATAACCACCCGTGGCGTGACCGTGCCGGCTCGGCTAGGATGTGGCCAGCGGAGAATCGGTCACGGTTGGAGCGATCGGGACAAACGGAATTTGAACCAAAGCACGGGGAGAACAGCAAATTTGTAAAAAGGAAGGAAAACAGAATGGAATGAAATGCAGCAAAATGCGCCGCTTATCGGATAAAGGTTTTGTAATAACAACGACATTTATAGAGCGATTTTCATCAAGGATCTCGAAGCGCTGTACATGACACAGTAACAGCAGACACTGGGCATGAAAATAATATTATAAATACATTAAAAAAATAATTCCCTAAATTAGCTGAAAGTTGTATAAGCAGAAGCTTGTTAAATTTAGGTTTGTAGGCGCAATTCAAAAATGTCCAAAGACTCTCTCTTGATACCTCGTGGAAGAGCGTTCCATCGCCTGGTGGCTACACGGGGAACATCTCCGTGGCCCACAGACCGACAGCTTTGACCTGGGAAGTCAGAGAGAAGATCTGCATCCCCAGATCTTAGGGAACTTGAGGCAACACATGGGGGTTGAGCCATGTCAATGATGTAGGGCAGAGGTCGCAACCGGGTACCCGATACCCGTACCCTACCCGATACCCGGCTACCCGTACCCTGGTGCGGCCGGGTACTGGTACGGGTAGGCCGTGAGTCACTGGTGAGTCACCGTTTGTCACTCATTTCCCAACGTCTTGTCTCTTCTCACAATTCAAGCTCCTAGAATCAACCCACCCGCGCCTGCAACATGGCTTCATCCCAGAGGTCGCAATCGGGTACCCGATACCCGTACCCTACCTGATACCCGGCTACCCGTACCCGGCCGGGTACGGGTACCCGTTTGCGACCCTGGTGCGGCCGGGTACGGGTACAGGTAAGGAATCAAAACCCGTTTGCGACCTCTGGCCTGGGGCACGATGGTTGATTGCTTTGTATATATGTCTGGCCAGATGGTATGCTTTGGTTTCAATATATTTAATCTAGTATCTACTCCGTTTTCAATATGTTTATATATGTTTTTTTACCGTCACGCGTGTTGCTTGATCACTGTGGTTCTAACCTCTGTGGGTATTTGACGCTTCCGCCGTTGTACTTGATGTGAATACAGTGAGTGGTGGTTCCTGTTACACCCAGGCCTGACTCGGGTCGTGTGCCGTACTTCGTAAAAGTCCGCGACTTCACTTTGCGTGGCCTGACGCTTCACTCCCTACAACTTGGAATCTGCCCGCAAACTTCTGTAATTGCCGGCGAAACGAATTGTAAATGCCGTGGTGGGTTTTATCTCCGGTATAAGAATAGGTTTCACGCTTCCTGGCAATAAAACATCTGTGCTAAGATGTTCAAACACCCAACAGAAACCTTTTGCAAGGAATCGCGTCTGATTGGTCTACACCAGCGACGGCCTTCTTTAGGGCCTAATCTCAACCGGTGTTAGACCGGAGAACGCCGAAAGGCGAACGGCACAAACGCTATGCCACTATCGGGTGTGCTGAAGCGGTTGACTAATTGGCACGGTCTGTTCGCGTGACAAACCCTTTCTGATTGGCTGTGTCGGGTGGTGGCGGGTTTAATGACACATTTATATTTACGCGATTTAACCCAAAAAAAAAACCCTATGTGGTGGAAAACTTCTGTAACTTGGCCGCACTCAACTGGCACGGCGATCATACCCCGGCTTACGCCGTCGAGCGGTGAATTCCTGGGAGGTGAGACGGTGAGTCGCGTGCTTCACAAATGCGGAAGGAAAAACCGGAGGAACCCGGAGAAAGATCCACGCGATCACCATGGGGAGAGAGAGAGAGACAAGCGAACTCCAAATACACAGCAGGTGTCAGGGTCGGGATCAAACACATGACCTCCTGTATACCAGGCGAGGTAGTTACCATCTATCCACCGTGATGATGAAAGAGAGACACACGAACTCCAAATACACAGCAGGCATCAGGGTCGGGATCAAACCCATGACCTGTATACCAGGCGAGGTAGTTAACATCTATCCACCGTGATGATGAGAGAGACACACGAACTCCAAATACACAGCAGGCGTCAGGGTCGGGATCAAACCCATGACCTGTATACCAAGTGAGGTAGTTAACATCTATCCACCGTGATGATGAGAGAGACACACGAACTCCAAATACACAGCAGGCGTCAGGGTCGGGATCAAACCCATGACCTGTATACCAAGCGAGGTAGTTAACATCTCACCACGGGGAGGGAGAGACACGCAAACTCCAAATATACATCAGGGTCGGGATCGAACCCACGACCTCCTGTGCATCAGGCGAGGTAGTTAATATCTCCTGGCCACCGTGATGATGATGAGAGAGAGACGCAAACTCCAAATACACAGCCACAGGCGTCAGGGACGGGATCGAACCCACGACCTGTAGATCAGTCGAGGTAGTAAACATATCACTGTGGTGCCCCCAATTCCCTGGTCTACGACGTCGGGGGTGAGCTGAAAGGCGCAACGACGGATATCGAAACGACGTCAATCGAGTTACAGGGCAGCAGTAGGCAGCAGTGGGCAGCAAAGGCCGAAAGGCGACGTGAGTGTGGGGTTGGGGTGACAACAAAAATAAAACAATAAAATCTTATTTTATTATTTCCCTTCTACGTGACTTGACTGAAAGAGCCAACGATATGAATCGTAATTCGCACAGCGCACTGAGAGCAAATCCACGACATTTACAATCCGAGAGTACGACGTTTCGCCAGTAATTACGACCGGCATCATCAGGCCGACAGTAGCCGGATTCGCGACAGCCTCCGTGTTCGACTGGAGCTAACGTCTCCGAGCCGATGCGGTCATTTGTGTATAACAACGGACGATTTGCTTTTCCAAACACATTTTGCCATTTCAAATGAACGACACTTGATTCCGACAGCGACGAAAACGATCGCCGTCTTTTTGCGGACGGAGAAGACGCACATCGCGACCCTTGGGTTTCGAAGCATTGGTTGGGAGGGCGTGCGTAGTACGAATACGGTAGAGCGTGTGGTGTGTGTCGCCTAGGTCGACTCAGCCTCAACTGAGCACCCGGTGCGGTGGGTAAACTTCAAGTTTCATATTCTTAGGTTTTTTCGGTAAAGTCACGTAGATAAACATTTTAAATTAATAAAAGTAAAAATAAAATAAAAATCACGACGTTTCGGAGGCAACACAAGCTTCCGTCTTCAGGTGGAACCGTCACAGCACGATTGCTGTATCAAGTTTCATGTTTTAGGTTTCGCCCTGTGAGCCATGTGGCTCTTGAGTCGGGTGCAACCGCAACACACAAAAACATGAACAGAGAACATCTTAAAGCGACGACGCTCAATAGAAACATCCTGGGATTAACCAGCGAATCTTCCAGAAAATAAAAAATAAAACACCGATTTACAACGCTGTGTGCCAAAAATCCCAGTGTGATGCAGGTCAAACAATAACAAACCATGAGACAAATTTCGATTTAAAGCTTTCGTGACTGCAGGGATTCATCGTCTTGGTTCTTTCGGTAAAGTCACGTAGAATGGAAATAATAAAAATAAAACAAAATAATTCTCACGACGTTTCGAGTCAGAGTCTGACTGTCTCCTCGACAGACCTGTTCTCCACCTGAGGACGGCTGCTTGCGTTGTGGCCGAAACGTCGTGAGAATTATTTTATTATGTTTTATTTTTATTATTGTATTATTTCCATTCTACGTGACTTTACCGAAAGAACCAAGAAGATGAAACCATGAGAATTTAGATTCAAGTTATCAGGCCAACTCCGCACTTCCGCGAGAAACACGGGGAGACAAAGGCGGCCGGGCGTGGGGGCTTGTCACGCGACCCCCTCGTGCGCCACAGTGATGCTTGTGAGCTTCCAAACGGGGGTTGGGGGGGGAGGTAATCTTTGTCTCCGTCTGGCATAATGTGTGTCATACGTGTGTGTGTGATGCGTGTATAGGCGGTGATGGTGTGTATGTAAGCAAGGTAAGTGTGTGTGTGTGTGTTGTGCCACGGGGAGTAATGTGTACACTGCGGTATCGGGTTTCGGTGCGGGAGAGGTGGCGGATACATTAAGTCGGGCTTGGTGATAACGGTGATGGTGCAGCGCCTCCGTGTCGCTCTTTTAGCGCTGCTGCTGCTGCTGCGACCATGGTTACCGTTTCGTCTCGTCTGACCCGCTAACAACTCGAACTCAACCCACGATGCAGGGCACAACAGCGATACTCATTCACTCAACCATTCATCATTCACTCACTCAACCACTCACTCAACCACTCACTCAACCAATCACTCACTCAATCATCATTCACTCAACCAATCACTCATTCACTTACTCAACCAATCACTCATTCACTCACTCAATCATTCACTCAACCACTCACTCGACCAATCACTCATTCACTCACTCAACCAATCACTCATTCACTCACTCAACCAATCACTCACTCAATCATCATTCACTCAACCAATCACTCATTCACTTACTCAACCAATCACTCATTCACTCACTCAATCATTCACTCACTCAACCACTCACTCACTCGACCAATCACTCATTCACTCACTCAACCAATCACTCATTCACTCAACCAATCAACGAATTCACTCACTCAAACAATCATTCACTCACTCAAACAATCACTTATTCATTCACTCACTCAACCAACCACTCACTCCTTCACGCACCCACGCATCCGCTCACTCATTCACCCACTCATTCACTCACTCACCCACGCATTTGTTCATTCAACCAATCCCTCATTCACTCCTTCACTCACCCATTGATCCGCTCATTCAATCCCACACTTATTGAGGAGTGGAGTGTACGTTGTCGTGGAGAGTCCAGTGGAGAGTGTGGTGGGGTGGAGAGTGGTGGGGTGGAGAGTGGTGGAGTGGAGAGTGTGGTGGGGTGGAGAGTGTGGTGGAGTGGAGAGTGTGGTGGGGTGGAGAGTGTGGTGGGGTGGAGAGAGTGGTGGGGTGGAGGGTGGTGGGGTGGAGAGAGTGGTGGGGTGGAGGGTGGTGGGGTGGAGAGAGTGGTGGGGTGGAGAGTGGTGGAGTGGAGAGAGTGGTGGAGTGGAGAGTGGTGGGGTGGAGAGTGGTGGGGTGGAGAGAGTGGAGAGTGGTGGGGTGGAGAGAGTGGTGGAGTGGAGAGTGGTGGGGTGGAGGGTGGTGGGGTGGAGAGTGGAGGGGTAGAGGGTGGTGGGGTGGAGAGAGTGGAGAGGTGGAGGTTGGTGGGGTGGAGAGTGGTGGGGTGGAGGGTGGTGGGGTGGAGAGAGTGGAGGGTGGTGGGGTGGAGAGAGTGGAGGGTGGTGGGGTGGAGAGTGGTGGGGTGGCGGGTGGTGGGGTGGAGAGAGTGGTGGGGTGGAGAGAGTGGTGGGGTGGAGAGAGTGGAGGGTGGTGGGGTGGAGAGTGGTGGGGTGGAGAGAGTGGAGGGTGGTGGGGTGGAGAGTGGTGGGGTGGAGAGTGGTGGGGTGGAGGGTGGTGGGGTGGAGAGAGTGGAGGGGTGGAGAGTGGTGGGGTGGAGAGAGTGGAGGGTGGTGGGGTGGAGAGAGTGGAGGGTGGTGGGGTGGAGAGTGGTGGGGTGGAGAGTGGTGGGGTGGAGGGTGGTGGGGTGGAGAGAGTGGAGGGGTGGAGAGTGGTGGGGTGGAGAGAGTGGAGGGTGGTGGGGTGGAGAGTGGTGGGGTGGAGGGTGGTGGGGTGGAGAGAGTGGAGGGTGGTGGGGTGGAGAGTGGTGGGGTGGCGGGTGGTGGGGTGGAGAGAGTGGAGGGTGGTGGGGTGGAGAGTGGAGGGTGGTGGGGTGGAGAGTGGTGGGGTGGAGAGTGGTGGGGTGGAGAGTGGTGGGGTGGAGAGAGTGGAGAGGTGGAGGTTGGTGGGGTGGAGGGTGGTGGGGTGGAGAGAGTGGAGGGTGGTGGGGTGGAGAGTGGAGGGGTGGAGAGTGGTGGGGTGGAGAGAGTGGAGGGTGGAGAGAGTGGAGGGTGGTGGGGTGGAGAGTGGTGGGGTGGAGAGAGTGGAGGGTGGTGGGGTGGAGAGTGGTGGGGTGGAGGGTGGTGGGGTGGAGGGTGGTGGGGTGGAGAGAGTGGAGGGGTGGAGAGTGGTGGGGTGGAGAGTGGTGGGGTGGAGAGTGGTGGGGTGGAGAGAGTGGAGGGTGGTGGGGTGGAGAGTGGTGGGGTGGAGAGTGGTGGGGTGGAGGGTGGTGGGGTGGAGAGAGTGGAGGGGTGGAGAGTGGTGAGGTGGAGAGAGTGGAGGGTGGTGGGGTGGAGAGTGGTGGGGTGGAGGGTGGTGGGGTGGAGAGAGTGGAGGGTGGTGGGGTGGAGAGTGGTGGGGTGGAGAGAGTGGTGGGGTGGAGAGAGTGGTAGGGTGGAGAGTGGTGGAGTGGAGAGAGTGGTGGAGTGGAGAGTGGTGGGGTGGAGAGTGGTGGAGTGGAGAGAGTGGTGGGGTGGAGAGAGTGGTGGGGTGGAGAGTGGTGGGGTGGAGAGAGTGGTGGAGTGGAGAGTGGTGGGGTGGAGGGTGGTGGGGTAGAGAGTGGAGGGGTAGAGGGTGGTGGGGTGGAGAGAGTGGAGAGGTGGAGGTTGGTGGGGTGGAGAGTGGTGGGGTGGAGAGTGGTGGGGGTGGCGGGTGGTGGGGTGGAGAGAGTGGAGGGTGGTGGGGTGGAGAGAGTGGTGGGGTGGAGAGAGTGGAGGGTGGTGGGGTGGAGAGTGGTGGGGTGGAAGGTGGTGGGGTGGAAAGAGTGGAGGGGTGGAGAGTGGTGGGGTGGAGAGTGGTGGGGTGGAGGGTGGTGGGGTGGAGAGAGTGGAGGGGTGGAGAGTGGTGGGGTGGAGAGTGGTGGGGTGGAGAGTGGTAGGGGTGGAGAGAGTGGTAGAGTGGAGAGTGGTGGGGTGGAGAGAGTGGTGGAGTGGAGAGAGTGGTGGAGTGGAGAGAGTGGTAGAGTGGAGAGTGGTGGGGTGGAGAGAGTGGTGGAGTGGAGAGTGGTGGGGTTGAGGGTGGTGGGGTGGAGAGTGGAGGGGTAGAGGGTGGTGGGGTGGAGAGAGTGGAGAGGTGGAGGTTGGTGGGGTGGAGAGTGGAGGGGTGGAGAGTGGTGGGGTGGAGAGTGGTGGGGTGGAGGGTGGAGGGGTGGAGAGTGGAGGGGTGGAGAGTGGTGGGTTGGAGAGTGGTGGGGTGGAGGGTGGTGGGGTGGAGAGTGGAGGGGTGGAGAGTGGTGGGGTGGAGAGTGGTGGGGTGGAGGGTGGTGGGGTGGAGAGTGGTGGGGTGGAGAGTGGAGGGTGGAGGGTGGTGGGGTGGAGAGTGGTGGGGTGGAGAGTGGTGGGGTGGAGGGTGGAGGGGTGGAGAGTGGTGGGGTGGAGAGTGGTGGGGTGGAGGGTGGTGGGGTGGAGAGAGTGGAGGGGTGGAGAGTGGTGGGGTGGAGGGTGGTGGGGTGGAGAGAGTGGAGGGGTGGAGAGTGGTGGGGTGGAGGGTGGGTGGGGTGGAGGGTGGTGGGGTGGAGGGTGGTGGGGTGGAGGGTGGTGGGGTGGAGGGTGGTGCGGTGGAGGTGGTGGGTGGAGGGTGGTGCGGTGGAGGGTGGCTGGGGTGGAGAGAGTGGTGGGTGGAGAGTGGTGGGGTGGAGAGGTGGTGGGTGGAGGGTGGTGGGTGGAGGGTGTGCGTGGAGGTGGTGGGGTGGAGAGTGGTGGGTGGAGAGTGGTGGGGTGGAGAGTGGTGGGGTGAGGGTGGTGCGGTGGTGGTGGGGTGGAGAGTGGTGCGGTGGAGGGTGGTGGGGTGGAGAGAGTGGAGGGGTGGAGAGTGGTGGGGTGGAGAGTGGTGGGGTGGAGAGTGGTGGGGTGGAGGGTGGAGGGTGGAGAGAGTGGTGGGGTGGAGAGAGCGGTGGGTGGGTGAGAGGGTGGTTGAGAGAGAGGGTGAGTGGGTGAGTGGGTAGGTGAGTGGGTGACAGGGTGGGTGAGAGGGTGAGTGCGTGAGAGGGTGGGTGAGTGGTGGGGAGTGTGTGAGTGGGTGAGTGGGGGGGTGACAGGATGGGTGAGAGGGAGGGTGAGAGGGTGAGTGAGTGAGAGGGTGGGTGAGTGGGAGGGTGAGTGAGTGGGTGAGAGGGTGGGTGAGAGGGTGGGTGAGAGGGTGAGTGGGTGAGAGGGGGTGAGTGTGGTGAGTGAGAGGTGGGTGAGTGGAGGGTGAGTGAGTGAGTGAGAGGGTGTGAGTGAGAGGGTGAGTGAGTGAGGGGTGAGTGGAGGGTGAGTGAGTGAGAGGGGTGTGAGTGAGAGGGTGAGTGTGAGGTGAGAGGGTGAGTGTGAGGTGAGTGGGTGAGGGTGGGTGAGTGGGTGGGTGAGGGTGAGGGTGGGTGAGAGGGTGGGTGATGAGGGTGGGTGAGAGGGTGGGAGGTGGGTGAGTGGGAGGTGGGTGAGGTGTGGAGGGTGAGTGGTGGGTGAGTGGGAGGGTGAGGGTGGGTGGAGGGTGGGTGAGTGGGAGGGTGAGTGGGTGGGTGGGTGGGAGGGTGAGTGGGGGTGTGAGGGTGGAGTGGGTGGGTGAGGGGGTGAGTGGGTGGGTGAGGTGGGTGGGAGGGTGAGGAGGTGGGGTGAGTGGGAGGGTGAGGAGGGTGTGTGGGAGTGGGTGGCGTGCGACGGGTCCGACCTGGCAGAATCGCTGCTCGAGCTGGAAGGAGAGTCTCGCTGCTCCGAGCTGAAGACGTCGCCTGACGCTGTCCTGACTGTACTCTCGGTCTGCCTCGTGGCTCAATCTGTCTAATTGTCTCTCTGGGTTTCTCCGTCCTGCGTCTTTGTCTGACGCCCTCTCTGAGATATTACCTCAAAGTGTCTCTCTGGTTCTGTGCGCGTGTGTCGCTGTGTCTGTCTCCCTGTCTCTGTGTCTCTGTCTGTCTCTTCGCTGTGTCTCTCGCTGTGTGTCTCTGTCTCTGGTGTCTCCCGGTCTCTCTCTGTGTGTCTCTGTCTCCTCCAGTCTCGTCTCGTAGAGCAAGCTCTGTCTGTGTGTCCCTGTCTCTCTGACTCTGTGTGTCTCTCTGTCTCTGTGTGTCTCCCTGTCTCTCTGTCTCTGTGTGTCTCCCTGTCTCTCTGTCTCTGTGTGTCTCTTTGTCTCTGTGTGTCTCTCTGTCTCTCTGTGTCTCCCTGTCTCTCTGACTCTGTGTGTCTCTCTGTCTCTGTGTGTCTCCCTGTCTCTCTGTCTCTGTGTGTCTCTTTGTCTCTGTGTGTCTCTCTGTCTCTGTGTGTCTCCCTGTCTCTCTGTCTCTGTGTGTCTCCCTGTCTCTCTGACTCTGTGTGTCTCTCTGTCTCTGTGTGTCTCCCTGTCTCTCTGTCTCTGTGTGTCTCTTTGTCTCTGTGTGTCTCTCTGTCTCTGTGTGTCTCCCTGTCTCTCTGTCTCTGTGTGTCTCCCTGTCTCTCTGTCTCTGTGTGTCTCTTTGTCTCTGTGTGTCTCTCTGTCTCTCTGTGTCTCCCTGTCTCTCTGACTCTGTGTGTCTCTCTGTCTCTGTGTGTCTCCCTGTCTCTCTGTCTCTGTGTGTCTCTTTGTCTCTGTGTGTCTCTCTGTCTCTGTGTGTCTCCCTGTCTCTCTGTCTCTGTGTGTCTCCCTGTCTCTCTGACTCTGTGTGTCTCTCTGTCTCTGTGTGTCTCCCTGTCTCTCTGTCTCTGTGTGTCTCTTTGTCTCTGTGTGTCTCTCTGTCTCTGTGTGTCTCCCTGTCTCTCTGTCTCTGTGTGTCTCCCTGTCTCTCTGACTCTGTGTGTCTCTCTGTCTCTGTGTGTCTCCCTGTCTCTCTGTCTCTGTGTGTCTCTTTGTCTCTGTGTGTCTCTCTGTCTCTGTGTGTCTCCCTGTCTCTCTGTCTCTGTGTGTCTCCCTGTCTCTCTGACTCTGTGTGTCTCTCTGTCTCTGTGTGTCTCCCTGTCTCTCTGTCTCTGTGTGTCTCTTTGTCTCTGTGTGTCTCTCTGTCTCTGTGTGTCTCCCTGTCTCTCTGTCTCTGTGTGTCTCCCTGTCTCTCTGTCTCTGTGTGTCTCTTTGTCTCTGTGTGTCTCTCTGTCTCTCTGTGTCTCCCTGTCTCTCTGACTCTGTGTGTCTCTCTGTCTCTGTGTGTCTCCCTGTCTCTCTGTCTCTGTGTGTCTCTTTGTCTCTGTGTGTCTCTCTGTCTCTGTGTGTCTCCCTGTCTCTCTGTCTCTGTGTGTCTCCCTGTCTCTCTGACTCTGTGTGTCTCTCTGTCTCTGTGTGTCTCCCTGTCTCTCTGTCTCTGTGTGTCTCTTTGTCTCTGTGTGTCTCTCTGTCTCTGTGTGTCTCCCTGTCTCTCTGTCTCTGTGTGTCTCCCTGTCTCTCTGACTCTGTGTGTCTCTCTGTCTCTGTGTGTCTCCCTGTCTCTCTGTCTCTGTGTGTCTCCCTGTCTCCTCGACTCGGATCAACCCTGCCAGGTAACCCCACCTCTCCACCCCCCCTCCCCTCCACCCCCCCCTCCCCTCCATCCTTCCTCCCCTCGTCCCGCAACTTGACGATGTTGGTGGTTCTGGTGTCGTCGCGGTGATGAGGTGTGTGGTGAGGGGTGAGGTCGGTGAGAGGTTTGAGGTGTGTGGTGAGGGGTGATGAGGTGTGTGTGGTGAGGTGGAGACGGGTGAGGGAGTTGTGGTGAGGGGTGAGGTAGGTGAGCGGTTTGAGGTGTGTGTGGCACAGTAGGGGGTACAGCTGGTGGTGCATCTGCCGGTCATCTCAGCCAACCCACGGCACCTGCTGGGTCTGTCCCGTGACCTCATGCACCTAGCCTGGTACAGTAGGGGGTACAGCTGGTGGTGCATCTGCCGGTCATCTCAGCCAGCCCACGGCACCTGCTGGGTCTGTCCCGTGACCTCATGCACCTAGCCTGGCACAGTAGGGGTACAGCTGATGGTGCATCTGCTGGTCATCTCAGCCAACCCATGGCACCTGCTGGGTCTGTCCCATGACCTCATGCACCTAGCCTGGCACAGTAGGGGCTACAGCTGGTGGTGCATCTGCCGGTCATCTCACTCAGCCCACGGCACCTGCTGGGTCTGTCCCGTGAGCCCCCTGCCAGCAGCGAGCCTTCGACACTTCACGTGGTAGCCTCAAAGTGCACCTAGCCTGGCACGGGCGCCGTGGTGACGTCGCCGTCACTTCGTGGCGAATGACGCGGGTGTTGGTGAGGAGGTGCAGTGGTTGATGAGGTGTTGGTGAGTGCCTGGCGCGGTGTTGTGTAGAAGACATCGCCACTGGGGAGACAAAGGCGGCCGGGCGTGGTGCTGGCCACCCACCCCCTCGTGTGCCACCGTGCCGCCTTCGTAGGTGCTGCTCGCTAACAGCACTTGCCCCGACAGTCTGCTAGAGGCTATACGGGGGATCATTCTCTTTGTTTGGTTCTTAAAAGGAAACAATGTATAATAGGCGACGTTTCGGGCAATGGCCCTTCTTCAGGGCACACAGCTCTCTCAAGAGGGCGCTGGTGGTGGCTATGCACGTGGCCTTTGATGCAGCGGTTTGGAGGCGAGGGGTAGGTGGATCACTGCACGAATATTGTGAGAGACTCCCTGTTAGCGATGGGTAGTGTTGAGTCTATGGGCAGTGTTGAGTCTATGGGCAGTGTTGAGTCTATGGGCAGTGTTGAGTCTATGGGCAGTGTTGAGTCTATGGGCAGTGTTGAGTCTATGGGCAGTGTTGAGTCTATGGGCAGTGTTGAGTATATGGGCAGTGTTGAGTATATGGGCAGTGTTGAGTCTATGGGCAGTGTTGAGTCTATGGGCAGTGTTGAGTCTATGGGCAGTGTTGAGTCTATGGGCAGTGTTGAGTCTATGGGCAGTGTTGAGTATATGGGCAGTGTTGAGTCTATGGGCAGTGTTGAGTCTATGGGCAGTGTTGAGTCTATGGGCAGTGTTGAGTCTATGGGCAGTGTTGAGTCTATGGGCAGTGTTGAGTCTATGGGCAGTGTTAGTCTATGGGCAGTGTTGAGTCTATGGGCAGTGTTGAGTCTATGGGTAGTGTTGAGTCTATGGGCAGTGTTGAGTCTATGGGCAGTGTTGAGTCTATGGGCAGTGTTGAGTCTATGGGCAGTGTTGAGTCTATGGGCAGTGTTGAGTATATGGGCAGTGTTGAGTATATGGGCAGTGTTGAGTCTATGGGCAGTGTTGAGTCTATGGGCAGTGTTGAGTCTATGGGCAGTGTTGAGTCTATGGGCAGTGTTGAGTCTATGGGCAGTGTTGAGTCTATGGGCAGTGTTGAGTCTATGGGCAGTGTTGAGTATATGGGCAGTGTTGAGTCTATGGGCAGTGTTGAGTCTATGGGCAGTGTTGAGTCTATGGGCAGTGTTGAGTCTATGGGCAGTGTTGAGTCTATGGGCAGTGTTGAGTCTATGGGCAGTGTTGAGTCTATGGGCAGTGTTAGTCTATGGGCAGTGTTGAGTCTATGGGCAGTGTTGAGTCTATGGGCAGTGTTGAGTCTATGGGCAGTGTTGAGTCTATGGGCAGTGTTGAGTATATGGGCAGTGTTGAGTCTATGGGCAGTGTTGAGTCTATGGGTAGTGTTGAGTCTATGGGCAGTGTTGAGTCTATGGGCAGTGTTGAGTCTATGGGCAGTGTTGAGTCTATGGGCAGTGTTGAGTCTATGGGCAGTGTTGAGTCTATGGGCAGTGTTGAGTCTATGGGCAGTGTTGAGTATATGGGCAGTGTTGAGTATATGGGCAGTGTTGAGTCTATGGGCAGTGTTGAGTCTATGGGCAGTGTTGAGTCTATGGGCAGTGTTGAGTCTATGGGCAGTGTTGAGTCTATGGGCAGTGTTGAGTCTATGGGCAGTGTTGAGTCTATGGGCAGTGTTAGTCTATGGGCAGTGTTGAGTCTATGGGCAGTGTTGAGTCTATGGGCAGTGTTGAGTCTATGGGCAGTGTTGAGTATATGGGCAGTGTTGAGTCTATGGGCAGTGTTGAGTCTATGGGCAGTGTTGAGTCTATGGGCAGTGTTGAGTCTATAGGTAGCGTTGAGTCTATGGGCAGCGTTGAGTCTATGGGCAGCGTTGAGTCTATGGGCAGTGTTGAGTCTATGGGCAGTGTTGAGTCTATGGGCAGTGTTGAGTCTATGGGCAGTGTTGAGTCTATGGGCAGTGTTGAGTCTATGGGCAGTGTTGAGTCTATGGGCAGTGTTGAGTCTATGGGCAGTGTTGAGTCTATAGGTAGTGTTGAGTCTATGGGCAGTGTTGAGTCTATAGGTAGCGTTGAGTCTATGGGCAGCGTTGAGTCTATGGGCAGCGTTGAGTCTATGGGCAGTGTTGAGTCTATGGGCAGTGTTGAGTCTATGGGCAGTGTTGAGTCTATGGGCAGTGTTGAGTCTATGGGCAGTGTTGAGTCTATGGGCAGTGTTGAGTCTATGGGCAGTGTTGAGTCTATGGGTAGTGTTGAGTCTATGGGCAGTGTTGAGTCTATGGGCAGTGTTGAGTCTATGGGTAGTGTTGAGTCTATGGGTAGTGTTGAGTCTATGGGCAGTGTTGAGTCTATGGGTAGTGTTGAGTCTATGGGTAGTGTTGAGTCTATGGGCAGTGTTGAGTCTATGGGTAGTGTTGAGTCTATGGGCAGTGTTGAGTCTATGGGCAGTGTTGAGTCTATGGGCAGTGTTGAGTCTATGGGTAGTGTTGAGTCTATGGGCAGTGTTGAGTCTATGGGCAGTGTTGAGTCTATGGGTAGTGTTGAGTCTATGGGTAGTGTTGAGTCTATGGGTAGTGTTGAGTCTATGGGTAGTGTTGAGTCTATGGGTAGTGTTGAGTCTATGGGCAGTGTTGAGTCTATGGGTAGTGTTGAGTCTATGGGTAGTGTTGAGTCTATGGGTAGTGTTGAGTCTATGGGCAGTATGTATGAATGTTGAACTTCTTTCGCTAATCAGCGGGCGGGGGAGGGCGTCAACAAACGAACACAATCGCTTGCAATTCAAGTCGATTTCAAGGTCATTTGTTCTAACCAGGTGAGAACTCCATCAGCGCGGCCACCATGAACTCCTCCTTTTGGTCGTCCCCGGAGTCGCCCCATAACCACTCGGACCACGGCGCGTCCACCACCCCCGCCTCCACGTCCACCTCCTCGTCGTCCTCCTCGTCGTCATCGCACCGCAAGTTCCTGGTGCTGGGCAGCCTCATGGTCGCGCTCTCCGACTCGGTGCTTCTGTGCTCGTGCGCCCTGCTGCTCGCCGTGCTGCGCCGCCACCCGCCGCTGCGCCACAAGCTGCGTCACGTGCTGCTGGGCAACCTGCTCGTGGGCGACTCGGCCTTCTCGCTCATCACCACCGCCACCTACGTGCTCATCCACGTGGAGGTGCGAACACCACACACCCACACACACCGCCCGCCAGCCAGCCCCCCGCTAATCCCATCACACACACACGATCCCCCACCACTCACCAGGTAGCCCCCTCTAATAGCTTCCCACCGACCCTCCCCCCATCTCCTTCCTGCGCCCTCCGTGCCCCCCACCCGTGTTCCTCAATCCCCCCCCCTCCGTGCCCCTTTCCTCTGCCACCCCCACCAGCTCCCCCTCCAATCGCTCCACCCCCGCCGACAACCTGTACACCAGGCGAGGTAGTTAACATCTCACCACGGGGAGAGAGAAAGACACGCAAACTCCAAATATACAGCAGGCGTCAGGGTCATGATCGAACCCACGACCTCCTGCATACCAGGCGAGGTAGTTAACATCTCACCACGGGTAGAGAGAGAGACACGCAACCTCCACATATACAGCAGCAGGCGTGAGGGTCATGATCGAACCCACGACCTCCTGCACACCAGGCGAGGTAGTCAACATCTCACCCCCCCCCCCGCCGTGCAGGTGCCCCTGCCGCGCGTGTCGTGCCTCCTGTACGTGATGGGGCAGCACATCGCGTTGGGCGGCGGCCTCGTCACCATCGGGGCCATGTCCCTGGACCGCTACGCCGCCATCTGCCTGCCGCTGCGTCACCGCACGGCCGCCACCCCGGAGCGCTTCCCGGCCATCCTCGCCGCCATCTGGGCCCTGGCCGCCGCCTTCCCCCTCGTGTCGCTCGCCGCCGACTCCAGCCTGGCCGGCTCGCTGCCCCTGGAGGCCCTGCACGGCTTCATCTGCTGCATGGTGGAGGAGGAGGCGGGGACGGCTCACCGGGCCGGGGGGGGGGGCGCCGCCGCCGCCGCCGCCGCCTCCGCCGCCGTTGCCCTTCCAGCTGGCGCCGTTCGCGGCCCTCTGCGTGCTGTGCGTCGCCGTGTTGGCCTTCAGCTACGCGGCCGTCTACCTGGAGGGCCGGCGGTCGGGGGGGGCCGCGGGGGCCTCGGCCGGCGGGGGCACGGCGGCGCGCACCACCATCGCGCTGCACAGCCTCCACCTGCTCTTCTACTGCGGCGGCGCCACGGGCCACCTGCTGCTGCGCCACGTGGCGCGCACCTGGGACACGGAGACGCGCTGCACCGTGCGCCTGTGCAGCGTCGCCACGTTCGGCCTCGCCGCCAACATGCTGCCCATGACGCACGTGCTGCGCTGCGTCGAGCTCCGCGGGCGCGTCCGCCAGCTCGTGTGCTGCGACCGGCACGAGCGCCGCTGGTGGCGAAGGCGGCGGTCGGCGCCGGGCCGCGGCGCGGCCGCTGCGGCGGCGGCCGCCGTCGACGCCGGGGAGGGCCGTGAGATGCTGGGGTCCCGGAGGGAGCCGGAGGCACGCGAGGGCGACGGGCCGCTGGCCGTCGCGCTCGTCGCGACCGTCGCGACCACGTGAGGCCCCGTTGGCGTTGGGAGGGCGGGCGGGCGGTGCAGGCGGTGCGGGCGGTGCGGGCAGGGTCCGAGTTCCCTGGAGACCCCGTGTCCGTGGGGAGGAGTGTTTTGTCGCGATGTCCCGCGGCTGGGATGGAAGGTGGGATGAAGAATTGGATGTCTGTTGCTCGATGTGTGTGTCTCTCTCTCGTGGTGCTCGCTCGCTCGCTCGTTCATTCACCCACCCAGTCACTAACCTAGCTACTCATTCACCCACCCAGTCACTAACCTAGCTACTCATTCACCCACCCAGTCATGGGCTCAATCTCCCGCTCAATCAATTACCACTCACTCACTATTTCTCCCACTCACCCACCCTCCCAGTCATTAACCCACTCATAATCCCACCTGCTCACTCACCCAACCACTCAGCCACTCACCCCACCCACCACTCTTAGAATCCCAGCAAGACTGACAGCTTTTTCCCCAGGGCAGCAGCCACCTCACTCACCGAGGGGACCACGACCTCCGATTACCACGGTTGGCTGCGTTCGGTGCGAAAGAAGTTCAACATCCATACAAAGCCAGGGCGGCAGTAGTCAGACAGACAAATGCAGGGGGCCTCATGCATATCCGGTGAGTTTCGACGCGTGCCGTATACGCGTCATCACCACGTGGTCGTCGTAAGCCAGTCAAACCGTTCGTGAATAATTTGGAGCACGTGGCGTGTGGACGCGGTCGTTCCCCACGCTGGAGGGCAATCGTCGCGAAGGGAGGCGATCGTCGCTGTGTCCACAGACGCAGCCTGCGGTGGTGTTGGCGGGGGCGATGTTGCTGCTCTTGCTGAGTCGTCTAGCCTAGGGGCACCCCCAGTGGCAGCTGTCTCTGTGCATTAGTCCACTGCCAATGGGGGGGGCGGGGGCGGGGGGGAGGCGGCGATGCCGCTGCGTGGCTTTACCCAGTGGGGGAAATTTGGGACCGTAACGCAAGGCACACAGAGGCCAACAGCAAAACCATGATTTTGTTTACAGTGACGTGCAGGGCAAGTCTACAATTCACGCGGCTTAGAGAACTTAATTGTAATCGGCGTGTTCGCAATGTCACCTATATCTTGTCAACAGTGTCGACTGTATCTTATAATAATAATAATATATGATGATGATGATGAGCGGGATCTGCAGCGCCTGTGCATGACCTGCGAATGGGAGCCAACGATGGTTCGAGAACTCGGGAGGAGTCCCCGAAACAGCAGCCTGGCCGGGTGAGAGTCCATGGGTCTCTGTGTGAGTCTGTGGGTCTCTGTGTGAATCTGTGGGTCTCTGTGTGAGTCTATGGGTCTCTGTGTGAATCTGTGGGTCTCTGTGTGAGTCTGTAGGTCTCTGAGTGAGTCTATGGGTCTCTGTGTGAGTCTGTGAGTCTTTGTGTGAGTCTATGGGTATCTGTGTGAGTCTGTGGGTCTCTGTGTGAGTCTGTGGGTCTCTGTGTGAGTCTGTAGGTCTCTGTGTGAGTCTATAGATCTTTGCGTGAGTCTATGGGGCTCTGTGAGAGTCTATGGGTCTCTGTCGGAGTTTATGGATCTATGTGAGTCTCTGGGACTATGTGTGAGTCTATGGGTCTCTGTGTGAGTCTATGGGTCTGTTCGTGAGTCTATGGGGTCTCTATGCAAGCCACTGGTGACCGGGATGACGCCATCAACTCGCTGTACCTGGGAGCATCGCAGCGGCTCGATCGATCGCGCTCTCCGGACAGACATCCCAAACCGTGGCTAAATTGTGTTTGCTAAATCTCCGTGGCTCTCGTGGGGGGGGTGTCGATTGCCACGCGATGGCTCACGCTGATAGCGCGCGCCTGCCCGTGACGTCCGGAAAGCATTAGGCTCGTCCCGACGGAGCAGAAATGAGTTTGCGTTTTTAGGAGCCGTGAGCTGCGTCACCACTTCAGAGTGCAAACGCACGTGGGCTCGGATGCCGTGTCTAGCTGGGGGGCGGGGAGGCAGGGTCCTAGACACGGAGCCTTAACGGCTGAGAGTCACGGTTCAAGCCCTGAACTTGGGTGTCTCACTCCGTCTCTCCCAGGGGGATTCATAATGGCTCTGTCGGAGACATTGAGCCGGCGCTGCTAATATTCTGGGTTCGAATCTCGGTGTCAGCCTGTGATTTTGACCGCTATCGTGTTTCTGTTTGTTGCTGTCGCGTTCTTGCCCGTGCCTACTGGACTTCTTCTTCTTGGTTCTTTCGGTAAAGTCACGCAGAATGGAAATAATAAAATAATACAAATAAAACACAATAAAATAATTCTCACGACGTTTCGGCCACAACGCAAGCAGCCGTCCTCAGGTGAAGACCAGGTCTGTCGGGGAGACGGCGTCATTCAGACGCCGAAACGTCGTGAGAATTATTTTATTATGTGTTATTTATATTATTTTATTATTTCCCTTCTACGTGACTTTACCGAAAGAACCAAGAAGATGAATCCCTGCAGTCACGAAAGCTTTAAATCGAAATTTTATTATGTTTTATTTTTATTATTTTATTATTTCCCTTCTACGTGACTTTACCGAAAGAACCAAGAAGATGAATCCCTGCAGTCACGAAAGAAGCTTTAAATCGAAATTTACTGGACTTCTGTGAAAAGTAGCTGTAAAGCCCATCGGATTCTTCCAGTATACATTCTGATTCTGGATTCTCAAGTGTGGTGAGTTTGTGGTCTCGGCCCGGCCACCGATGACCGCCACAAATGAAACCCCCAGAACGTTTTAGATTTAATTTCATTCCCGCTGAGTTCCAGCTCTGAGCCGTCACGTTACGAGCATTGGTCTTGGTGCCAGGGCGGGTGGGAAACAGCTCCCCTCCATCGCTCGTGTAGGTGAACCCAGAGGTCACTTGAAGGGAGAGCAGGGGGGAGGAGGGGGGGGGGGATATCAGTGGTAGCTCTATCATAGCCGCTTCCGCTTGCCAGCGCTTGCCCACCCTGCGAGATTTCCCATTGGATCCCTCCGTCTTGGGACGCGAAGTTGACGTCACAATACATTTTGTTGTTGTTGTGAAATGTAAATTCTCGATGTCGTGAGAGTCAATGTTTTTATATTAATATGTATTTGTGTATGTCGTATGTAACGGGGTCAACATGACCACGGGCAGCCGCTTGAGGCCGCTACATTTGCCGCATATGTTTAGACAACAACAACAGCAGCAACAACAACAGCAACAACAACAACAGCAACAACAACAACAGCAACAACAACAGCAACAACAACAACAACAGCAACAACAACAACAACAACAACAACAGCAACAACAACAACAGCAACAACAACAACAACAGCAACAACAACAGCAACAACAACAACAGCAACAACAACAGCAACAACAACAACAACAACAGCAACAACAACAACAGCAGCAACAACAACAACAGCAGCAACAACAACAACAGCAGCAACAACAACAACAGCAGCAACAACAACAACAACAGCAGCAACAACAACAACAGCATACTAATAGGGGTTTTCCCCTTTTTTTCTGGCAACAAAACTGACAGCTTTTGCAAGGAACCATGCTTACTACGTTAACCACAATACTTGCAGTCAAATGCAAACAAAAAACAATACTCTAATAATTTGTTTGCATTTGACTGCAAGCATTGTGGTTAACGTAGTAAGCATGATTCCTTGCAAAAGGTGTCAGTTTTGTTGCCAGAAAAAAGGGGGAAACCCCTATTAGTATATTTTGGTTCTGGCAAAGGAGGTCCCATTTTCAAACAACAACAGCAACAACAACAACAACAAATGTTCACGTCGAATCGAATCTCGCGACTGTGGGACGGGAGAGGGGTTTTTTTTGTAATCGTAACGCGTCTCGACGTCACCACCAGTGACGGTGTAACACGTGGTGCTTCGTACGTCACAAGGCGGCCGCGTTTTGATTGGTGTGCTAATAAAACCGGTGACGGGCTCGGCAAATGCATGCACGGGTGAGAGAGTGAGAGGGTGGACTTCGGGACTCGGTGAGTTCGCTGGGTTAGAAGATCCCCTACTCTTAGGTTTTTTTCGGTAATGTCACGTAGGTAAAAAAATGTAATTAAAAGTTAATAAAAGTAATAATGGAAATAAAATAAAATAATAAAAATCACGACGTTTCGGAGGCAACACAAGTCTCCGTCATCAGGTGGGACCGTCACAGCTAAAATTACTGCATCAAGCTCCAAATCTAGAATTAGAAGATCCCGCTCGGGGTTTGACCTTCCACGAAGATGCGACCTCTGACGCACAGCGGCACATCCCCGGCAGTCCCTGCGGCCAAACTGGTACCAAACGGCGCGCTACGCACTCCTTTGGACCCCACCAGCAAGGCCGAGGGTAGGATCCTGGTGCATGGGCAATCCAGGATTGCCATAGCAACCTGCCCGGGCTTTGCGCCAACAAGGAGGTACAAGAACGGGGATAGGACACTCCTCGGCCACCGAACCGTGGCCAAGAAACACGGGTGGCAGCAGTCACGGGTTATAAGCTCGTTTTGGATTGGCGTAAAACATGGGCGCCACGTGTTGTCATCGTCGGTGGGAGGGGTCATTGCACCCCGAGAGAGAACTACCGCAACCCGCCTCAAGCTGGGCAGCCAAGCGGCCAATGAGGTGCTTTCTCGCCACGGCTCACCTGCTCCAATGGGTGCTTGGAGCTGATGGTTCGTCGCCAGACAGGTGGGCTTGAACACTTTCACCAGACAAAATACACAAAAGTAACAAACCCCTCTGGGGGAGCTGCCACCGCCGTCACTTGCAATTGCTGTGCCAAGGATTGCCACTCAGGGATTGGCCCTCTAAGTCATTCTAGGCTCCTGCAAAAGCCACACACAGGCCTCGTCATCATCACTCCGCTTGCTCCTGACCACCTGAATGTGACATTGTAAGTTGTTGGGTCTGCATCTCCATGAGCAGCCGTATGGGAGAAGAAAAAGAACAACACAGTGAGCTGGTGCCTGCGATATCCACGCATGAGTAGAAAAACTCGTCGGCTCAGGGTTTTGGGTTCTGTGATGTCATCCCAAACAAAAGACAAAGATCCCCTGTATAGCCTTAACAGACTGTTGGGGCAAGTGTTGTTATCGAGTAGCTCCTATGAAGGCCGGCACGGTGCACGAGAGGGTGGGTGGCCAACACCACGCCCGGCCGCCTTTGTCTCCGTCGTCGCAATGTTTTTACACATAACACTCGGTACTCAATTGAGGCTGAGTCGACCTAGGGGAGGCCCAGGACCGTTTCGGATAATCGTTACTGGTGTTGGCCGTGAGCGAGAGTCAAACTCGGGCCGCCGGGTTCGTAGCGCAGTGCGCTAGCCACTCCACTATCGTTCCCCACATACACACAGACACACAAATATAAAGATAAAGATCCCCCGTATAGCCTTAACAGACTGTAGGGGCAAGTGCTGTTAGCGAGCACCTTACACACAGACACACACACACAGAGACACACACACACAAGAAACGAAACTCATTTTCTCGAGGAATTCGCATCAAACTCCTGAAAAATGAGTCTTGGAACTCGGTGAGGTTTCACTGACAGAGAGACACAGTAGAGACCCACAGACTCCCATAGAGGCCTACACACTCACATAGACTCATTCGAATCCAAACTCCTTACGAATGGAATTCATCACCGAACATTCCAACATAGCAGGACCCTCCTGCGCCATGAGTCTTGAGGCCAGAGGTCGCAACCGGGTACCCGATTCCCTTACCCTACCCGATACCCGGCTACCCGTACCCGACCGGGTACGGGTACCCGTTTGCGACCCTGGTGCGGCCGGGTACGGGTAGGCCGTGAGTCACTGGTGAGTAACCGTTTGTCACTCATTTCCCAACGTCTTGTCTCTTCTCACAATTCAAGTTCCTAGATCAAACCCACCCGCGCCTGCAACATGGCTTCATCCAAGAGGTCGCAATCAGGTACCCGATACCCGTACCCTACCCGTACCCGGCCGGGTACCCGTTTGCAACCCTGGTGCGGCCGGGTACGGGTAAGGAATCAAAACCCGTTTGCGACCTCTGCTTGAGGCTGACTGAGTGTGACAGGCTTCCCTGGATGCGATTAAATTATTTTGACATTTAATGCAACAACGCTTTCAGAAATGATGATTTTTTTTCGTGTTGCGGGCCAAGTCGCCCGCCTGAGTGTTCGCGTTGCTGTGTCGTAACATGCCTCCTCCACCCGACGCGGCTGATTAATAAAGTCGCCACGCAGTGAACGGACGAACGTAGGGAGGGGGGCGAGGAGGGGGGGGCAGTGAATCAGTGGTGCAACTGTTGCAGTTGCACCACACTCAGAGACACAGAGACAACCCAGCACCCTGCTGCTGCTGCTGTACACGAGGGGGAGACACTCAGAGACACAGAGACAAACCTGCACCCTGCTGCTGCTGCTGTACACGAGGAGGGAGACACTCAGAGACACAGAGACAACCCAGCACCGTGCTGCTGCTGTACACGAGGGGGAGACACTCAGAGACAACCCCGTCATGTATACGAGGCCACACTCTCCGCATCACACGCGGATGGCTTCAATCCACTTCGTGTGCTGCCACTTCACAAACCTCTTCACGGTCCACCAACTCCTGGCCGCCACCACCTCGCTGCCGCCCCACGAAGACAACCACCTGGCCAGCCCTACACGAACAAGCATGGAGCTCATCCAGCAGTGGATTTCACGGCTCGTTACACACCACCCAGGCCCTGTCCTCACCCCCTCCCCCCCCCGGAACCAAGCTCCCCACTCCTCGTTGCTATGCCGAGCCTCCCCCCATCGCAGTCCAGCTGGAGTGTGGGGGAGGGCGCTGGGATTGACCTCTTTGGAAAAAAATGAAAAACTTTCTTTATCATCTTTTTGGTTCTTTCGGTAAAGTCACGTAGAAGGGAAATAATAAAATAATTCTCACGACGTTTCGGCCACAACGCAAGCAGCCGTCCTCAGGTGAAGAACAGGTCTGTCGGGAAGACATTCAGACGCTGTCTTTCCGACAGACCTGTTCTTCACCTGAGGACGGCTGCTTGCGTTGTGGCGAAACGTCGTGAGAATTATTTTATTATGTTTTACTTTTATTATTTTATTATTTCCCTTCTACGTGACTTTACCGAAATAACCAAGAAGATGAATCCCTGCAGTCACGAAAGCTTTAAATCGAAATATAATAATATAATATTATTATAGAATTTTATTTTATTATGTTTTATTTTTATTATTTTATTATTTCCCTTCTACGTGACTTTACCGAAAGAACCAAGAAGATGAATCCCTGCAGTCACGAAAGCTTTAAATCGAAATTTATTTATCATTTGAAGTCGGGGAAAGGAGTTCTGATTGTGTATGGGGTGGTGGGCGGTGGCTACGCTACTGCACGTGGCGTGTCCTCTCGTGAAGTAGCAGCAGTAGCAGCGAGGGTTGGTGGGTCACTGCGCAGATGGGGTTGTCAAACTCTCTCCCTCCCTGCCCCGTGGGTGGGCGTGGAAGAGGACCCGTGCCCTGGATCTGCCAGGAGAAGGTGGTAGCGCATACAAATTTCTAGATTTGAAGTTTTCGTGACTGCAAGGATCCACATACTCTTTTGTTGTTTCGGTAAGGTCACGTCGATTGAAAATAAAATAAAAATAAATAAAGATTTAAAAAACATACTTTTTGGATTTAATTTACTTTTCATTTCATCTACGTGACTTTACCGAAAGAACAAAAGAGTATGGACTCTAGCTGTTCCATCTGGACGGGATAGAGTGTTTCTCCCTCACTCACATGCTTAGGCTTTTTTTGTCCGGGTGCCCCAGTTTCTTCCGACCTGTAAATGGTAATGATTTGGCCGATGCATAGAGGACAGCAGAGCTTGGGAAATTGTAGGCGCCGGCTCCTCACCACCGCGTGGCTGCTGCTGCCTTCCTGCTCCTCGACTGAGGTTCCTCCTCCTGGTGCCTGAGTCGTCCTCTCTCTCTGAGTCGTCCTCTCTCTCTCTCTCTGAGTCGTCCTCTCTCTGTGTCTGCCTCTCTCTCTCTCTCTGAGTCGCCCTCTCTCTTTCTGAGGAGTCCTCTCTCTCTCTCTGAGTCGTCCTCTCTCTCTCTGCCTCTCTTTCTGAGTCGTCCTCTCTCTCTCTCTATGAGTCGTCCTCTCTCTCTCTGAGTCGTCCTTTTTCTCTCTCTCTGAGTCGTCCTCTCTTTCTCTCGAGTCGTCCTCTCTCTGAGTCGCCCTCTCTCAGTCATCCTCTCTCTCTGAGTCGGTCTCTCTCTCTGAGTCGTCCTCTCTCTCTCTCTCTGAGTCGTCCTTTCTCTCTCTCTCTCTGAGTAGTCCTCTCTTTCTCTCGAGTCATCCTCTCTATCTTTGAGTCACCCCCTTTCTCTGAGTCGTCCTCTCTCTCTGAGTCGTCCTCTCTGAGTCGTCCTCTCTGAGTCGTCCCCTCTCTCTCTCTCTCTCTGCCTCTCTGTTGTAACTTTGCATATACCCCGTGCCCCCTACTGGATATCTGTGAGAGAGAGAAAAGAATCGTGCTTCACATCTCATCGGATTCCTCCTCCTCCTGCTGCTGCTGCTGCTGCAGTCTGAATCAAGACTCTGACTCTGACGAAGCGGGCACCGTGTGGGCGGACGGCCCCAGCCGTCACCATTTGTCAACGTCATTGATTTATTATTTTATTAGTTCAGACAACAACAACAACAACAAACTCGGGAACGTGCAGGAGGAGATGGCATAGAGAGGGATTATCTCAGCTCGCTCGCGTGCGTGCCCCCCCCCCCCCCCCCACTGGGCGTGCTAACGAAGCCGTGTGTGGGTGTCTGGGGATAGAGGCTATCTCCACCCCCCCAGGGAACCTCATTATCATTGAGTGGAGGCGAAGAGAGGATGGGAAGGGAGCCGTGGCCGTGTCGCGTGAGCAGCCCCTCCCCAGACCCCCCGTCTAATGAGGAGGCCACACGGGGCCATTAAGCCGAGGGGGGATCAAGCCGGCAAGGTGCCAGGTCAGATAGGAGGAGCTGTCTCCCCATCGCCCTCTCGAGGGGGAAGGCGGGGATATGTGTAGGTGGGTATGTTGGTTGAACTTCTGTCGAACCGTACGTAGCCAAACGTGATAATTGGAGGTGCTGTGTTGAGTCCATGGGTAGTGTTGAGTCCATGGGTAGTGTTGAGACTATGGGTAGTGTTGGGTCTATGGGCAGTGTTGAGTCTAATGGGCAGTCATCTTCTTGGTTCTTTCGGATAAAGTCACGTAGAAGGGAAATAATAAAATAATAAAAATACAACATAATAAAATAATATAATAGTTTTTATTTCCCTTCTACGTGACTTTACCGAAAGAACCAAGAAGCTGAATCCCTGCAGTCACGAAAGCTTTAAATCGAAATTTGCCCTTCCCTTATTACGGATCAATTCAGATCGTATTGGTCATCCCGTGCCCTTTACAAATCTCAACGTTCACCCTACAAAGTCCCATCACAAGAGAGAAACACAAACAAATAGACAACAATTTTAGTTACTTTAAACTAAAACTGTTTGATGTTATTAATTTGATAATTAATTGGTGTCATGATGCTACTGTCTGTGATCTTGCACGCTGCTGCTTGCTTGAGATGTGGATGCACAACACACACACCCAGAGCTGGCAACCCCTTATCAGTGCCCCTACCTTATCACGGACCAACTCAGATCGTATTGGTCATCCCGTGTACCTTACAAAGCTCAACGTTCAATCCTACAAAGTCCCATCACAAAGGAGAAACACAAATAGACAAACACGATTGTTGGTCAAGTCGCGTAGAAGGGAAATAATAAAACAATAAAACAATAAAATTCTCACGACGTTTCGATTGCAACGCACATTTTCTTGCTGTGGTTTTCACACCTAATGATGATTGTTAGTGTTGCAATCGAAACGTCGTGAGAATTTAATTGCTTTTATATTTTTAGTATTTTATTATTTCCCTTCTACGTGACTTTTACCGAAAGGACCAAGAAAATGAATCCCTGCAGTCACGAAAGCTTTAAATCGAAATTTAGACAAACACTTTTATTTTGTGCCCGTATTGAAACGGCTGTACGCGGCATGGACCTGCAAACTCAATTTCTCTGCGCAACAATTCGGGGTGCAACCGTGATGGGTTTACAGCTGTGCAACATTGAAATCACGCCACCTGCCGACCCAACCAACAGCAACAACCATAACATTAACCACGACGACGACGACTACGATGATGACATTGTCACCAATTGTCAACAGCGGCTCGTGACAGACGACGCGTTGTTAATTTTACAACGCCGACATCAGCAGAGCGCACGTGCGATGCCACGTGCGCAGCTGCTGCGGCTCTGTGCGTCCGGCCGTCTGTCGGCACATTTAATCACATTTCCACGCGAGTCCTCTTTGAGTTCAGTGAATTGCGACCGTGGCCACAACTCCAACGACGACCACCACCCTCCTCCTGCCCCACCCTGGGCCTCACCGTGTCCCTCCGTGTCGGTGTTTTGTTTAGTTTTTCTAACCGCGGTTGGGCTCACGGAGGAGGATGAGCGAGTGGGGGGGGAGGGATGGAGGGATGGAAGGATGGAGGGATGGAGGGATGGAGGGATGGGAGGGATGGAGGGAGGGAGCGAGGGAGGGAGGGATGGAGGGATGGAGGGATGGAAGGATGGAGGGATGGGAGGGAAGGAGCGAGGGAGGGAGGGGAGGGGAGGGATGGGAGGGAGGGGAGGGGAGGGAGGGAGGGGTGGGAGGAAGGGGAGGGGTTCGAAGGAGGGGAGCGAGGGAGGGGAGGCAGGGAGGGAGGGAGGGGAGGCAGGGAGGGAGGGAGGGAGCGAGCCAGGGACGAGCGAGAGACGTCGGCGCGCTGCGGTGTTGTCAGTCGCTCCCGTGGTCGTCTTCAAACTCTCGCCGGATATTTTGTCCACGAAATCAGCTGAAGCCTCCAGCACACCACGTGACTGCCGAGTGGCCACCCCCACTCTGAACCCCTCCCCCTCTCCCCGTCGCTGCCCCCCTTTGAAAACAGACGCCGCTCCGTGCAACAGCAGCGTCGAGGCCCGGACTTCTCCTCCTCATCCTCCCCCTCCTCCTCCCCCTCCTCCCCCTCCTCCCCCTCCTCCCCCTCCTCCTCCTCCCCCTCCTCCCCCCTCCTCCCCCTCCTCCTTCCTCCTCCTCCTCCCCCCTCCCCCCTCCCTCCTCCCCCTCCTCCTCCCCCCTCCTCCTCCCCCTCCTCCTCCTCCCTCCCCCTCCTCCTCCCCCTCCTCCTCTCCCTCCTCCTCCTCCCCCCTCCCTCCTCACCCTCCTCCTCCCCCTCCTCCTTCCTCCTCCTCTCCCCCTCCTCTCCCCCTCCTCCCCCTCCTCCTCCTCCCTCCCCCTCCTCCCCCCTCCCTCCTCACCCTCCTCCTCCTCCTCCACCTCCTCCCTCCCCCTCCTCCCCCCTCCCTCCTCCTCCCCCTCCTCCTCCCCCTCCTCCTCATCCCTCCTGACTCTGTGCTGCCGTTCCTCCGCTCCATCTCCACCCCCGTGTCCACCACTCTCTCTCTCCTCTCTCTCCCCGTCCCTGTCTCGTGTTACATTCATTGCCTCCTCGCCTCTACTCCCCGTGCGCTTTACATCGATACACTAAATTTAGTTTATATTTCGATTTAAAGCTTCTTTCGTGACTGCAGGGATTCATCTTCTTGGTTCTTTCGGTAAAGTCACGTAGAATTGTCCCCTCGACAGACGCTGTTCTCCACCTGAGGACGGCTACTTGCGTTGTGGCCGAAACGTCGTGAGAATTATTTTATGTTTTATTTTTATTATTTTATTATTTCAATTCTACGTGACTTTACCGAAAGAACCAAGAAGATGAATTTAGTTTATTTTCCTTAAATTTGTGCAGTGATTTGCTTACCTGTACGATACTTTTCACTCCTCTGTGTGTCCTTTGTTGTCTTTCTCGTCGTTGTGACGTCCTGACCACGTGCCCCCTACTGGACATCTGTTACACAAAAAACAAAAGAGCTTCATTGCTCATCGGATTCCTCTCGCAGTGTAAACAAACACACGACAACGCGGAGTGCCTTCAGCCCCGGCGAGTTCCCGTTGCTACACACGAGTGATCATAATCTGGCGAGACGGCGCCCTGGGTATTTACTTGTTTTATAATAACTCAGCTACGTGAGGTGTGAGCGAAGACAAACATCGGCCCGTGTGGCCGCAACAGACTGTTGGGGCGAGCGCTGGGAGCGCGTAGCAGCACCGAAGGTGCGAACGGCACACGATTGTATGGATGTCTCCCCGGTGCTGATGTTTGCACACCGCACCAGGTACTCATTTGAGGCTGAGTCGACCTAGGGGAGGCGATGTTGTTGCTGCTGCTGCTGCTGTGGTCTAGGCTAGGGGCACCCCCCAGCGGCAGCTGTCCCTCACCCCCCTCCCTTCGCCCCCCTCGCCCCCCTCACCCCACTCACACCCCTCCCCTCACCCCCCTGACACCCCTCCCCTCACCTTCCTCCCCTCGCCCCCCTCACCCCCCTCCCCTCACCACCCTCACCCCCCTCACCCCCCTCCCCTCACCCCCCCTCCCCTCACCCCCCTCACACCCCTCACACCCCTCGCCCCCCCTCCCCTCACCCCCCTCACACCCCTCGCCCCCCTCCCCTCACCCCCCCTCACACCCCCTCGCCCCCCTCCCCTCACCCTCTCACACCCCTCGCCCCCCCTCCCCTCACCCCCCTCACACCCCTCGCCCCCCTCCCCTCGTCCCCCTCCCCTCACCCCCCCTCACCCCCCTCCCCTCATCCCCCTCACACCCCTCGCCCCCCTCCCCTCGCCCCCCTCACCCCCCCTCGCCCCCCTCCCCTCATCCCCCTCCCCTCAGCCCCCTCACCCCCCTCCCCCTGTTCACCAGAACCCGCACAGACTCAGGGCTGGGCACATTCACCTGAGAGAGTGAGTGACTCATCTGTGTGAGTCTATGAGTCTCTGTGTGAGTCTATGAGTTTCTGTATTATGAGTCTGTGGGCCTCTGTGTGAGTCTATGGGTCTCTGTGTAAATCTATGGGTCTCTGTGTAAATATATGGGTCTCTGTGTGAGTCTATGGGTCTCTGTGTGAGTTTGTGGGTCTTTGTGTAAATATATGGGTCTCTGTGTGAGTCTATGGGTCTCTGTGTGAGTTTGTGGGTCTCTGTGTAAATATATGGGTCTCTGTGTGAGTCTATGGGTCTCTGTGTGAGTCTTTGAGTGCGACCATCGTGGCGTGCGATATTTAGCACAGTATTATATTCATATTTACCACCGTCATGGGCTCACGACCCCCCGGCGACCCCGAGTTCGATTGCCTCCCACGGCCACCGACGCTGCTGATGGCGAATATCGTAACCCCGGTCGTGGGCCTCCCCTAGGTCGGCTCAGCCTCAAATGAGCACCTGGTGCGGTGTGTAGTGAACTCTCGCCACCGGGGGGACGAAGGCGGCCTGGCGTGCTTGCTGGCCACCCAACACATCCACCCGTTGATGGATGTGTCGGTGCAAACTCGCTAACAGCAATTGCCCGCGACAAATCTGTTACAGGCTCCATACTATGTAGTTTTTAACGTGGTGGTTTAGTTACTGCAGTTACACACTATTAACATTCCTTCCCTTTATTAATGCTACCGCTATCCCCTCCTTTGATGCTGCTAATCCTGCATAATGCACGGGCATAATATGACTTTGAAACCCCCCGCCCACCTCCTA